>NC_022017.1:24476674-24505677 GCF_000317375.1 Microtus ochrogaster | reverse complement strand
TCTGTCCTCTTATCCCCTCCCCTCCCCTCTCCTTCCCTCCCTTCCCTCTCCTCCTACATAAGCTAGACTCCTGGTGTCCTGGGTGTGGCCTTTGTTTCAAAATGCTTAACTGATACTTGTGGGTCAAATAATGCCCCCTAACTTAATGTCCATCATGGAAGAAGAAAGCCGAAGACTGAGCAAAGCACCATCCAGATTAATGTAGGAAACCCACGAGAAGGCAAAGGTCATAGCTGCCAATCCTGAGGATCCAAGTTCCCTTCTAAGGGGAGAACTGACTCCTGAAAGAAGTTACCTTCTGATGTCCACACACAGTTACACACACACAGTTACACACACACAGTTACACACACACACACACACACACACACACACACACACACACACACCATACAACTTCTCTTGTGACCCAGAGAGGATGTCAAGTCCATGTGAGGATGCATGCACGTTACACACACTCAGTAAATAAATAGATGTAATAATAAACCATGTATGTAGATTAACATATGAAATGAGGCAGTTGGCAGAGAAAGACTGGAAATTCTTCACCACTTGGGCTTCATACAGCAAACAGAGCATGCTCAAGAAAAGCCCAATATATGCAAATCTGGGGGTTGGTGGGTGCTAAGTGTCACAGGTTCCTGCCATGAGTGTGGATGGATTTAGCAGCCATCAACAAAACACCACAATGCCTGTTAGACGGAGATTGGACTTTAGAGCCCTGTTTTCCTCTGCTCTCCTGCCCTCTCCCATCTTCGGGTGTCCTTTCTCTTTTTGGATGAATTATCTATATTTCTATTTCTAACCCTGTGTCTCTGGTACAGTTCTTTGTTTTGAGAGATACAACCTGAAGATGAAGGTCAAGTGCCTGCGACACACTGATGGGCATCCTCTGGCCTCAGCTCTGTCTATACCTGTGGTCATCAGAAGCCTGGCATTGTCTGTGAGAAGATGCACTTACTTCCCTTGAGAAGTAGCCAACTTGAGGTCATGATTGGCATCAGTGTTAGGAGAGACACGAGGAGAGAGAATCTGGAGAAATAGCCATGGGAAGCTGGAGGCAGAGAGTAAGATGGCATAGTAACTAGACTTGGAGCTCCAGGCTGCTGGAGAGAAGCCTGGGCAAATTTCTTCCCCATCTCTAGTTCACTTTCTCCACCTCCTGCCTTGGAAGTTCTGAGAGGAGGGAGGTTGGGTTTTGGTCCTCTGGGCCTTTTCTTGGCCACTGTTACACCCAGGATGGCTGTGCTGGGCCTCAAGACACCATGTTCACACAATTATCACCCAGCTTGGCATGGGGCCTCCTTCAACCATAGTGACCCAGAAAGGATGTCAACTCATGAGGATGTATGTGGTTTACACACAAATACCTGACATGTCACATAGGGGCTTAGCCTGAGCGTCTGAAGATCTGATGTCTTCAAGTGTTCTTGGGATTAGTCACCTGGACACAGGGAACAATCTGATTCTCAGTGTTCTGCGGAGAACCCCTCAAAGACCTTGCTGGCCTAGGGACAATGTTTTCTCTCCCTGTCACCACCTTCTAAGCTCCTAGGAACAGACTCCACCTGGATCTCTGATATCTCCCTTACACCCTCTTGTCAGTACCAGAAGACTGCCTCTGTCTGTCCTATATCTATCTGTGACCCTGGGACCCTTCCTGCTTAGAGAACCCTTATCCAAGTCTGGGGAGTAGCACCTCTGGGCCTAAGTTATTTATGCCAAAGAGAGGTAGTGACTTACACTGTGTGTCTCAGAAAAAGAGGGTTGCTGGCTATAAGGTCTTGGGGTTGGCTCGCTTGTGTGTGAAACATAGCTTGTGACAGTTTGCTAACCGGCTCTAGGAATGAGCTAGTCCTGGGGACCCATCCCTCCCCAGACAGCAAGGCTCTTCACTATATCAAGTCATCATGAAGGACGGAAAATCAGAGGCCCAGATAGCCAACAGTGCGAGTTCCCCAGTCCCATAAGCAATGGGGCCTCACTGTGTGGTGTAAGAGAAATGGCCTTCACTGAGGAGTTATGCTGATCTAGGGTGTTAGCTCATGGGTGACCACAGTGATGTTGGGCTCTGGGACTGTTGCCACAACACCTGGCTAAGGAAGGTCAAGGTGAGACCAACCTGTGTATCCCTGTGGCTCTTGGCCAGACAGGTTCTTGGATGAACCAGGAGCGAGTATCCAGGCAGACACAGGGAGGCTCCAATGGGGGGGATCATGAGAAGACACCATGTAAGCTCATTGGTGCCAAGAACTGGTTTATACAAGGGCCACTGTACTGTATACAGGGTTGTTTTCTACTAAGTCAGACTAAGTTCCTGCCTTCATGACCAGCTGTACACTGTGAAAGACAAGAATACTGACACGGTGTATCTTGTCTGCAAAGGCAGACACCATAGGGAATGGACGGGTATCTCCCCCTGTTGGGCCTCATGAGGCCCCGGCGAGGCCCAGTGTAACTTCCTGAGCCTAACTCAAGTTTGGTGACCTGTCTTTAGCCATGGCTTCTGCATATGAGTGACTCATCTCAGCCCGGCCTAAACCCGCCTCTGCCCAGCCACTGCTAATGTGGCAGGATATTATTGGCCCTTAGTCCTTACTCCACCTCAACCCATCCCAAGACTCCCACCCCCATCTCAGCCCTATATCAGTTCCTGCCTGATGCAATAAAAACGAGATCTTGCTTGGATGAGACTCCTGGACTCTGTGTGGTTCTCTCCGGTGGCTAGGAGGGAGGTCTGGGTTGTCAACGTTCATCATCCAGCTCAGCCCCAGGGAGAGTTGGGATGGACCAGCTCTGCCTCTGCCCTATCTGCCCGAGATCCAGGCACCCCTCCTCCCCCCAAGCAGGGTCTTTTTAGGCTCTGAATGAGCCTACTGGAGCTTACAAGCCATAAGACACATTTGTGTTCTTCAGATCAGTTCACTCTAGCCTGCCTCCCTGACTCCCTCACAAAGACCCTTTTCCCCTAGCTCGTGGCTTAGACCTTTTCTTGGCTCTGTTCTGACTCAACCTAGAACTCCCCCTTCTGCCCTCCTTCAGGCTATGTTCTGCCTGTCATCAGAGGAGTAGAGAGGAACAATTCTCCCTTAGATGACACAGATCCCTTTAAGTCATCTTACAGTTTCCTTGTGGACATTTATTTCCAATCCTACAAGGAAGAGGGCTGCGTTTCCCAGAAAGAGTGACTTGGGATGGGAATACCCTCCAGGGTTCATTGGTCCACTGTGGGTGGGTTGTACAGAGATGCCTCTGTCCCCCGGGAAACAGACCCTAGTGCGTCTTCTCTCCAGCACTCTGGACCAAGGCATTCCTCAGACGAACAGGACATCTATTTCAGGATCATCATGTAGACATCTCTCAGAAATTACTTTGATGTGTCTATCTCAAGATGAGCCTTGAGCTTGGGCAAGAAACCTTGTTTTTCTGGAAGGGAGCCTGAGCCGGGAATTGACGGCAGCTTCGTCCTGTGGTTTATTCTTCCTGCCTCGCTTATGAAATCAATGTATCTCCTTATGATAATATGTAATCAAAATTCAATGAATAAAGTAGTGAACTCTCCCAATAAAAGGCAGCGTCTGCATCAGCAGAACCCGCAAGCAGATGCTGGCATCGGCTCCGTGCTCCCTGGGGACTGTTAAGCGGTGCCGGATGTGCTGCCAAACGCTCGCAGAGCCGAGAGCTGGTGTTTCCGCCGGGTCCAGACTAGTCCATCTTGATGGCTCGCTGGCTGGTTTCATTTTGATGGCTTCAGCTTTTGCTGGGTAACCCCATAAAGAAGTCTCTTAAAATGCATCTTTGAAATTCTGGCGCTGTCGTCTCCAATAAAAGCCGTAGAAGGGAAATTTCAATAAGATAACTCAAGAACATTTAATTTTCTGCTCCTCTGGATTCGCTATCTTATTACAGCCATTCAGTTAGCTAATAAATGTCCAATCCTGTCCAATCTTCATAGCGAGGAGAGAGGCTGGGATTTAAATAATTGGATGGAATGTCTAGGGGGCAGCTTTTAGCTGAGGCTGCCAACAGAATTGGTGGGTGCGCTGTCCGAGCTGATTCTGGAAGCTGCCTCATCTCATCCTGGCCCTGTCAGGGTCCTCCTTGCCCCTGGTCACCTCTTCTACTCTCACTATAAGTCCCAGAGGTGTGTGCAGAAGGGCTAGGGACAGCAAGAGAGGGAATTAGGGTCCTGATTTCATTTCTTTTAGAAGCTGGGACATGTTCTGGCTATGAGTTGAGCAGTCTTCAATGGCCGGCCTTCCCAGACAGGCCTCACAGCTCACAGTGACACAAACACCATGTCTCACTAGGTCCCATGGCTAGGGAGTCTGGCTGAGCTGTGGCTGCCTATCTGGTTAGCGCAAAGGAGACTCAGATAACCCTCAAAACAGCAGATCGCTGAGATCTCAGTGTGACAATGTGTGCTCTCCCTGGGAGTCTGCGACTCCAGCTGTGTGTCTGCTGGTCTTTGGAGCCATGGTGGGGTCTGGGTTTGACCATATCATCTAATTAAGAATGACCTTGCTCAGGAGCCTCTCTGAAGGGCCTCTGTTGGGGCTGCCTAGAACTGAGCCATCAGCCTTGGTCAGTCGGAGGCTTCTTGATGTCTCCCTGTTCCCCCCCCCCCAACCTGCAATCCAAACCCACCAGAAAGCCATGAGCCATGATTGATTGACCTCAGTTGGTGCTGGCCTCTCGTCAAGAATCTGGAGACAGAAGGATGGTGTGGTCACCTAATCTTGCCCCTCCCCCTAACTTTGCCCGAGGTCTTCAAAAAGCTCCTGAGGTTGCCTGTGACTCTGCACTGCTCAGCAATGGTAGATTAGTAGCCGTGGGGAAGGAGGGGCAAAGTTCTTTTGCTGGTGAAGGCCCTGCTAGATGGAAGAACGTGGGTTGTGGATCACTGTCCTTCACACAGGATGTGGCCTGGACCATCTTGCTATCAGAACAACCAAAGTGACCTGACTGAGACCTTTATAAGACATTCCCTTGTCAGAGTGGGGAAGACTTAAGTACCCGCCCCCTCCAATCCCACTTCCTGAGGATATATGAGCTGTTGTCAGTTGTTGGGTTGGGGAATTTTTCTTTGGGGGTATAAATGCCTATAAGGAGCCCATACTCCTGTAATTAATCCTAATAAAACTCACTGTTCACCAGTCTAGACTTAAATAGGATCATTTCTTTGGTTGTTTGCTCCATTCCTATCTGGGGTTGACGGGAATTGACTTTCTGGGGAAAGCCACACACAGAATCCTAGTGGCATGCTGAGACTAGCCAGAGAGGGATGTTATTAACCAGATCCTGGTCCTGGAGAGGTGATAGGAGTTCACTGGTGTTGCCATGGAGAGAGCTTGCCCTGGAGAATGGGCCAGTGGGGACCCATGTGTGCCCAGGGCAGGGCAGTACTGGGTAATGGCTGGGAGAAGAGTCTGGAAATAGCCAGAGTTCAGAACACAAAGACCTAGGGCCAGGTGAAGGGAAGACAGGGGAGCTGGGCCTAGGCTAGCGAACAGCTGTGAATAAGAGATTGTGTGCATTTGTATCTTCAGGCCTCGTGGTACTGGACACAGTGACCTCCCAGCCATGGCTCTCTCAGGATTCTCACTGGGAGGGATGGCTTTGGCCTTCAGGCTGAGGGTATCCCTTAGACTTGTATAAAACTTTGGACCCCAAAGATGTCCACATCTTAATACCAGAACCTGTGACTCTGATGTCAAACAGTGAAGGCGAATTTTCAGCCCTCATGATGAATCAAAGGGCCTGAGGGTGTGGGTATGCCCTGGAGATGGAGTGGGCCAGTGAGGAAAGGAAGGCAGAGGAACGGCAGGCTTCACAGGGCAACAGAAACCGAGAGAAGCCTGTAGACTTAGACCATGGGCTTCTATGTCGAGGAGGGCTGTGAACCTGAGAAGGCCAGGAGCCAGCTCAGAGTCTTGAGAAGGCAACGGACCCCAGAGGGAGCCAGCACTGTCTATACATCTACACCTCTGCTGTAGCCTGGGAATATTGACTGTGGAGTTGAGATCTGCAGGCATGGAAAGGAACAATGTGTATCTTTCAGCACTTAGTGTGTGGCTCTGTGACAATGATGCTTATGATGGCGGGAATTCATATCCTGGTCCTTTTGAAGAGGAAGATGGGGAACCAGCTGGAGCGGAGTGGGGTTGTCCTTGCCACTTGGAATTCTAAGTCTTATGGTTGTCCTTGCCACTTGGAATCTTAAGTCTTAAACGTTCCCCCTGGGAGGGCAGTCAAAGCTGAGGCAAGAGACTCCAAGGAGGAATGAGTGTCAGTGGCATGGGCTTGTAGGTTCCTCACAGCTGGGAGATCTGCTCGGGATGGCGGCAGGATGATCACTTTGGAGTGACCAGGTAGGAGAGGTGACAGAGAAGCACTGGGAACCAGTGCTGCAGCAGAGTCACTGGTTCCTAGCACAGTGTAAGAGTGCTAGGGCTCAGTGTACCCAACACTGGCCATAACTCAGGGCCACTGACCAGGGTAGATACCAGCCTGGTGTGTGTGTGCGTGCACGCGTGCACGAGCGTGCACTTGTAGCAGCTGTTTTGGGTGTGACTGGCCTCTTTGCTGCTCTCACTGCATTGAGGACTTTTGGTACTTTATGTTATGCATGGGGAAACTGAGGCTCAGAGTGGTGACCTAGCCTTGGCTATTGTGACTCATGTCTCTGGGGCTATAGCTCACATCTGGGTAAACTTGTCCAGTCTTCATGGTCAACCTACACCATTTCTGGGAACCAGATGTGTCCCAGGAATCCCTGCAAGGGATAGGATGCAAAACTGAATGCTGTATGTTCTTCTTCTTTTTTTTTCTTGGTCAGGCTTTTCAATAACCAACCACATAATCAGCTGACGCATTAAACAAAAATCAATGCATTTCTTCTCTGCGACGATGCTTAATGCTCTGTCACAGCTCCTGCTATCTGTTTGGGCCAGGAGAGAGATGGCTTTATTTCCCTCATAACTCTTGGTAGCACAATCCCATTGTTTACTTTGTGACACAGCGGGCTGTCATTAATCACCTGGGGAGAGAGAGAGAGATGGGAGCCCAGCCACTGGCTGGCTCCCTGGCTTGCCTGAGAGCAGGCTAGGATGTGGATTTGATGGGCGATGCTTCTGGGCTGAGAGACCTCTTCCTTCGTGCAGAGTTTGAGGTCAGGGGTAGGGTAGGAACTTCTGTACCTGTTGCCTTTTCACTCGTGGGTCTATAGATCTTTATCCTCTGTACCCCAGAGCAGAATCCCCCAAAGTTCCAAAGGGTAACTCCCAGCTTTCCTACCCCAAATTCCAGCTTTGCTGGGTTTGTCCTGGGGAAGCCGATACCATTAATTTGCAATCGCCTCAAGTGTGGTGGAGACATTACTGCTAATTGGCAATAAGAAATGCTAAATGGAGCAAAGTTTCATATTAATGAGCCGTTTATCAATACTAAGCGGACTGGCGGCCTCCTTCGATCTCTTGATTGACGCTGGCTGATTTACATCCACCGCCACTCTGCCAGAGGATCCAGCTGCTTGCTCTTTCTTCCCAGCTGCCCTCAGATGGCCTCCACATCCCTCCCTCCTCCCCTGTTTATCTTCGAAGTCTCTGGCTTCATCGTTTTCACTAATGGAGCGAGTTGGCCCTTTCAGCTCAACTCCTGTTTGGTACAGAGAATTTCCCACATAGATAAGAGAGATCAGGAGAATCACTCAAGGTCAAAAAACCCCAGCAAGGTGGGCTCCAGGCCTCTTATATGTCCAGCCTGTCTGAAGAGTCAAAGCACTCGGGGTACCAGATGGAGGTGTGTGTCCCTGCACTGGCTTTTGGTTAGGCTCTTCCTGGCCGGGTTCCAGCAGGGGACATCCTCAGCCATTACTGTGACCCTGGGCATGTCAGGGGATGTACCATGGCCTTAATAACTTATCACAAACTGGGTGGCTTTCGGTAGCTGAAATTTATTTGCTGTCAGCACCTGAGGATTCAGGCTCTTCATCACGGTGTCTCAGGGCCTTTTTCGCTCTGCAAGCGCTAAAGACTCCTCCCTAGGTCTTCCCCAGTCAGGAGAGGCTGTAGACTCAAGATACGTCTCTGCTGGTCTTCACCTGGCTTCCACGCTATATCTGGGCTCCTCCTGGCTGCCTGCTTGGCGTTGGATTTCAGACCTCCTGGATGCTTTTGGGAGACCTCGTGTTACGGTCTCTGACTCAATCACAGTGGCCAACACCCCTTTTCCGAATAATATCATGTCCATTGGGGCACGAGCATAGCTTTCGAGGGCTTCTATCCAACCCACTATAGGAGGGAGACTAGCAAATACTTTGTCCTCAGTTACTGGAAAGGTAGGTCAGACCTCAAGAGCAACACCCTGTTGCTACCTCATCTATGGAACTTGCTAGAAGGCACATCCCATCTACTCAATAATGGTATCTTTCACCAACTTTCAAGGATTTCCACGATAGCTGCTAGTGGATGGGGTCTTTACCCAGCTCCCTTTACCCAGGGAGGTTGGGAGGGAGGGAATAGATCAGTAGTTATGCTGGATCTTAGGTCCCTGATAGCCAGGGCTGGGGAGGCCATGCACAGCTTAACAGCCTAGTGCATGCATGCTCCTTGATGTTGAAGAAGCTTGCCGTGCTCCCTCTCCCCCTCCTAGTTTTAACAGAGGAAGGACAGATGCCAGGGATGGCTCAGAAAGTGTTTAGCTGCTTGGCAATGTGTTTGGGTCTTAGCAAAGCTGCCAGAAGGGGATTTAGCAGCAGAAGGGGCCGCACACCCGGCCCAGCCACTTGTCGCCTGTGCATTGAACTGCGATGATTTTGTAATTTGGATGTAATTCCCACATCCATCAAATGAGAATCCTGTGCCCTCCTTCCTCCTGCCCCAGCTGGTTGTGAGGCAGGAAACTCATAGAGAAGCACTAGGCCAGGCCCCCGATTGGGAGCCCCGTGTGCGCACAACAGATGTTCAATAGGTGTTAGTCGTTTTTCCTTGGGCAGAAGAAGGGTGCTGGTACCACAGGTGCTATAAGACCTGGAAGTATCCATGCACCAAAGACAAAGGCCTGGCGGACTGAAGACTGACATGGATTCCATTGAGAAGGTCCTTGTTTCTCTGTGAATCTGGTCTGGCCTTGGCTACTCTGCCCATTGGGGTAGGGTGGGTAAGATAGACCCAGGCTGTAATTGACTGACAGTCAAAAACTGTCTTTCTGGAGTTTTGCAAGGTCAGACTAAGCAGAGACCAGCATGCTGGAAAGAACCCTTGCTAGCTAGCTGGGGAGAGGAACTGAGGATCCAGCCAGTAGCTGAGACACAAGGTAGGACTCCCCAGACCTAAGGCACAAGGCCACTGTGAGCTATGCTTCCCTCCTTCCAGTCCAATCCCAACTGAGGCCCAAGACCTACAGGGCAAAAGTGGCCTCTCCTCAGTCCCCAGGTCACAGAATCAAGAGGAAAAAAATGGCTTTGCATGGTATCACTGTTTGAAAAAAAAAAAAAAAGGTGTGTCATCTAGCAGTCTGTGTCCAGATCAGAAGTTGTGCAGGGGCAAAGAAAGCTGCACCCCACTTTCTGTTCTTGTCCGAGTTGCCAGCAATGGCTTATCATCAGTATATAAGACTTACCCTGGAAACTACATATGGCCAACAACAAATAGTCACAGCAGCATGACTTGAATTGGCACATGTGGGGTTCCTCACGTGCCAGGCTACGGGGGCAGAGGGGACAGGCAACTGGGAGCACAGGAGGTGCCCCATAACCTTATACGTGAGGTTACACTCTGCCTCCTTACATATAGAGAGAGCAGAAACAGTGACACCCAAACCCTTCTCAAGCTCATAGGGCTACTTCAGACCTTCAGCTCTCCCCCTTGATGGGACCTTATCCCCTGATGGACAGCTCCCATGAAGGTTGCTTCCTGGGGCCATCTCCTCATCCCTCATTGGTGCCTCCACATTCAGGTCCTCTTTTGGGTGCTTCCTGAGTGGGCCTAAGGGTTCAAATGCAGGAACGACATGTGTGTAGTTTGGTGAGTGCGTGTGCACTGCACATATGCGATGTGTGTATGCCTGGGGTGTGTGCGTATTTACATGGTGGCATGTTTATACACTTGGGAAGTTTGTGAGTGGCCTGTATTTGTGCCATGGGACAATGAGAAGAAGGCTGGGCTTTAGTCACATTAGTGTAAGGGATAGCATGCAGTGGTACAGGAAGGACAGGGGTTTGGGGCCTGGGCAGCAGTGCAGAGGGTAACCTGGCCAGGTCCTAGTCTCTGCCCTAAGGGGTCAGTGAGTATGTGGACGGTCAGGTCCTGTAAGAAGGTTTCATAGGCTCCCCTGATGAATGGGATGCTATGTGGATGACAGCAAGGGTCAGAGGAAGCCACACAGCCCCATGTGCCCACTGTGTCCCCAGGGTGCTGCCATCTCCTGATATCAGGTACTGTTTGGGGTTTCTTATCTGGAGCTTGCAAATTCATGAGCTCAGCTGAGTGTATTTTGTGTGCATGGGCTGTAATTAACATCACTCTCCATCATCGTGAGGCTATTAAGGAAATACTCCCCAGCCTGTACGAAGACTCTTTCTCATCGCACACAGGGTTTCCACACTTAGCAGAGGTAGAGTAGAGGGGGTGGTGTGTTTCTTTCTCTTATCACACAGAATAATTATCATTTCAGGGTGCTTCCCCGGTGTTGGCTTGGAAAGCAATAGCATTGAGGGAGGAAAGCGGATAGCAGGTGTGGGAAGGATGGGTGCCCACCTGAAACAGTTTCAACAAGGGCACTGGGGAATGAGGGGCATCCTGTGAAACTTCACGTCAATGGGGGTCAGAGACTACAAACAACACAGGGATGTTATCTGGGGCTGGGACATGGGGGCGGGACTTCCTTAAGGATGGGAGGAGAATCTTGCCCACTATCTCCACCCCTGGCTCCTAGCCAGAGCCAAGCACCACCTCCTGCTTTCCTGCTCAAGCCCTCTGGATCTTTTCATTCTATTAGGACTGAGAGGAGATGAGAGTAGCTATCTATTTACAGTTGGCTTGAAGTTCTGCTGCTGTATCAAAAATCATGTCTGGTAAAAAACTAACAGTCTCCAGAGCGTATTTAACCCCACCCGTTTTCAAGCATATTTTATAGGTCACTCTTACTGTCTGGGCCAAGACCAACTTACAAAGCGCTCTCCAGACAATGCCAACACCTGCACCAGCTCCTGGGACTTCACCATTGGTACTAACTCTCCTGGATCAAGGACACCTAGCACTCCCACAGGCTATTTAGGCTGATGCCCAGAGAATAAACACGTATGTGGTCTCTGGGTTTCGCGTGGTCTCCCCTTCTATCTCTTCCCCTCACTATGCTTTCCTGGGGCCACGTGGGAGTACTGCATTAAACAAGGGCATCTTTTATTTGATCTGATTTGGTCTGATTGTAATTATTTGCATTGGTGGAGAGGCTCGTCTTAAAAAATATTTCTAACAGGGAGGAAGTTGGAGTCACCTTATGACTTTTAAGTCCATCGTTGGGGGAGACCAGGACAGGAACACGGAGACAGGAGCTGATACAGAGGCCATGGAGGGGTGCTGCTTACTGGCTTGCTCTTCACGGCTTGCTCAGCCTTTCTTACAGTACTCAGGACCACCAGCCCAGGGGTGGCCCCACCCACAGAGAGCTGAACCCTCCCACATAAATCATCAATTAAGAAAATGCATCACAGGCTTGCCTGTGGGTCAATCAGATGGGACATTTTCTCAGCCTAGGTTCTGTCTTCCCAAATGATGCTGGTTCATGTCAAGTTCACAGACAGACAATCAGACAGACAGACATGCAGCTAGCAGGAAGTGGAATGCTGCCTTGGAGGTTTGTGTCAGGATGGGAGATCTGACATCGGAAACCTGTCTAGAGACTCCAGGACCTAGAAGCTGCAGAACATGAGTACATAAAGAGTTCCCATCTGTTATGGAAGTTGCTATGCTCCTGTCCTGTCCCTAGCGTGGAATCTGTAGTGGCAGGGGTATAGCAGGTGAAGAATGGAGGCCTGTTTTCAAGTTGGAATTCAAGTGTCCAGGCTTTGTCTCCCAGCTATGGATCATAGCCCCGATCATACTATAACCCTCCGTAGCTTTCTGCCCTTCAGTGGGGGTCTCATCTTTCCTTCCTGCTTGTTAACAAATTGAACACTGTCCCACAAACAGAGCCCCGTGAGCTACTCTTAATGCCTACCACATTCACTGCTGTAGGGACAGAGCAAGAGCCTTGTCTACTTGAATGCTACACAGTGAAGGTGTTTTGCAAGGTGCTCATGCATATACCACCAAGGTCATCTCATATCCTGGTTCAGCCTCTCTGAGAAGAATTCCCGAAAGGTTGTGGGTAGCCCCCAAGTTCTCTCTGCAGCCTGGCCTGTGGTAGAGTCCTACTGGTCAAGTGATCCTAACTGGGAACACTTCCAGATCTCCCTTCAGCCCTCACTTCCACTTCCTGTGCAATTGCCCAGTAGCCCATTAACTACCCACCAGACTGGTGCTTCTCACGTTTGGGTTACCCAAGATGCCTGGAGCTGTGCCACCAGTCAGCTGGTACAAGGGTGAGAGACGCCAGTCTCTCTTGCTAACACGAAGCCATGACTACAAGCCAGGTTCTCAGGTGCCATCTGGCATGGCAGTGCCTACCGAGGGCTATTTTGAGTCATGACATCATGCGCTTGCCTGGACTCCCTCAGTCTTCAGTTCCATGTGACAGAGGGGTTGTGAGTCACTGTGTGTGGGAGGACCCTGCTGGGCCAAATCTCCTCTGGTTCTGGTCCATTTTTCCCTTTGGCATAATCGGTCACGCGCCTTCTTTCCAGACCAGTGCCAAGGAGTGCCTTGCAGAATGGATAATCAATTTCAATAATAAGTTAAATGGGTTTGCTTTTGTTCCCAGAAAGACCCTGCCGGGAGAGGGATTTTTAAAAAGACTCCTGGGTTGAGTTTTACTTCTGAACTTGGGCCTCCAGCTGCTTCTGAGCTAATTGAGTATAGAACATGAATAAACATGGATGGGATGTAGTTCTTTACACCCACATAGACCGCAGGGCTACAAACTCTCTGGCTACCTCTAGGGAGTCTCCCAGTAGGCGCTTGAGCAAACACTTCTATAGCCTATGTTGGCAGGACCTCGATGGGTCACAGCAACAGCGTCGCTCTCCACTCTGTTCAGGTGTCATTTCTGAGCAGTTGTTTCTCCTGGAAATACATGGGTGCCAAGATACATGCACACACACACACACATACACACACACACCTCTGAGCATCTAATAGCTGTTCTGTGTCACTGCGACGAACTACCCCAAGAAGTCTTTGTTTTGGCCCTCAGTTTCAGAAAGTGCAGTCTGTCATGGGGAAGGGATGGCTGTGGGAGTGTGTGGCAGAGACTCCTCATGTGGTGGCAGATCAGGAAACAGAAAAAGAAACACCTTCAAAATCTCACCCACAGTGACTTCTGCCAATCAGGCCCTGCCTTCTGAAGGCTCTGGAGCCTTCAAAATGTCATACAAGCTGGGTCTAGATGCTCAGACATTAGCCTTAGGAAGACATTTCAGATTAAACTGTAATATCGTTTAACTGCGCATTGAAAAACCCAGTCTGGAAACCTGTTGCATTCTGGGACAGACCCAGGGCTGTGCTGTCATTGTGAGGTGACTGATTTTATGTCTCTGAGTGGTGTCCACTTTGCTCTTGGCTCTTTAGGCTCATAACAGAACGTGCTATATAGAGTTCAGTGAGTGAGTGTTTGTTTATTGAATGAATGGCTGGATGGATAATGAGCAAACAGTGCTAAGCTTCTTTGTATCATTTGGCTCTTCATTGTGAGGATGGACTCCCTCGGGATACCGGTGGGACATGCGAGGGCCAGCTCAGGCTGGCACATCACTCGTCATGATTCATAAGCATGCTGGTGGCCTGCCTTGCTGGCTCCATGCGTGTAATGGAAAGACTATCAATCGGGTGCCAGTCAAGGAGCCTTTCACACGGGGCTTCAGTCTCGGTGACATGACAGGAGCCCCACATAAGTGATCCTCTCTTTGATAAGTCCTCAAAGCACCTATAAACATCTTTGCAGTGTGGTATCTGAGAGCTCCTGGCGCTGTAACCAGGGGACATTTCTTGACTTGAAAACTAGATCAAGCCCTTGTTTTGCATTTAGAGCCATTTCGTAGTGAAGCTCTGTGGTGTAACGCCGTGCACACACATAGCCAACAAGCTGCTAGGTCTGTGAGGGCTGCATAGGGAATGGAAGGGAGGCAGATTCGAACCCTGTGTCTGATCAGCCAGTGCGTGCAAAGGCAGGACAAGCCAACCACATGGCTTGAAGTTTCTTCTCTCTGCTTTTCCTGTAGTACCAGGAGAATAGGGTACTCTATTGTGCACAGTGTGGCTCCCCACAGATCTCATTTCAAATCGACGGCTTGGGGTAGCCCGACCATTTCTTGTTGAATATGGAAGACTTTACCATTTAGAAAGACAACTAACAAACTCCCTTACCAGCTTACTAACTAACCAACATACATACCTACCGACTAACCAGCCCATACAAGCAATTTGCCAATCCATGCATCAGCTACCCAAGCTACTCACCAATTTACCAACTAACTAACCCACCCACTAGCTTACTAGCCAAATGACCATAAACTAACTCATCCAACCAACTAACCAACCCCCCTCCCAACTGATTATTAACTCACCCACTTACAAAGTAACTCTTACCAACTAGCTCACCCAGAGGCTTATCAGGTAACAAATCTACCCACAAATTAACCAACTTGCCCATTCATCACCAACTAACTATCTGACGATTGACTTACTACTAACTAACTAACAAAACTAACCTCCTACAACTGACTAACATATCCATCCATTAAACTGCTAATTAACACACCTACCAACTAACCAACCCACCGGGAGAGGTCAGGTCCACCCAGGGCAACCTTCCCCTATCTTAGCACCCAGCCAGCTGACTAGTGCAGAGTTTTGTGTCAGACTTCGGACTCCTTTTTGTGGCAGCTAATTTGATGATGAATGTGCCAGACTGACTCAATGACGCCCTGCTCACCCTGGGAAGGGATTCTGCAGTGTCACTGTAGCATGTAGGTCTCCAGGTAGGCTCACAGCTCCGCCATCTTGTTTGGAGCGCTGGTTCAGAGCACATGTCTCCCACAGTGCTGTATCGAGCATGCCAGAGCACGGTTTCAAAAGTGTGTTCCGCGTGTCCACAGACCCATGGGTTTTAGCTAAACCCTTCCATCCAAACAGTTTCTTGGACAAAAGCAACATTGAGAGATCTTGTGAAGATGAATGTGGAGTTTGAAGCCACAGACAACACTGGCGGAGCAGGGAAAGACATATTCTTATGTTAAATGTGCCCACTTTGGCTCAGTGGGAAGGGGTTAGGAGCTGTCCAGCATCCTCAGCTGGCCCACATACTAGGTTGCATGGTACCAGATGAAGGAGTCAGTGTTGGTTGTTGCTGGTGCCCTTTAAGGCTTTAGCAGTGACCTAGGAACAGCGTCATTCTGGCTTCTTAAACTTCTCCCTTCCTCCCCATCAGGAAGCACATGTGTGTCTGGGGCAGAGTGTGGTCACCTGAAGACCACCTCCTGGGGACAATAGAGGGACCCGAGTGTTTTCACCCTTTGGGAGGTTTAGCTGCAGCCTTCCTCTCTCTTTATTTGGGACTCCTAAAGGACATCAGTCAGTTACCCACTCCCCTAACAGCCAGCAGTCCTTGGGCTATGCTGCTTGAAGCTGTGAGCATAGGAACAGGGTGAGTCTGTAAGTTCAGCCTCTCTCTGATGATGCTCTGAGTGGCCTGGGGGTGCCCTGAAGTCTCGCTCAGCTTGTCCAGGGTGCAGGGAAGGACCTTTGTAGGGCAACTTCATGTTTCCCTCAGCTGACTGTGGAACTCTCTCGGTGAGGCCGTTGGCTTCTCACTGAACATTCCTCCACACTTGGGAGCCCATCCTTTCAAACCTGTCGTCTGTTAGTTCAGTCATACCCATCGGATGCCCATCCCATATCACACTCTGGCTCCTCCATGCTGAACATAGTGTGGGGATGGTACAGGTGTGGTTGGAGCCCTGGCAGAGCTTGGGAAAGCCACAGGTATTGCTAATAAGAGGTGCGGCTGTAGTGTGCCCGTTGGTGGTCAGTAGCCCCATCTCGTCTGCATGCACAATCCCTTTCCTGTCCTTGTCACCCCTCTAGCCACTCTCCCATGATGTCAGCCAATGCTCTCCCCTTTCTACTGCCCCCACTATCACCCAGACACATTTCATAGCTGGCCTGTCTTCTTGGACCATCAAAGTTGCTGATATGCCTCTCTTGTCTTGCCCTTGCAATAATTGTCCTTCCCAGACTGCAATAGGAATCTTCAATAGTGTATGACCACACTGCTTATAAGAGCTCTCTATCCCTCCACGTGTCCTCCAGGATGCTGGAGACCTGGGTACCACGGGGTAGTTCTGCCTGCTCTCCTCTCTGGCTGCTCCTTCCAGTATAATTCTGTTGCATACTAAGCTGTCCAGCTCCTCTCATGGCTGCTTCCTGCCCGTGTCACCAGCTGTCAAGTTCCTTTCAGCCCAGCCCTGGCCTGCCCTCACTCCATCTGAAGTGTCTCTTGAAAAATCCCCCTCGGAGATAATAATCAGTCTTCCCTATTGTTCTTCTATGCCTCCGCCCTTGTTGTCCCCTCGGCATCACTTAGGTGCAGTAGCTTGTTTACAGTGAAGTGCATCCTGTAAAGAGCCTGATTCTAAAGTCACTGAGGAGCTGAAATTACCCCTAAAGCCCTCTGAGCTCTGGAAGAGCCATGCACAAGGCTTGGTGCCAGGAGGTATACACATGAGCGGTACATTTGTGCACGTGTGCGCATGTGTGTAGATACCAGTATGTGACTGTGTGTTTCTTTGAACTCATCTCTGCCGAGGGCCCCAAGCTGTGCATGTACCGGAGGGCTCTGGCTCATCTGAGTGCTGCCATTCATGTCCTTGTCAGTTCAGGCCAAATCTTATGCATTCAATTTCCACAAGATCCTTTTGGGGTCCCTAGAAGCTGGGGCAGACACAGCATCTCTCTCCGGTTTCTTGCTCAGTGCAGAGTCTCTTACACCCTTATCTGACTTGAGTGGCCCCAGGTGGCTGTACCTTGCCTAACCCTCTGGTTTTAGCTCAGTATGACCATCATAGCCTAGGACCACGGTGTAGCCCATACCCAGTTCAGAGGCCCCTCTGTGATCTAGGCCTTGAGCTCTGACTTTGCTTCAGATGGGTGTCATCTCTTGCCTTCTTTCCGACTAGAATATGCTTGCAGCTGCAGATAACACACGCATCTGTATGTTAGGTCAGCATTTCCTGGTATGTGTAGCAAAGGGGGTGGGGCTCACACGCCTCTGCCTGTAGATGTATTCTTCTCAGGTAGCTGGAAGCTCCGCAAGAGCAGAAAGTGCTTAGGTCCTAGTCGTCATTGTTCCTTTGTGCTCCAAACAGAGCCTGCCACTCAGGAAACCCCTGTTTCTACTGCTGACAGATGAGAATTTCCAAATAAAGTTGTTGGGGGTGGGTGGGGTACCCACGGAGGACACTGACAGCTTCTGTGCCTTCTGAACTCGCTTATTCTTCTGTTCCCACCGCGTGAGCTTCCATAGGGCTCTCTGTGCAGGGAGAGAGAAGGCACACCCCTTTGTAGTAATAGCCTTGTTTGCGGGAACATTTAAGGAACCACTCTGGGATGTTTCTTCCTGCCGTTTTCAGGGTGGCCAGAGCAATGTTGGGTCCCTGTTGTAGAAACCCAGGGTGCTGTTTGATGAGCACAGTGATGAGGTGAATAGGAAGTGAGAAGATGCCTAGGATAGAGGTTTTCCTGAACAGGGGGTCATCAAGCTGGGTGGGTCAGCCTCTGCAAGCTCCCTGGATGGACATGGGCCAGGGAGAGAGACAGGGCATTGCATATAGGGTCTAGGTGTGTGGGTTGTTCCAAGTGCTACTGGTCAGAGGCTACAAATGCGTGTACTTCCAGCTGCAGCCCCCCATGTCCTCTGAGTCCTCTCTGGTCCTGTAAACAAGCGACTCTCCTTCCACGCACAGCTGTGCTCAAAGCACTCTGCACACCAGGAAGGAGTCACTTCTTCATCTGTGCTCTGGAGGCTCCTATCCCAGGAGGACATGGAAGACCTCTGGATGTCTCTGGGACTGTCCAGGTTGGCTCTCACTCTAGGCACCCCTGGGTCTTTAGGATCTGCCACATGGAGGTATCCATGAACTCTAGTGTGTGCACCCAGGAGGGTCTTCTATTGTGCACAGTTGTGTGTCACATGTAACTGTGTGTGCCCTTGAAGACACTGGGTCCTTGCTTTTTAGTCTTGTCGTTGCTGACATGTTTTCAACTAGCTTTTCCTTCTTCCTCCTCTTTCCTACTTAAGGAACCGATACTTTATTTTGCTCAAATTCATATTTGAAGCACTAAGCCCAGCCCGTCTGCTGCCTTCCCCCACCCCCTGTTCCTCAGGATTCTTGGGACAGGGATAAGATCCCTTGGGTTAAGGAGGGAGACCCACAGCCTTCTTCCAGTTCTTTCCCAGGGTGTATCACTCTCCCTCAGGCAGGGGAGGAAGTCAGGGGAGCGTGAGGTAATCGAGCTTGCGCACAATTTATTAACTCTGACTTGTAAATTAAAACACCAGTGGTACAAATTAGGGCTGAATGGAGAGCAAATGAGACACTGTCTCTCCTCTCCTGGCCTGGAGTGGAGCATCTCCAAGTCACAGTGGAAACCTTCCCAGGGCTGTGCGCGTGGTTCAGGACTCGCTAGCATCCTGGCTCTGGGTCTCGTGAGAGGAGACCCTCAGATCTACGGGGCTGCCTGCCTGGAAAGGCTGTGGCATCTGGCATCCGTGCCCTACTCCCAGACTACATTCTATCCCAGAGAGGGTGGACTAAAGGGAGACCCTTGGTCCAAGAATCAGCTCAGAGCCAGGCTGGCGGACAGCTTCCTGCATGTGTTCGCACTACCTGTGAAGTCATGTTCTGGACATCTGGAACCTCTGTCCAACCGCATTTGTGTCTGGAGTTTCTCGAAGTCTGAGTCGTTGCTGGCTCCACCATGGGGTGGCAAGGCAGGAGGCCAGGACTCTATTAGCAGGCAGGCTCGCTGGAGCAGAGACGTGTCTTTATCAAGCTCCCCTGGGGTCCCCTTGCCTGCTGCCCTTGATGAGTTTAAATCACACCAATCAATTCTGGCCACACAGGCCCCAGAGGGAGGCCAGGATGGAGCAGCAATCACTCCTTGACCTTGACCGCAGCTGCCAGGGCTCTGTTAACCCAGGACAGAGGGCTTGACTGTGCACCAGGGGACTGCTCATCTTGGCTAGATTTCCTTCACAATAAACTGTGGGTTTATAGGAGCGGGCAACATCACCCCTGTTGTACCCCAGTTTCTTCAATCACCCTCATTCCCTTCCTTGCTCTTGGTGCCCACACACTTGGGCTCTGGTCATCACATGACCTTAGCCTTCCACAGGTGGAAGGACTCAGGCCTCAGGACGTGGGGTGTAAGCTTGAGGTCAGGCCTCTGTATGCAGGCAGCATTGAGGCCTGCTGTGTGCTGCTGATGGCTCGTGAGTGGGCTCAGGGATGCTCCTGTCCGGTGGGGAGGTGGGAGGACCCGGGATAAAATGTGGTCTCTAGCTGCAGAGTGACAGGAGCCTGAGGAGAACATAGAGGGCATAGTGTAGGCTGAAGGGGCAGGCAGGCAAGGTGAAGGAGAGGGTTCTGGGTAGCGTAGTAACTAACTTCCTGCTTTCTCACGCACCTGCAGGGACATCCAGGGCTCTCTGCTCTTCAGGCCACCTTCCTGTCTCTGCCCACACAGTCCTTGTGACTCTGCCATTCTCTAACTACAGCCAGGGACAAAGCCATGTCTAGCATCTTCAGGCCGCCTCTACCGCCCCTCAATCATTCTGCATGATGCTCAACAGATATTTCCTTTTGCCTCCGCCCACTATTCGGATGGCGCAACTGGGTCTCTGGGGTGTCTTAAACATGGTCTCAACCTCCCAGGTAGCTTCCTGGTGGAGCAGAGTTGGAAACACCATGCACTCCGGTGTTTGCTACATCAAGGACTCAGTGGACTGTTTGTTCCATAAGTGGAGGGGTACTGTGGTGTTCGACCTGTAGTAGATGGACCACAGGGACCCATCACCATCATCACAAGGGGTTCTGAACGGGGTGACTATCACGTTTCTCTGTAAAGCAGAGCCTTTAGTCAGGGTGGAGCTGGAACTGACTGGTGCTGAAAACTGGCTGACGCTGTCTTGAGCTGGTGCTGCCTGGAGTTGGAATTTGCTGGAGTTGGTGCTAGCTGGAGCTGATGTTGACTGGAGCTGGTGCTGGTGCTGGTTGAAGCTGGCTGGAACTGGAGTTGGCTAGAGCTGGAGTTGGCTGAAGCTAGGAGCTGGCTGGTGCTGGAACTAGCTGGTGCTGGAGTTGGCTGGAGCTAGGGCTAGCTGGTATAGGAGATCACTGACTGGATGCTAGGGTTGGCCTGGGCCATTCCAGGAAAGGCTGGTGAAACTGCCAATGCCTAGTCAATAGCTGGAAACAGGCCACGGTGGAGCCCTGCTGTTTTCCTCCAAACATGCTTTGTGATCATCCGTAGCCTCTCTATTGACAACCTTTGTGTACTGATGTGGTGTCTGAAAAGCTTGTATCTTGTAGCTGTATCCCCTGCCCGTGTTGGCCCTGGCCATGGCCATACCATCTGCCTTGGAGGGAGAGCATGCGGGAGCAATCTTGTCACTGGTGATGGTGGATGAGCGCGAGGCTCTCCAGCAAGGTCTTGCCCAGTGGCTCGGTACTTGGGGATGTGATATCATGCAGGGTAGAGGTCATGACACTGACCATACCTCCCATTTCCAGGCACAGCAGTCTGTTGGTGGCTTACATGGCCTGGGGTTGAATCCATTCTTCTGCTCTGAGCCCAGGTTCAATCAGAGCTTGCTCAGAGGACCCAGCCTTCTAGCAGGCTCCTCCCACCTCCTCCTCAGGTATCTTGGCTAAGCCATGTGATTTTCATATAGAAGCTGTCTCTCCCTGAACCATTTGGCATGTGACCTGCATCTACTTTGCTTCTTTACGATGTCCCCAGCTTCGAGGCCTAGCCCCAGCACCGAAAGGCCTCTCAGCATGCTGATGGAATCCAGAGTGATTGTGTAGCTGTCGTGACTGGTAGGAGGCACGGCATACTGTGTCTATGTTATGTCCATCATCACACGTGGTCAGCTCTCCCACTGTGCGATGTCATTGCCATCTTGTATGTGTGCGGTGGTCACCTCAGTCCCTATGACATCACTTAGCATTGTCTTGAGTGCCCCACAACCACAATGACATGTGTGCTGTTACATGCCCCACTGAGCATCACTACTACCACTGCTGGGACTTACTGTCCCTTCCATAGCACTGGCGTGTCGTGTCATACCCAATGTTTTCCCAGGGATAGCTGTGGCTCAGGTCACTCTGCGCCTGGCATTTTTTCCATCATGACTAGTTTATATTCTCACCCTGAGGTTGAGCAAAAAAAAAAATATTGAATCAATTGTTTTTAATTATGTCCATCTTGTATCGTTTAGGTTACAGGCACCGTTCAATATTGCTTTACAGTCCAACAGCCGTGGGAACATTGCTCAATATCCCGATATGGAATACCAGAGTTTTCTTTCTGTTTAACTCATAAACTAGTCTAAAAAGTGCCATATTTTTCCGCTTCGATTGCTGTCCTCTCCCTTTACAGCTCTGCACATTGCTCTGGCTACAGAGCAAGGCTTTGAAAAATGCTAATGATGGTGTTTAGTTTACTACCCCAAGGGCTGTCTGAACAACAGCAGCCAGTGGGAGGGGCCGCAGAGCCCTGGGTATGTGGGCATGAGGGGAAGAGAGCCTCCTCCGGCCTCTCGGGGAGCCCTTCTGAGGTCACTGCTGCTGGTTTCCTGCAGGGAAAGAGTCGGCAAACGGGGCTGAAGGCCCCACAGCCCAGAAGTCCAACCCTCTCCTAGATAAGGCAGGGATCAGCATTTAACAATGGGACAAGCAGAGACGCAGGCCAATTTAGAGTCTTCCTGGCTGTCTGAGCCCATTTCTCTGAGTTTGGGTCTCACTATTTCTGAGATGAATCAAACGGGCTGAACTTGTAGGTCCTTTGGCGGGTGAGAGGAAGTGACCTTTGGCCAGCTTCTCAGTTCATGTGGATCTGCTTGGAACCTCTGAAGATGTGATCAGATAATTAGAGTCACCAGGTGGTGTGAACATCCTGGGGTGCCACCTCCAGGCATAGCATGGTTGCTCCATTTGCAGAGGCGCATGAATGACCCTGCACACAGTTCGTGCAGAAGGTGAGGCAGTTGCTGAGGGAGACAGGGCAGAGGCTCAGAACCTCACAGTCCTCCTTGAGAGGATGACCTGTCTGTTCTCCCAGTCTCTTCTCCTTCACTCTTGGACCAGACTGTGTCTACTCTCTGTGCCCCTGTGACTGGCTCTTAGCCCTGTGGACACATGTCCCACCCCCAGGCACCTGACAAAGTAGCCTGGACTGGAGAGGCACGGGGTCTCCAGATACAGAAGACATGGTCTTGGAAGTGCTCTCTGCCGATAGCCTTGACAACCCCCAGAGCCTGGCCGACCAGACCCTCATTTCAGGGAAGAAAAATGCCTGGCTGTGTATAAAAAGGCCCAGCAGACCCCCACTGCGAGAACCAGGCTGTTCAAAGAAAAAAGATGCTTCCTGAGGGCTCCGGGCGTGCTGACGAGCTAAAAACCCAGCACTGCAGATATATGCTTTTCAATAAGTACTGATATTGGGCACAGGACAGAGAAAATAATCCATTTCACCCTGCAGGAGCGGCCAGCAGGAGAGCAGCCCTTCTCTTATTTATTTATTTCCTTTGGAAAGGAGGCTGTGTGAGGAGATGCTGCAGCCACAACCCGCCTGGTCCTCCTGGAGCTGCAAGCCCAGGGTAGGGCTGGAGGTGAACCACTCCCAGCCCCTTTCAGCTGGGCACAGGCAGTGGCAGGGGCAGGGCTGGGACAGCTTGGGTGAATGGGAAGTGCTGCCCAGGGATGGGATCTGTGTTCTGGATCTGTGGAGCTCTCAGCTGATGCTGGAGAGAGAAGAGAAGCTGCAGTGAAGGCTACTGAGTCTGAGTCTCCTGGGGTCTTCTGAGTGGGCTTCTGGAGGTTTCTGGGCTCCTCAGACTTTGTGATCCCTGAAGCAGTTGCCAAAGTAGATGTCCCATGGACAAGGATGTCTGAGACCTTAGGAGAATTAAGAAGCTGGCTTCTTGTCTGTGCCCAGGTCTTCACACAACCTTCAGCAGAGATGAGCCCCCCCTCTCCACTTTAGCCCTGTTGCTGCTGTTGATGGTAACGTCCAAAGCAGGGGCCACCTCCCATGACCAGAGCCCATCATAGCAATTCTCAAAGATCTTGACCCTATGAGAAATTCCACTACAGACTAGGGTTCCCTCTGTTGAAGAAAAGGGGTCAAGATACAGGAAAGGGGCACTGTAAGGTCACCTAGTATGGACACCCAGCCTACCTAAAGTGACTGCCAGTCCAGGATTCACCCTGACCCCAGGCTGACAGACACATGCTTCAAAGCAGACCAACCTCCTGCTATTTTACTCAAGGACACTCTATGGCCGTCCCTTAGCTTCCAGTCATGGTGGGTGTCATGGCTTCATGCTTCCTGTCCCCTGACTGTTACTCATGTCATAGAACTTTTCTTGTATCTCCCACACTGGTCCCCACCTCTGCCTTTAACTGCTGTTGCTTTTCCAGATCCTCTGTCTCTGGATACTGGCTTCCTGTTTGGAGAAGCCTTGCCAAGACCTCCCTCCTCTATAACTTCATACTCTAATCTGAATTAATTTATCCCACTCCGTTCCTCAGCACCCATTGCTTCTCTGGTCCTCTGGGGGCAGGCGCCTGTCTTGGCCCAGTGTGCTATTTAACTTCTTTGTGGTTGTGGTTAGATATCTGAGAGGAGCGATGTAAAGAAGTAACGATCAATTGTTTTAGTTACAGCTCAGCTCACGGTTTCAGATGTTTTATTCCAGAGCTGACCAGCTCCATTTTTTTTTCCCCTCCAGGTTGGGGTAGGATGGAAGTATGTGAAAGAGCCAAGTTGCTCATCGTATGTTGTTTAGGAAGAAAAGAGGAGGTAGGAAAGGGGGCATGGGAAAAGGTTGCTTATAGCTGAATTTTTTTTTTCTGTCTTGCCTGGTCTAGCTGAGCTAGTTTCTCTCCCACCCGCTGGTCACCGCAGGCACTTATTAGATAATCACTCAGAGGCTAATATTAAATATAATTGCTTGACCAATTGCTCAGGATTATTACTGGCTAGCTTTCTCTTATAAATTAACCCATTTCTACTAATCTGTGTAACACCACTTGGCCACTACATTACCTCGGTTCTGGTGTCTTTCTCCTTAGGCTGCTACAGGCATCTCTCTTCTTGGGTGACTGGTTTACATTCCTTCTGACCCCACCCTTCTTCTGCTGTATATCTGCTTGGATTTCCCACCTAGCTGTATTCTGTCTTGCCATAGGCCAAAGCAGCTTTAATTATCAACCAATGGGAACAACATATATTTACAGCCTATGGAAGGCCATCCCAGCACAGATGCTGTGCACAGACACTCTCGTATGATCCGCTTCTTCCAGCTTGGCCCTATCTCCCCTTTTCAGCATCTCCCAAAATAGCCCCACCAGCTAGGACCAAGTCCTAAACATGTGAGTATGTGGGGGTCATTGCATTGTCACACTGCAGTGTTCCGTCCCTGGTCCCTAAAGCATCATGGCGATCTTATAATGTAGAATGCTTCTGGCCCATTTCAACCCCTCTCCCACCTTACTAGCCCCAGCAATGTTCCAAAGCCCAAGTCCAGAGCAAACTCTTTGTTGTGAGCCTAATTTTTCTGCAAAAGAAAAAAAAATATTATATACTTCGAAGATACAATGTGAAGAACAAACATCCCCATTCCTAAGGGGAGGGTTCAGAGAACTGAAAAGAATAATTGGATGAAGCAACGGAGTGGATCTGAAATTCCGTAGCTCCACGTCCAAACTTTGAAGCTCATAGAGTCTTGAATAGATGGAGCTTTTCTGTCCCAACCACTTGCTTCCAAATAACTACTCAGAGTTTTAGCATTAATTGTAAATGCTCAGGCTTATTACTAACTAGCTCTTACATTTTAAGTTAACCCATATTCCTTATTTATGTTCTGCCATGTGGCAGAACCTTTATTAGCATGGCATGTTCACCTCCATTTCTCTCTGCATCTGGCTAGCTACTCCAGATTCTGCCCTTCTCCTTCCCAGCATTCTAAGTTTGGCTCTGCCACCTAACCTTATCATGCATAACTTGTTTATTAAGCCAATCACAGTGACATATATTCACACAGCATAAAGGAATATTCCACAGTCTTGATGAACCACCCCTACCACTCCTACCACCTTGTGGCCTGTAGCTCACATGACTCTTCTCCTGGACTCACTCTGCTCGTTGCCTACAGCTCTGCCCAACAGATGTTTCTCGAGTCCCCAGCACCCTGGGGTCTCCCCTGTAGCCCATGCATCACTGTCACAGCGTTACCCCTACCCAAATCTTGACTTTAGGGACATGGCCCTATCACGTGTTGCCTGCCCCCTCCCTCGGGGACTTTCCTTTGACATCTGTGACCATGTAGCTTTTACATCCTGTATGACTGTAAAACCAGCAGCACATGGAGATCACCAAGGTGCTCAATGGAGAGTTGTCAAGCCCTTTGGGCTAAGGCTGTATTGTATTTTGAGTGCCTCATGGCTGAGCACATTGTGAGGAATCCTGGGAAGCATACTATTCACGTCAGTAGGGTGCCCTGCCACTCTCTTCTGAGGGAAACAAACCTGTTTACTGTTAGGCCTATGATAGTCTTGAGACGTCCTCAGGACATCTTTCCTATTGGTTGCAAGTATTTGGAGTTATTTATTCATCTGTATGTGTATGTATGCTCACATATATGTGGGCACATTATATGTCTATGGAAGCCAGGGGTTGGCCTTTGTGTTATTACTAAGGAGCCACTGTAAATTACATTTATAATGTATATGGGTGTTTTGCCTGTGTATATGTCTGTATATCATGTGTGTGCCTGGTGCCCAGGAAGTATGTCAGAGATCCTAAAACTGGAGCTACAGACAGCTGTGTGCTGCATTGTGGGTACTCAAAATTGAAACTGGGTCTCCCAGAATAACAAGCAAACAAGAGCTTTTAATCACTGAACCATCCCTCTAGCCTCTGGTCCCAATTTCAAACCCCTCTGCTTTGTTTCTTGTTCCCGGTTCTCATTTTCAGCCTGGCTGAAAGCATCCAGTAGCATTCATGCTGTAGCCTGGGCATCCTTGACATGACCTCCATTCTAGAACTAGTCCATTGCATCTGAACTTCAGCTCCTACACAGCCTCTTCAAGACATAGACAAATCCCTTGGCACTGTGTAATACACAAAACCTCTAGTCCAGTTCCCAACAGTCTTTGTGTGCTTTTGAGATTCCAGGAGCACAGTCTTTACTCTCTGGATTCTTGTTGGCAGTCTGTTCTTCTGTGCTCCCTGCAGAGTTCCTCACTGAGCTCTGTCTAGTCTGTGTAGTCTCTAGTCTGATTTTAGGGATCTGACCCTGTCGTGGGTTATCTTTCATTTCCTGGATATCATTTCCAAAGGCATCCTGATCATATTGCCAGGCAACAACTCCACTTCTGGTTACAAATGGTTTTTGTGTGTTTGTTTGCTAATTTTTTGTTGCTGTGACCAGATACCTGAAAGAAACAATGTGGAGGAGGAAGGCTCTATTCTCCCTCGCCCTTTCAGAGGTTTGAATCCATGTGTAGCCAGCTCCATTGTTTCTAAGCTATGGTAAGGCAGAACACTGTGGTAGAAGGCTATAGTGGCCAGAAAACATGATACTCCACCATTGGTGACCTCCATGGAATGCTAGTTTTATAGGTATAGAAATGCAAAAGTAATGAAAGCTTCTACCCAGGTGTTAAAGAAAAGTTTACGTCTCCAAACCACATGTGACAGGGTCAGATCCCTAAAAGCAGGACCTGAGACTGTCAGGAGTGAAGCTTTGGTAGACGACTCCTTCAGGGATATGCTGTCAGTCACCCGTTCCTCCAGGAAGACACCCCCCAACACACACACACACACACACACACACACACACACACACACACACACACACACCTCTTAACATTTCCTGTTCCACCCAAAATAGTAACACACAAGTCAGTGTGTCGGGGAGAGACCCTTCATGTTCAAACCATAGCACCCCGTCCACATCCCCCAGTCAACCCCCAAGAATGATAGAATTTGCGGACCTCCGTGTCTCCTCCAGGGAGGCCTGCTGTCCACTCAGCCATTCTTCTGGCATCTTTACCTATATGCATTGTGCCTCCTGGGGTCAGTGGTGATGATTCAAGGTCTGGGAAGCACCTGGGGCTTACCCAGAGCAGCTCACCGGGGTGATGTCATTCAGAGGGTTCAGGCCAGTGCTGTGTGAGGGACACTTCCAGGGCCCACCCTGTCCTTTCCCAACAGGGCTGGCCTCAGCCTGGAATCTGCCCATGAACTCATCTTATATGGGTGACCCTGCCTCCTTATCTCCTGTCTTACCCTCAGCTAGAGCCTCCTGGACGAGGTCTCAGGACCCAGACTGCATCATTCTGCAGGATTATAGGTGGGCAGTACTCTCCAGGGAATCGGGCACAGGGCACGGAGGACTGCCTGCCTGCCTACGGCTGTCTGTGGCTAAGATCTGGACAGGATGTACCTGTGGGTGGGTGAGAGGTAAAGGACTGGGCTTAACACGGAGGTCAGGAACACTTTGTGTCCCAGGGCATGGGAAGCTGACAGGTGCTGGGAGAAAGTTTCATAAACATGACTTGGGGGTTCAGATTCACTGCTAGGCTGGTCAGCCAGGGGCCAGAAGTAGGAGTGTTATATAGGGTAGAAATTTGTTCTGGGGTTCCACCATCCAGAAGTTGATTCCAGCTTTTTTTAAAATTAATTAATTAGTTAATTAATTAATTGGTTCTCTGGAGTCCAGGTAAGGAAATCTTTGTTCTGAGGAAGCAGCTGGGGAGCTGGGATGGTAGATGGGGTAACGGAGGATGAAGTGCCTTGGTCCCTGGCATGGGTCATCTGCCTCGTTCCCAGCCACAGATTTCCCCACCCTACTCTCTAAAGCTCCCATGCTGTGTATGCAGGGGTTTCTCAGCCTGCCCCCCCCTTTCATCTCAGCTCTTTTTTCTTCACCTTGTAAAATCTGTCATTTGCTATTAAATGTTGTTTATAGTGTTTCTGCAAGGATAAAATTTTTTTCTTTATTTTTTATGTAGTAAGATCGAAAAAAATCTATCAATCTTCCCTTTATGGTGTGTTTATGGGTGATGTGGTGGGGAGGGGCTGCTCAGCTGCCGCTGGGAAACCCTTCCCCACCGCTCTGGCCCCCACATACACAGTGGAGTCTGCTCACCTCTGCCTCTGCCTGGCCTGAACATTTCATTGGCTGATGAGGTGAGGAAGTCCAGGAGTGAGGGGCTGTGTGGGCCTCACAATTCAGTCTCCACCCACCTGTACAATGAAGTAAATCCTGGGACAAAAGGGCCATCTCTAGTTCCTGTTATTCCTCCCCCACCACGCCATTTCTGTCCCTCATCACTCTCTCCTTCCCTCCCCCTGTACCCCCTCCACCGTGTGAGTTTGTGTTTGTGTGTATGTGTGCTTGTGTGTATATGTGTGTTGGGGGATGGGGGTGTGGGTGGGTGGGTTTATTCATGTGAGCAGGTGAATGCATGCAGAGGTCAAAGTTGACGTTGGATGTCTCCCCAATTTCTCTCCTCTCTCTCTCTCTCTCTCTCTCTCTCTCTCTCTCTCTCTCTC
>NC_022017.1:24457606-24476574 GCF_000317375.1 Microtus ochrogaster | reverse complement strand
AGTTGACGTTGGATGTCTCCCCAATTTCTCTCCTCTCTCTCTCTCTCTCTCTCTCTCTCTCTCTCTCTCTCTCTCTCTCTCTCCCTCTCTCCCTCTCTCCCTCTCTCCCTCTCTCTCTTACTTTTTGAGACAGATCTCTCACTGAACCTGGAGTTCACCATTCTGCCTGGACTGCCTGGGCCCCTAGGACCTGCTTATCTCCCACGCTGGGATTGCAGCCACGCTCTTCCACACCTAGCTCTTTCACGGGTGCTGGGGATCTGAACTCAGATCCTCATGCTTGCTCCGCAAGTGCTTTAGCCTTGGAGCCAGCCCTTTACCCTCTCCCTATATTCTTGTTTAAATTTATAATGGTTTTCATTAGCACTGTATGGTGTGCCCTCTCCTGGCTCTGGAAAGGGAGAGGAATAAACAAAAGCTCTTTGATCCTAGCTGCAGGCATGGGGTAATGGACTTTTCTGTTGTTCTATGGCATAGCCTTAGCCAGAGCCAATTCAGGGTTCAAGGCAGCGTGAGTCTTCAGGAATCCACCTCATAGTGGTGACTCTCTCTGCCAGCCCATCTCAGGATGAAGCCCAGTGAGGTCCTTTTACTTCCTTCTTTGCTTCTCCCCAGCATCTGTCACCTTGACGTCTGTGTGGGTTTCGCAATCAGTAGCTCATGCTTTTACGAGCTGCGTGTGTGTTCAGCAATCATAATGCTGTTTTGAGTGTTTAAAGTCTACCGATATGGCATCATATTTTACTGGCTTTTTAATTTTTTTACTGGTATTCCGAGGTCTAGAAATCACTGTAATGGCTTCATATTTCACCCAGTTACTGTGTGAAATGTACCCACTCCTTTGTTGAGTGACATTTGAGGCGTCTGAGGCGTTCTGACGGCAGAGTAGCGCAGCAGGGTAGGTGATGTCCCTGGTGTAGACCGTGGGGTCTGCTCTGGGGGGGGGGCTTAGGAGGGAGCATCACATCTTCAGGTGTCCTCAGAAGACACTGCCGAGGGGTTCTACTACTTTTCCCCCACTGGTGGACTGTGTCCTGGTGGCTTCACCCCTCATTGGCCCTCGGTGCTGGCAGAAATGGGAAGCTTGTGGTGTAATTCACTGTGCTTTCATCTCCATTATCCTGGTCCCTAGGAAACTGAAGCCCCATTTATATTATCACTGGCCTTTGAAGATTTGCCTGTAGAGCTTCCCCCATTGTGGTTCATTCTGCAATTTTTTGCAGTCAGCTACCTTGCCATTTCCCATTGATTTGTAAGAGATCTTTACATATTATGGATATCAATGTTGGGTCTGTGGCACAGGTTTCAAGTTCTTTTTAAATTTTTTATCTATTTTATTTTACATGTGTGAGGGTTTTGCTTGCACGTATGTCAGTGTGGTATGTGCATGCATGTCTGGTGCCCGAGAAAGTCAGGAAAAGGCGCTGAGTCTCTAGAAATGGAGTTACGTACAGTTGATTAGCACTATGTGGATGCCAGGAGTTGAACCCAGGCCCTCTCCCCAGTTTCTCCAGGTTTTAAAAGGTTTATTTTCTTTTTAATTATGTGTATATAGGTGTGTCCATGTATGGGCGTGTGCATGTGACTGCAGATGCCTCCAGAGACCAGAAGAGGGCACTGGATCCCTAGGAGCTGAAGTTAAAGGCAATAATGCACTGCTAAACGTTGCCGCTTGGAACCAAACTTGTGTTCTCTGCAAGAGTAGCAAATGCCTTAACTAACCATCAAGTCATCTTTCCAGCCCCTTAGGCTCACGGCTGGTGCATTTCTCTTGTGAGGCACTCACAGTATGACCTCTTTCCATCCCGCATTCTCACGAGATTCATCCGTGGTGAGCTGTACAGTGGGCGCCTCCCATCCTGAGAATAAAGTGACGGCCACCTATAACTCGCGTTCCACATGATAGGGTTCCACTTTCCTAATTTGTTTTCACACTAAAATTCTGACAGCAGCTCTCTCCAGGTGGTTTGGACACCCTCACCATAGACGAATTCCACCCCTGGCTAGATGACGAACTGAATGAATGAGCCACTGCCATCTTGCTTTAGCTACTTATGTTTCACAGTGACAGTCTGCATGGACCTCACACAGTGGAGAAGGGTTGATGTATGTGCTCTTTCACCTGAATTTTGCACAGTCTCAGGCACTTGCTTTTGGTAGAGTCTGTGCTTGATTTTTAGAATAAGGTGACTCTATCATGAATCTCTAACATCTGCTCAGACCCCTGTCCCTCCCTGCTTTGGGACTCTATCAGACTTTTCTTTCGGATCATTTCCAAACGCAGTCTGCTGCTGTGGTTTTTATGATGTCATTTATTTATTTTTTAACTTTGTAGATGCATGCAATAAATTTCACCAATATCCCCATGCCCCCTGCTCCCCCACAGGATACCTCTGTGGAGGTTTGAAAGAGAAAAATTCCCGACATGCTCAGGCATTTGAACACTTGGTTCCCAGTTGCTGGTGCTAGGAGAGGCTTAGGAGGTGTGACCTTGCTGGAGGAAGTATGTCACTAGGGGTCGGCTCTGAGAGTGTATAGCATCAACACACTTCATGTTTACTCTCTCTGCTTCAAGCCTGAAGTTGAGATCTGAGCTGTCCACTCCTTGCCCCGGTTCCCTTGCCTGCTGCTTGCTGCTGGGTCTCCTTGCAGTAGGCTCTCCCTCTAGAAGTGTAAGTCAAATATTCGGTTCCTTTCATAAGTTGCCTTGATCGTGATGTTCTATCACAGCAACAACAAAGTAACAGTTCTCCCCACTGACATCACATCTCACCACCACCACCATCATCATCATCATCATCATCACCATCTTCCTCATCATCACCGTCATCATCTTCATCACTATCTTGCTCAGGGTCGTGGGTTTGAGCCCCACGTTGGGCGCCACTCTGTTGAAATAAGAGCGCCGGGGCTGAGTCCCCAGCACCCGGCCGCCCACATGGCTAGCTTTATACCCGAAATAATTACATGGAAACTGTATTCTTTTAATCACTGCCTGACCCATTAGTTTTAGCCTCTTATTGGGTAGCTCTTACATATTGATCTAACCCATTTCTATTAATCTGTGTAGCCCACAAGCTGGCTTACCAGGAATGATCTTAACCTGCATCTGTCTGCAGTGGGACAATCATGGCGACTCACTGACTCAGCTTCTTTCTCCCAGCATCCTGTTCTGTTTTCTCCGCCTACCTAAGGGTTGGCCTATGAAATGGGCCTAGGCAGTTTCTTTATTAATAAGAAATCATTCCCACATCAGCTCATCATCACCGTCATCATCTTTATCACTATCTTGCTCATCATCACCATCATCATCTTCATCACTATCTTCCTCATCATCACCGTCATCATCTTCATCACTATCTTCCTCATCATAACCATCATCATCTTCATCATAATCTTCCTCATCATCACCGTCATCATCTTCATCACTATCTTCCTCATCATCACCATCATCATCTTCATCACTATCTTCCTCATCATCACCATCATCATCTTCATCATAATCTTCCTCATCATCACTATCATCATCTTCATCATAATCTTCCTCATCATCACTGTCATCATCTTCATCACTATCTTCCTCATCATCGCCATCATCATCTCTAACTTCAGTTAGTGCTGACCATATGTACATGAGTGTGTGGGCCAATCCAACTGGGTCAGGGACCAGACTCGCCCTCCCTCAGCTTCTTTCAACTGCCAGTAGCCCCTCCCCAAACCATACTGGAATTTTGACTGGCTTGATCTCGCGTGGGTCTCAGTGTAGGCAGCTGCTGTGTTGTCGCTTGTTCGTGGGACAGAACCCATTTTGATTTGCTTGGGTCCTCATTTCTCTCTTCCTTCAGCTCGCTACCTCCGCTCTTGATGGGCATCCTCTTGTATTTCACCTTGCATGTCCTTCTTGTAGAAGTGCCCTGAGCACTGCATCTCTCAGAGACTGGGGTTTGAGGTTAAAATCTGAGACAGAGCAGCTCTTTCTGCTCCCTCCTTCCATGGCAGTATCAGCACAACTGGCACAAGACCCATCCCTCGTCCCTCTGTGAATGTTTGTATATGGGTCCACTAGGTCTGTGGCAATCCCCGCCGTCCTTACTAGTGTCTCATGGGGCATTTGTGGGGCCTTTACTTTTGAGGGCATGTGTGTATATCTAGCCGTATGGTTCTGAAGTCATAGGCTCCAGGCATCCCCACCTTTGCTTCAGGGATTTTTCCAGGTGAGGAGGCAGTGACGGGACAGGGACTCTCAATCCCTTCTGCTCTGCCCACCCTCTATGTCTCCAAACTGGCTCAGAGAAGTTTGGTCTCTATTGTTGGGTCTTCTAATTTGGGATTATTTATTTATTTATTTATTTTACCTTCGTTGTGTTGAACAAGGAACAGAACCCATGGCCTTGGTTCATGTAGGTAAGTGATGACCACTGCGCTTCTGGTTCCAGCTTTTGGGTTCTAGGCCCCTTTACATTTTGGCCTTGCTTTCTTTCCTCTCTCTGCCTCTGTCTGTCTCTCTGTGCCTGCCCTATGTCCTTGTGTGGGCGCACACACATGTGCCTATGTAGGCCTGAGGGGAACCTTGAGCCCATTCCTCAGGTGTTGTCTACCTTGCCTTTGGAGACAGAGTCTCTTAACCTACCTGGAACTTCCCAAGTAGGGTAAGTGGGCTGGCCAGTGAGCCTCAGAAATATCCTTGTCCCTGTCTGCCCAGCACTGGCATTACGAATATAGGCTACCACACACAGCTGGGTCCTTTTTTTAAAAAAATGTAGATGCTGGTGAGTGAACTCAGGTAGGTCTTTGAGCTTGCATAGAAAGTGCCTTACTGACTGGTCCTTCTCCTCACCCTGGGAGGAAGGTACCTTGTAGCTATGGTAAATTTCAGGAACTTTTGAGATATCTGGCTCTTGACTTCCAAGTCCTAAGGAGCCTTCCCTTAGAGCTCCCTGAGCCTTAAGGTGAAGTATAAATCTAATTAATCTTATCAGTAAAAACCCAGAGTCAGATATCAGGGTAATAACCTGAAAGATCAGAGAAATGGAGGAGCAGTCACCTGTGACCTCCTACCTCTCTGGATTCCCTAGATCCTCTGACCAAAAGGGCGAGATCCTGTCTCTACCGCATTACTTTCTATCTCCACCTTCCTAGTGCTGGGATTAAGGGCGTGAGCCACCAAGGCCCAGCTTCTATGGTTAACTGGCGGCATGCCCACAGCCACGCTGGAGTGCTGCAGTTACCATAATCTAATGCCTCACTTGGCAAAGCACTTTCAAAAGGGCTCTCATTTTCTTTTTATCATGGTAAAACATGCAAAATCAAGTTTACCATTTTATCCATCTTCAAGGGCACAATTAAGGGTACTAAGCATACTCGTGGGTTCTGTCGACCTCACTACACCCATCCTCAGAGCCTTTACACCCTGCAAAACTGAAACGCCACCTTATTAAACAACCATTCCCTCCTTCTCCGCATGCCCCTTGGCAACGCCTAGCTACTTGTTACTGCCATGAATTTGTGTATTCTAGAGACCTCATGCAAGTAGAATCATTCAGCTTTTTTTGCTTAGTTTATTTTCAAAGTTTATCCATCTACAGCTTGACATATGTCACAATCCACTCTTCTTTTTTCTTAAATAGCCATTGGTGTTCTACCCAATGTGTAAGCTCCATTTTGCTATGTGTTGATCTGTGGATGAGCATATGGATTTCTTCCTCCTGGTCATTGTGTTGGGTTGCCTGGAACTTTTCTGTGTCGCAAAACACAGTTTCCAAAAGGGCTGCCTGCATTTGCTTCCATTAAACAGTGAAGAATGCTGATACCTAGGGACTGTGTTGTCATGCTTCAGGTTGGGCAAGCTGGAATGATGTCGAACCTTTACTGTCTGCTATCTGAATTATGACTTCCTTGGTTCTAGAACAAGATATTCCATGAAGATCTGTAGACAGAGTGACTGTCTGAGCCATGAGGAGCTTCTGACATTATGTTCTGGAACCTTCTCCTGTCCTTGCTCTGCCTTGTGTGTGTTTGCTGTCAGAATGCTTTGACTATTCCTGGTGCTGGAGTTCTGTCATGGAGACAAGGATCCTCACTCGTGAACCCCAGCTGTGAGTCCAGGGACTGTCCAGAGGCACCACGGCTAGGTTCTCAGGTAAACACCACCTTCCTGCAGGCGTGGCTGTTTTGATATATTCTAGAGGTCACACCCTTGGAGTGCTCTGAGGATAGAAATCTGAGACCACAGAGTTCTTCTTGTGTGGTGGATGCTGGATGTCCCTCCCATAGACAACTGCTTATTAAACTAAGCTCACAAAAGGTGATAGGCTTGGGTCAGACTTTGTGTTCACTCCCCTCAGAGAGGCTAAAGAGGCATGGTGGTTTCCATGGCAACCAACAACAGATGTCATGGGTCTTAAATGCCACAGCGAGTAGAAACAGGAGCACACCAGGCCATCGCCAGCCCCGCTGTCCACCTCAGGTGGGAGCAATTGCTTTTTCTTCATGGCCTCCCTGTTCCACATTTCTTTTCATCAGTCAAAACTAGGTAATTCCAGCCGCACCACTGACTCGCACACAGGAGGGGTGGCTCCCCTCAGACTTACTGGCTTGATTACTCTGTTTGTTAGGGCTCCAAATGGAGGGAGAATTTTCACATGGCTGAAGGCCCTCGGCTTCCTGCAGGCCAGAGAGGCTGAGAAAGTTGAAGCCAGAAAAAAGTGAGAGTCTGAGCTGTCCCCTCCATCTGCTTCCTGTTGTGTCTTCTCTCCAGTGAGACCTTCCTCCAGTGACCTCCATGTGAGTCCTCCCTCCTGGAGTCCTCCCTCCCTGAGCCCTCCCTCCCTGTGAGTCCTCCCTCCATGTGAGCCCTTCTCTCTCCCTTCCTGTGAGCCTTTTCCCCTCCCTGTGAGCTCCCCCTCCCTGTGACCCCATCTCTCCCTGTAACCACCTCCCTCCTTATGGCCCCTCCCTCTTCACTGTTTTGCCCTTCCCTAGTCTACCTCCCCACATGGCTTACTGATGGGATTCACCCAGCTCTGCTTACTAGGTGCGTTCCACAATGTGTCCACACATGCAAACACCCCTTTGTACCCCGTGGGTGGACCGAGCATGCTCCGCTCCTTATTCTAACCCTGCCATACACTGTCCTGGGTGCTATGCCCTTCCTTTCCTGAGTGTGTTCCATTTCCTGCTCTGACGGGGGTTTCTCTTCCTGTCCTGGGTCCTTCTGCTCCAACAGGCAGTTGAGTGCATCCTTGCTCTTTCTCTCATAGCTTCTGCCTGTCACCTGCCTCCCAGCACACTTCCTAGGCCATGTGCTCTGGTTCAGCACCCTTTTGTCTTGACCCTTAAACACATCAAGTTCCCTTGTTCAAGGCTGTTGGTTTTGTTTTGTTTTTTGCTAGAAGGTTCTTTCTAAAGGTTGGCTCTCCTGAAATATCCAGCTGTCAGGTAGTGTCAGCTGCTCTGTCCTGAGCCAGCTCCTGTGGCTCCCCTTCCTGCTTCCCAGCCCAGGAGCCTCACTGCTTGCCCTTTAGAAGCTGCCTGGGACTTTTGAGCCACACAGTGTGCCCGGTCTGCTCTGAGAAACTCTATAAATGGGAAGAACACTTTGCACCTCCAAGATTTACATTGGAAGAAAAAAAATAAAAGAAACAGAATGATCCAATAATTTTTTTTCAGATTGGTTCCTTATTACAATGCTAATACTTTGAATATGTTGGGTTTAAAGAATTATATTATTGAAATTAATTTCACTCAAAGGGTATAAAGTTCCAGTTAGTCTGAGCGATAGTTCTAGATGTCTATTCTATATCAGGTGAGTGTGCTTTATAAAATGTCATGTGCATTTGAAAATTGCCCAGAGCATGGATTTTTAAGTGCTCTCACCACGAAGATGGCAAGATGCAAAGTTATGGATATTCTAATTAGCATGGATCATCATCCCATGGCGTATACATACATATATCAAAGCATCACATAGCATGCTGTAAATAGATGCAATTTTTATCTGTCAATTAAAAAACAAATACATTCAAAAGATTAATTATATCTGTTACTTTTTGTTGTTTAAAATGTAGCTACTGTAAAATCTAAACTTGAAAGAGAACCTGGCATTTGGGGCTTGCCCAGGCCTGAACTGGGAAGGTAGCTTTACAGTCTGGCTAGTTGCACTGAGACGGGCTGGATGAAGAGACTGTACTCTTAATTTCAAGATTTACTTTGAAAAGATATTAAAAAGAGTAAAACAGCCCATCAGTAATGGGCTCTGATGATGCCTCAGCCTGTCTATGCCTTGGGAACTATGAGGGCATAACTATACACAGAAATTGGCAGGTGCCAACACCTGCTTGACCTCAACTGTTCTTTGTTCCATTGTGCATCTTACTGGCCTTTCTTGTCTCTCTGTTCATCATCCCCATTGAGCTCTAAAAGAGCCTTTTCAATCACTGTGCATTTGCTTATGTTGTCTCTGCTCATGAATGTCAGCCCTGGGAATGCTGGGCATTGTCTGTATTGCTTACTGTGGCCAGAGGCCTGTCTCAAGATCACCATGCAGCAAGGCCTGAGCAATGCATGCTGAATGAATGAATGAATGAATGAATGAAGCTGAGCTATGAACTGAAGGGACACTTGTACCCATTCTGCTGAAAAGAAGCTGATGGCCAGGGTGGTGGTTCATGCTTGTAATGCTAGCTCTTTGGAAGTTAAAGGAAAGATTGCTAGGAGTTCAAGACCAGCCTGTGCTACACAGTAAGCCCTTGTCTCAAGGAAAGAAACAGCAATTGGTTTATGATATAAGCACAGGCTTGCCATAGGTTGAATACAAGATCAAACTTGGAATATAGACATCGGGCAGAATCCATGATGCTCTGAGCATCTAGAGGAAAGAAGGCTCCTAGATTCTGTGGCCTTATGCTTGGGGCATCACAAAATCTCAGAATGAGAACAGGGTTACTGGGCTTGAGATTGGTACACTAGGATGCATATGACCCTCATCTTCAACCTCATCTGCTGCTTGAAGCCTCGGGAGGACAGTCCTTCAGAATGTGAGAATATGAGTCAGACTGGATGTCTCGTTTAGAATGGCTTGTTCAGTCTGATTTCCTACGAATATCTGAGCCCTCTCAGCTGTACCAAGCCTGTATACTCTGTTTGAGGCCATGATCTACCTGGCAGGACCCTGGAGCACATCTGGTGTCTCTCTGGAGAGCCTGATGGGAGTTTGTTCTGTGTTGCTATAGTGAAACATGGAAGTCAGCTCTGGTTCTGTTAACTCACAGTTCAAGAGACAGAGCATCCAAAGGGTGGGTATGCATAGGCTCTGGTGAGGATCCAACTTGGTCACATTAGCTCATAGTTTGTGACAGTAATGGGTGTGTGTCATAAGTTCCTGGAAGCCAGAAGATCTGGATCTCACAATCTACTGTGAGGGTCCATCTATCCATCCATCCATCCATCCATCCATCCATCCATCCATCCATCCATCCATCCCTCTTCCTTTCCCTTTCTTTCTTTCTTTCTTTCTTTCTTTCTTTCTTTCTTTCTTTCTTTCTTTCTTTTAACATTTATTGTGTGTGTGTGTATTTGTGTGTATGCATGCATGCATGCATGCGTGTGTGCATGTGTATGTGTGTATGTGTGTTTGGAAATTCATATACCACAGCACAAATGTGGAGGTCAGAGGGCAGCTTGAAGCAGTTGGTTCTTTTCTTTCACTGTATGGGTCCAAGGGATTGAATTCGGGTTGTTGGGTTTAGTAGCACGTGATATTATGCAGTGAGTCATCTCCTGGGCCCACATGGTACATCTTAATAACTCAAGGACTTTCTGTGAGGCTCCATTCTCCCCATAGCACCATCAGTCTTCAGCATCTTAGACCCTTGGCTGTGTCTTTTAACCACACTCACACAGCAGGACTGACCAACCTAGGTCTCCTCAGCCCCCTGAGAATCCCCAGATTGAGGAATGTAAGCCCCACCTTCATTCTATAGAGGGGTGACCTGAGATGGGAAAGAAGGATGTCTCAAGGAGACAGGATGGCAGCCTGCTTAAGAAAGATGTGAACCAGAGCAGAAATACGAAGACAGAAAGGCTATGGTCCATCCTTGACTGTGGTCTGATGGATTATGAGGGAGGTGCTTGTAAACCAAGCTTTTATCCTTGACCAAACTTCCTTCATGTCCTCTGAGCCAACTTGACCCTTGACCGTGGATTGGCAGGCTGTATTCTGTCCCTGGGCTGCTCCAGCTGCCTCTCAGTGTGTAGCTGCCACATGCTCCCCTGCTCAGGGACCTTGATATTGATTGTCACAGTCCCGTCTTTAGCAAATGACCCAGAATGAATTCTCTATTATAATGTCAAGGGGTTAGGGACGACAGAAGGAAATGTTAAAAGACTATATGTATTTCTTTCCAAAGGCATCATGTGCCCAACCTTGAGTTAAATGCATGGAAGCTTCAGGAAGAAGCCAAATCCAAGCCCCTTCTGAGACCTGAGGAAAGACTTGTCAGCTTTGTTCAATAGCCAAGCTGGGTTCTAAGCACCCCTAAGCCTTCTCTGTCTGTATGACTGATTTCTGTCTGTATGTGACACGGGACAGCAGCCAGCTTGGTTTGCTCATAGCTGACGCTCACCTCAGTTCGCCAGACCCAGGGACTCTACTGCAGTGACAGCCAGCCCCCAGTCTACCTTCCACTGTGTCTCCCTGATATGGGGACAGGGCTGGAAATTGATGCTCTGCTCAAGGTCACACTGGCATTCAGTGGGAAGGAGCCCAGGTGTCAGGGCCATGTCCCGGTGTACCTGCTCCCTTATCATCTTGGGCAGATGTCTCGGAGCCTGGCTCTGCTCTGCCATCAGGCAGCATCTGACCTCAGGAGCCAGCAGCTTCTTAGTAACTGCATCAGAACCCTTTATTCCTTTTGAGCCGTGACCCAGAAAAACCCCATTTGTGGAGCACAAAGCTTGCTGCCTGCTCGGAATACAGGAACAAATAATTGCTCCCTTCGGACCCTCGGTTTCCGGTGGACTGGGAGGCAGCCACAGCTGTACCTGGATTTAGAAGATGGGGGCTTTGAGGGCTCTGTGGCATCTGGGGGTTCTGGAGGTTCAGGAGTTCTCCAGGCAACAACACTTGTTTTCCTGCCCTGAATAAATCAAAGAGCCTGAATGCAGGCTAGGTCTTGTTGGAGGTGGAGCCTTGAGCTGAATGAACCCTTCTGGGGACAGCTTGGGGGTTGTGTGGGGTTTGAGAAACAGAGAGCACCAGAAAAAGGCCTGGGAGTCAGAAATGCTAAAGGGTTGGTAGATCGGGTCACCTGTTAGAGACTCTGGACTCTCAGGAGCCCTGAGGATGTCAGATGTCTGAGCACTGTGAAGCGCTGAGTGGGGGGTGCCACTCAGTCAGGAAAACACAATGTGTCTCTGTTATCAGTTCAGCAACCCCAGGCTTTATTTTGGGCTATGAAGTTGCCTAACAGGATACGCACAGACTGTGAGACAAAGTCCGGCTGGGGTCGGCTGAGGACCTCCCCTATGGCTCTAGCCCAGTCTAGACAAGGTGGGGTCTAAGAATAGTAAGATGGGAGGCGAGTGCATGGCGGAGCCTGGGGTGCTCCAGGGTCAGAATTCTGAATTCTTCCAGGAGATCTTGAGGCAAGAGGGTAAATTCGCCACTTTTCTCTGCTTTAAATAAGAACATTTCAGATTAAGGAGGATGGGACAGACACGAGGGAAGATGCCAAGGATGCCATTTAACCCTGACTGGTACAGAAGCAACAAGTCTCTCCCAGTACCAAATAGAGATGCCCTTGTCTCATAAAGAGGAGGCTCAGTCCTCTTTGATTTGGAAGAAAAACTTTGGGTAAATAGTCTAACGGGGCTTCCAGATGGGCAGTAGAATTTTCTAGATGTCTACAGCTACTGGAACACTGAGTTTCTTAGATTTTGTATCTCCAACAAGGACTGAAGTTCTTCCTAGAGCGGAACCTGAGATACCTGACCCCACTAACCGGGGAATGAGAATGGGGGATAGTTTGCTGAGCATGGGGAAACCTAGAATCTAGATTTAGGCGGGCCCCATCCTCTTCTCCATTATAAAGAGAAACACTTGTGCTACAACATGTCCAAGGGCTCAAATGAGTAGGTTTTCCTACAGTGTAAACAATGTTAGGATTATGAAGGGATCAGTGTGCTCCCAGGAGGACTTGGTTTTGCAAACCCCCTGAGCACAGTGGTATTCACCTGGCTTCTGGAGAGGCTCTGAGAGGGGGAGGCATCAGCTAGGCAGGCATAGGACTGGATAGATCAGAGCTTCTCTTCACTGGTGGGCCTACAGCTCTAGGGATGTGCTCCTCCCCAGGAGCGAGCGCCCCCCCCCCAGTAGCCTCCGGATGCAATATGTTACAGAAGTCTACCTGGAAGGTGGGTTGGATCTTAGTGGCTAGATTGACTATGAGCTCATAGTCTTTTTAGATTTCCATCCAAGGTTCTGATTTATGGGGATTGAGTCCTTTCCCATGGGGAGACAAAAAAGACAAAGTAGGACAACCATAATTCTAGGGCCCACATTAGTCTTGTCTTTGGGGGGTTGGAGGACCTAGTGATGACCCATCTGTCATTTCTATAGTCTCCTTTAGTTGAATATGGTGGGTCCACAGGGTAACTCTGGCCACCTTAATTGTGATAGGGGTGACAAAGACCACAGGGTGCTTTTGCTTGTTGGCTCCGGGTTCTGGGTCAGGATTTTCCACTAGGTGGAACTTGTGGGCAGGCTCAGATACAGGCAAGGATCTGAACCTCTTGAACCATCTAATCAACAGCCCTCTGGATCTATGGTGGGGCCTGTAAGGACCCAGGGAGAGGATGGCTAGTCATTTCTGTCTTAAGAATGTCCCCATATGGGAGTGCACCTGGCTGTTAGGAGTGCAAAGGGTAGGAGGCTGGCCCAGTTTCCCCATCTCAAGGACATACTCAGTCTACCGGTCTTGAGCTTTGTGGCCTTTAGGCAAATGGAGTTTCTAATCAACATTTAGGTCCTGTGATAGATTTAGGGAAACTTTGGCTGTGGATGCTGGGCCATTGCCAGACCCCAGAGAGTGAGGTAATCTAAATTTATTATAATATCTGGACCCAAGTAACACATCAGTTTTAGTTGCCCCAGATGAGTGATGTCTTAGTTAGGGTTTTATTACTGAGGAGAAACACCTTTATAAGAATTGCAATTCTTATAAAGGAAAATGTTAAATTGGGGCTGGCTTACAGTTTCAGAGGATTAGTCCATTATCATAATGGCAAGACATAAGAGCGTGCAGACAGACATGGTGCTGAAGGAGCTAAGAGTTCTGCATCTTGACGTGCAGGTAGTAGAAGTGTCACTGGGTGAGGTTTTAGTATATATGAGACCTCAAAACCCGCTTCCACAGTGACACACTTTCTCCAACAGGGCCACACCTACTCCAACAAGACCACACCTCCTAAATGTGCCACTCCCTATATGCCAAGCATTCAAACACACGAGTCTGTGGGAGCCATATCTGTCCTAACTACGAAAGGTGGCCTGGTGGAGTTTGGCGACCACCTATTTCCCAATAAGGGCAGGAAAGTATGGGTCTTTTGTCTGGCAAGAACTACCATCCACTTGCCTCCTGTTTGGAATATTCCCCCATTGCCCACTGGCTTCTGTGTGTTTACAATGGGCTCTGGTGCAGTTCAGGTAGGTTCAGGTAGGGTAACCAAGAACTGGAAAGCCACACTAGTTCTGAGGCTGCCTTTTGGGTGATCTAGTCTGCTGCCCTGTTCTCCTAGGCCTCTGGGAATCCCCCTTTTGATGACCTTTGCAGTGGAAAAATGGCTACTTCTCTTGCCAGCCATATGGCCTCCAGTAGCGCCAGAATTTTATCTTTGCTTTTGATTTCCTTTTCGCATGAGGTGAACAAGCCCTTCTCTCCCTGTAGAGGGCCCCATGCACATGGGCCATGGCAAATGCATGCCCATTGTCCTTGTACACAATGACGGCTTTGCCCTTTTCTCAGCGAAGTGCCTGGGCTAAAGCTCAGCCCTTTGTGCTGAAGTCCCTTGGCAGATAAGTCCAAGGTGGCAGCTGTGCCTCAGCATACCTGATTCCATCTTGAACAAATTGTCTTCCATCAGTGCACAGCATCTCCTTTGTTTCTCCTAGCAGGGCATCTGTTAGGTCAGGTGTGACAGAACGGATAGCGCCTGTCATTTCCGGGCAAAGTGAAGATCAGGAAGTGTAGACAGAGTCTGGAAGGTACGGGTCATCCAGTCCAGGAGCTGATTGGAGGATGCAGCAGTTGAGGTCTTAGGGGAAGCAACAGCCAGGACTAGGCCCTGCTTGAGGTGGGAGCTGAAGCTACTGGGGCCACTTTTCACCAGGCACTTCTGCATTGCTAGAACCCATCTGGGTGAGCTGAACTATGAGCTCCTCCTGGATGGAGACAGAGGGACCAGGGCATCTCCCCTCACAGGGATTAGTGCCACAGAACCCTGTCTGCATCCACAGCAACATTACAGCGTCATGCCCTGCTGTGTCTCCCATCTGATTGGAATCTGATGACCATGACTTGACTGCTGTCTTAGAGGGGCTCTGTGGGTTGTTGTTGGACAGCAGGCTGGCTGGGCTGATGGCTGAAGTTTCACAGAATCAGACACAGGGTTGGTCCAGGAAACGTGCCCAATAATGTGTTATTTAGGCATTGTACATTCCCCTCTCTGAGGTCCCCCTCAGGAGGGTCACTACAGCGTGTGGGGTACTTAGGAACAGTTCCCAAAGTCAGCTTGTCAGCTTTAGCACAGCTGTAATGGCAACTGCCTTCAAGTAAGCCAGCTAACTGCAGAGACAGGGTCCAGATAGGCCATTGGCATCTTCCAGGCTTCCATTTCTGAGCAAGGATACCCTTGGCAATCACTTATGTAAGATGGGGAGTTCTGCTTCCCTGTTCCTTTCCTCATGTCTTTGGCTTCCCTCTCTCCTCTGGGATCTCTTTTATCTTCTGTTTTTACTTTTCAATATGTATATATAGAGAGAGTCATGGTTATTAGAAACCTCTTGAGCAACGTATTTATATTTTCAAACCCTTTTAACTTCTGAAGTTTCTTTTCTAATCTTTAAGTCCTACTCAACAGCAAAAACAATATATTTTTAGCAGTTTTCTTTAATCCTTTTTGTTTTAAAAAAAAAAAAGACCTAGTGAAAATCGTCCTTAGTCTCCTTACCTTGTGTTTGCTCTTGTTTTTGGAAGGCTTTTCTGCCTATGTGCTGGGTTCCAAGGCCTAAATGGTCCTTCCATCACTGCATTAGCTGTTCTGAGGTCTGCGGGCCTGCTATAGAACCTCTGGGAAGAGACCCGAGCACAGCTGGATGACCCTGACCTGCTCTGCTTTGTAGGGCAAACCTTCTGACTACAACAGGAAAGAAAAAAATAAACCTACAAAGAACCCATTGGATGGGTCTGCTCTGGAGAACATACCAAGTTGAACATCTCTGTGTGTTCACTAGCACACAAGGTGAAGGAAGATTTGGTAAATAGCTAATAGAGATGATATAGTCTACTAAAAACCAGTGGGGTATGGGAATGACCTTGAGACAACAGCGAAAGATCTAATATCCCTGTCACCAGAGTCCTGGAGGAGAGGGGGAAGTGCCAGGTATAGAAAGTATGTGTGAAAGAAATATTGGCTGAGAACTCTATATAATGAAGACCTATGTAAATGTACAGATTCAGTGACCAAAATGAACCCAAAGAACTACCTGACCAGAAAAAAACACAAAACTGATGAAAACTAAATACAAAAACACAAAGCGCTGAGCCTTGGGGCTGTAACTGCTTCTGGGAAGGCTGAGGCAGGAGGATTGCTAGTCTGAAGCCCATGTGGGCAATACAGAAGTTGAGCTAGAACTCAATGGAGGAGTGTTTTCCTGGCTTGCAAGCTTATCCCTGGCTCTAGTCCCCACCTCTGCAAAAACAAAAACAGAAAGAAGAGATAGGAAGGCGGGAGGTGTGTGAGACAGAGCGGCCAGCAGGAAGAGAATTAGGTGGCTGCGGGTTTCTCATGGGAAATCAGAGAGCCAGAAGAATGGATATAACATTTTTAAAGTTCTGAAGGAAAAAGAATGGATGACCCAGAAACTGTGTTCAACAAAAAGTCTCTTCCAGAAGTGGAAAGGGTCTGGAGGATGCTGTGAGTGCTGGGTGCCAGCAGCTCTTTAACGGACAACTTAGTGGAGGGGTTTTTTTGAGAAGGGAAACTTCACTGGAGGGAGCCTGGTGCTCCGTGGTGAGGAAGAACAAGAAGCGCATTGAGCCTGTGGGTAGGGATGGCAGCCAGTTCAGCATTCTTTAACCTTTAGAGTCTAAAGTAAGTGTAGCCAGGAGAGAGGAAGATACACCTTGGGTGGGTTTTCAGTGACCATAAGAGTAACCTGATGACGGCTGCAGGGTGGTGGTGGGGGGAGAGGTGTCTGCCTCCACTTGGAGTGGTGAGTACTGATTCAGTCACTAAAAGTTAAATGTAGACACAATGCCCAGAACAGGCATTGAAAAAATTATACTGAAGCTGGAGAGAGAGAGAACGCCAAAAAGCATTTAAAGAATCTAATCAGAACATGGGAATTGGTGGTGGGAAGTGGAATCAAAATGATTAAATGTGAACCAATGAAAAGACAGAGATTAGAAGCAAATCCTGCAACTGCATCTGGTGAGGGAAATTTCCTGAGTGGGATGATTCACAGAGAGAATCTGTGACCATCTATCTATCTGTCTATCTATCTATCTATCTATCTATCTATCTATCTATCTATCTATCTATCTATCATCTATTACATATCTATCTATCTTCTGTCAATAATCTATCATCTATCTCTCTCTTAGAATTACTTATTCTTTGATGTTATACCTGTATATAATGCATGTTTATTACATCTGCTCCATTCCCATCCCTTGTCACCCTCCTACTCCCTCTAGACCCCTTCTTTATCCCAACAATTCTCTTTCCTATTTTCATGTGGGTTTTTTTATGATCCATTGGGTTCAGTTAGGGATACATGACCATAGGTGTGGAAGTATTAATTAAAACATAGGCTTCTTACCAGAGGCTACACCACTGAAGAAAAGTGACTCCCTCTCCTCTAGCAGCTAACAAGTGCCAAAAGCTTCTCAGCCAGGGTGAAACCTCATGAAAACCTCATATATCCATGTTGGAATGTTTACTGGCTTCATCCTGTGCATCTTGTGGAGGTCACCATGGCTTCTACAAGTTCATGTGTACAACAGCACTGCCGTGTCCAGACAACAGTATTTCACAGCGCTGTTCCCCATCCTCCGGGTCTTGCATTCTTTCAAGCTCCCAATTCTATGATGATTTTCCATGAGCCTTGAAAGGGAAAGATGTCCTGTTTTGGGGTTGAACACTCAACAGTCACCTTTTCTAAACAACTTGACCAGTTATGGGTCTCTGTATTAACCTCTTCTCCAACCAAGACCAACAGAAGTGCTAACATATGGATGTAAATATAAGCATTGAAGGTAGTTTGACAGAGTGTCCATTTAATGAAGCAATAGCAGTAGATTCTCCCAAAGGGCCTACAATATCCTAAGCCACGGAATTTGGCCAGGTTTATAGCATGAGGCATGAATTCCCTCCTCTGGAACAGGCCTCAAATCCAGTCAGAAAGTTGTTGATTACCCCTGTAACAATCATGCCACTATTGCATCAGTGGGCACCATAGTGCCCTGGCAGGTTGGGACCATAGCATTCAGGGTTCACAGCTGGAAGAGCCTGCTGATGACTTTTCTTTCCCAACAGCATACAGAACATTTTGCGCTACTGTGAAAGCTAGCCAGCAGGAAGGAAGCTTCCAGTTTAGTCTCTGCTTGGTTTCTATGTGCCCTGTATCCAAAGGAAGTGGCACTTTCAGTAATAGGGTCTTACAGTCTAGTTCTGGCAGGCGACCGAGGGTGAAGACAAGAGCCTATATAGTTTCAGGTGTCTCTGGGCTCTCACTGATTAACAACTCATGATTAACAACCCACACAAAGCTCTGGGATTTTCACTCAATAACCTATGGCTTCTGGTAGAATCAGTCTCCACCCATCCAAGGCACCTCTCTTACTATTAATTAACCATATTAACCTGCCCTCCTCTCCTTCTCCCTGATGCCTGCTTAAATTTTTCCACCTCCAGTCTTACCTCTAATTCCAGATCTTGTACTCTATCTTCCCCCACACATAAGGTCTTTCCCCATCCCCCATCTCTCTCTATTCATCCCCTAGATATTATTTGGATAAAGAGAGTCTATATACAATTCTATATATGCCAAGAAATGATCAAGAACCCACTCTTAATAAAGTCTAACATGTTTTACTTAAAGGAAAAGAGCCTAAAGCTGGCTTACATCAATCAGGTAATCAAACACATAGTTCAAAACTTCCACACTCTGAAAAGAAATCCCCAGGCTTGGGTAGGTTTCACCAGTGAGTTTTACAGAGAGTTGAATATGCAGCACATTTATATGTATTTTTTTAAAAAAATAATGGGATATTTTATTAATTCTTTGAGAATTTTATGCAATGTATCGTGATCATATTCACTTCTTTCTGTCCCCTTAACTCCAACCGTATTCACCTCCCCGTGCCCTCCCAAGTTTTTGTCCTCTTTTTCTCTTTTTTAAAAAATATCCCATCAAGCCCAATTTGTGCTGTTCATATGCTCTTGGAATGGGGCCATCTTTTGAGACATGGTAGACCTACCATGGGCCACATCTTTAAAGAGAACTGATTCTCCCTCCCAAGAAGCCATGTCCTTGTCCTCAGTTAAGGATGGGTGCTTGCCAGCCCCTCCCCCCTCCTCTTGAGGGTGGTGCCTGGCCTGATCTTGTTCAGGTCTTGTACAGGCAGCCACAGCTGCTGGGAGTTCCTGAGTGCAGCAATCCTGTCATGTCCAGATGCCACTGTTTTGCT
>NC_022017.1:24447563-24457486 GCF_000317375.1 Microtus ochrogaster | reverse complement strand
GCACATGTGATATAGTCATCCCATTTGTGGCTGAGAACCCCACTGACATTCTCTGTACTTTGTGAATTTCTACATTATTCATCATCTACTGCTCAAAGACATTTCCCTGGCAAGGACTAAGCACCACACTAAGAAAAAGGGGCATAGTCTCGGCATGTTTTTTTTTCTCAAAGAATTGAGGAGGGGGTATCACTTCATAATCCATGTTATAAGACTGAACTGCTTGAGAGTCAAGCTAAGAAAAGCAACACAAGGGCAGACCACTGAAGGTTGGTGCCATTCGTGACTAGAGGTACAGAAACAAGTTCCCAGACTGAGTCTAAATAGAAACTATTTGCCGAGCATTCAGTGGAACCCACTATAGTAAAGGGGAAAAGAAAATGAAAGGGATAAAAATAAATGTCGCAGTAAAGCATTTTATGAAATTCATTCTAATTCATGACCAAAACTGTCAGCAGGCTAGGAACAGTCAGAGTGACTTTCACCTGGTCAAAGAATCTTCTAGAAACCTACAGAATACTCATACATGGAGGTGAAGATCCTAATTCATTCTTTCTAGGACCAGGAAGGCAAGGCAGATGCACATTTTAACTTCTCATTACAGACTGGGATTCCCTGGTTGGGCATTGAAACAAAAAGGCTGCTCAAAATGGTAAAACCAAAAGAAAATGAGGCACAGTGCCCAATAACAGGAGGGTTGATATCCCCAGGAAATCGAGCAAAAATATAGCTTATATAAATGTATAAAATATAACATACATGGACTATAACAATGCTTAGCTGTATTATTCACTAGAAAGAAAGACATATAATTATTGTGGTTACTTGTGTATGGTGTGACTTCCTGCACTGAAAACCCAAGGAACCTGCAGAGGCATTTGCTCAAATAAGTCGGCTCAGGGCTTAGCAGACGCAGAATATAAAGTCAATAGAAAATATCCGTCCCATTTCTACGCACTGAGAATGAACGAGCAGAAACCCAAATTATTATAAACATCAATAACATTCCACTCAAAGCAAAATATTTGTCTTTAAATACAACATATATGAACAGAATAGTATCTGAGACAGAAATATAGGAGCAGAAATGAAAGAAGACACAGGGAAATGCAGAGATACACCATGCTCACTACTCGGAAGTCTCCATACAGTTAAAAAGTCAGTTCTTCCCCAGCAGTCCTATAGCTTCAATGCAGTTCCAGCAAAAACTCAAGCTGACAATTAACACAGAGGCCCAAGGTTGGCCAAGGTGCAGAGAAGGGGCTGTCAAACCCAGCCCTAAGTGGACCAGCTCTGTCATGCTTCATCCCAAAGCTCAGGGGTTTGCATAAAAGAGGGGGCAGAAGGGCTGTAGGAGCCCGAGTGATGACAAGGAAAGAATGTTTTCTGGACACAACATGGCGGGTGCACCTGTGAATTTATGTTGGTTGGGATAACATGTTCAAAACCTGGGCAAACACAAATCAGACAAAAATCCCAGCATGGAGAGAGGGGATGGCTACAAAGCCCTGGCCCTAAATGAGAGCTATGGGCAATTGCTAGCTGCTGGAAGAGTCGGCTTTCTTTAAGAGGGTGAGCCCATGCTCAGGAGAAGACCACACAGCCAAGAGTGTAAGGGTAGCACAAACTGGACTCTGTGGGCTAAAGGAAAAAGAAGAAGCAAAGTTAGTTGGGTAGGGAAGGGTGTGCACCTGGCAGAAGTTGGGGGGAAGAGATGAATACAATCAGAACACATTTTGCAAAACTTTCAAAGAAGCAGTAAAAATGAGGAAAAAAAATACATAGGGGGAAACAAATGGAGTAGAAGAAATGAAACAACTTTTCAAAAGAAGAAACCCTTTGGGCCCGGCCTTGATACCGACTTCAAAGCCATGGTCATGGAGACAGTGGAGACATGGTGGAGAGGGAAGTCTGGGTCAAAGGAACAGAACAGCAGTCTCAGAACCCTCCTCCCCCATTATGTTAAATCCACTCGACACGGCTGCCTTTAAAGGGGGCTGGCTCTCTCTTTCAGCAAGTGGTGTGGGAATAATTGGGCACTCATGTATAAAGGAATCTGGATTTAAACTTCATGCTTCATACGAAAGCAAACTCAGCAAGGGCCACAGAACCAATGGCTAAAGCTAGGCTGTGAAATAGTTTAGAGGGGAAATTTAGGAGTCAATGAAGTGACCGGATAGGCAAAGAATTCCAAGAGCGTGACCCACAGAAGAAATGGGGGGCACCCCTGTTAAGCCAACAGCTCCGCCCCGGGGAGATGATAAGGAGACTGGTGTGCATCACATCACACAGCAGAAGTCTGTCCACAGTACTTGAACTCGTAGCCACCAACCAACCATCAGAAATAGACGGCCCCATGGGTAAGATAAGTCACTGAACAGAAACCACGCTAAATAAAGTGTGTGGATGATAAATAAACTGAGAAAAAGACTCAATATCATTGGCCATTAGGAAACACAGATCAAAACGGCTGGCTATATGATGCCTCCGTGCACCTGTTCCATGACTAAGCGCTGGTGAGGAGGTGGCGCAGTCCGAACAGACGTGCAAGGCCGAGGGAAATTCAAGACAGCCATTTTAAGTTCAACCCAAGTCTCTGAGACCTGTTTCTGGGGTTCACTATGGGCACAGAGGGACGGCTGAAGCTGTTTGGCATTACTTTCCTAGAGTGAGGATAATCCAGGACACCTCAGCTGGTGAGAGGGTAACCTGCTGCCCTTCTGTGTGACGGCAGAGGGTTTGCCAGGATGGTGGAGAAATATTGACTGACATCTGCAGCACGGGTGAGTCTCCCTAGGGTTCTGCCCATGACAACTCTGGAAAGACTGAACCATGATTCCAAAGAAGAGATCGGTCATCGTTGGTGGCATGGGGTGAAGAGATGGCAACTGCAAAGGAGTGGCTTTGGGGAGGACTCGAGGTATCTAGATTGTTCTCAGTCCCGCAGGTCTGCTAATCAAATCACCACATGCCAATTTAAAAGGGATTAAGTAAATTTTAGACTATATAGAGTTAAAAATTTACCAGGCCTATCAGTGTGTTTGGTGCCTCTGGTTTCATTCCTGTTGGGTGCCCAGAAGGCTCTACTGTCTTGTTGTGGGATAGATGAAAGTGAGCTCACAGATACTCTGAGTGTGGATGCCCAGGCCCTAGATAAACACTCTGTCTTGGTCATCCAGAAAGGTTGCCTAAGGCTTACTTGCCTATGACCAGTTTCTAAAGGGTCCCACTTAGTATACCAGCACCTTTTATCCTGTGTCTTGGCTCATGAGGGGCCCTGCTCAGCCACCACATGCACAGGACCTTAATAGCAGACTGTGCCCAGTCCCAAGAGGATCTACATGACATGGCCAAAGCCCCTGACCTGACACCAGCTCTCAGTGTGGATCACTTGTAACTCCCCTACCCCGGGTCTTCTCCTCTCAACTTTCTCCAAACACTAACAGGGCACCCTGTGGTAAGGGTGAGGTTTGTGGTCCACTCATGAGATGTCCTTGCGACCCAGACAATGAGGTAGATGGGGACAGAGTTGTGCACAGCCCTGTAGGTGTATCAGGACTGTCATGCCTAATAAGAGATGTTTGAGTCTGAATGAGCTAGAGTTCTTCCTGGGATCATGGGCTCTAGTGGGTGCACGAGGGTCAGAGGGCATACTATATAGGGTACTGTCCAGCTCTGCTCTGGGCTGGGGTTGAGCAGTCAGTGTATTTCCAGAGGTGGGACTGTCTACACTCCCAGCAGAGGATGGGCCCCAAAGTGACCCATGCCACAGCATGGTAAAGTAGGCTTTATCTAGAACTATCAAGACAGGGCCAGGGACATGTAACCCATGCCACAGCATAGTAAAGAAGGCTTTATCTAGAACTGTCATGACAGGCTCATGGGAGGTAGGTGGGGATAACAGTATATCCATCATGGGCAATGGAGAGCACAGATGGGGATGGGGTATGTGTATGGAAGGTGGGAAATCACTACCAGGAGACACCAGGAGAGAGGGACACGGGCTAAACCTATCTTACAGAATTACTGAAGACTGTCCAGAGAGACAGACGTCCCTTGGGGACTGTAGAGGATGAGAGCCCCTCAGCTATGGATCCTGATGCTGGAGGGTTCTGATGTCCTGGCTCACTCAGATCCTCACTGAGCCTGGCCTTTTCAGGAGGTGCACAGACGGGCACTGGACTGAGTAAGATCAGGAGCCCCTTCTGTACTTTGCTCAAGCGGAAGGATCTCTGCAGGAAAAACCATTTCCCTGCAGGGCCCCTGCCTGCACCTCTTCCAGGACCCGATAATGAAGTGTCTTTGTGTGTCCTTGTTTCTCTTCTCCCCACGGGAGTCAGAGAGTGGGTCAGCACGTGGCAGTGTTTGCACTGAACCCTGGCTCTGCTGCCCATGAGTCTGTAGCAAGTTACACAGGGGGCCTTTGGGATGGGCCGATGCATGCTGATGCTGGCTCATGCCAATTACAGGCTGAGTGATGGAGTGGCCTTGTGTCATCTCGCTGGTGCATGGCAACAGCAGGTGAATGCTATAGTTTATGATTTTCAATTATAAATCAAATAGGCTGAGTTCTCGCTTCTCTTAATAAAGGTTGTAAAAGCACTGAAGTGTGGACCGCGTCTGTAGGAGGGCTTGGGGGGAGCAGGTTGAGTCTAGCTTTGGGGGAAGCATATCTGAATTAGCACCCAGGAGAGATAGATGTAGAGCGTCCTCTTAAGGACTGTGGATGGGAGTGGATCGTGCAGCCAGCACTATACACCTAGCACCCAGCTTCGCCTCGCATCTCTCTGCTAGGCATAGTGCTAGGTTTTGAGCCTGAGCTGGTTTCAGCAGAGACCAGGGTGGTTATGTTGGCTTCTGGACACACATCCCTGGGGACCACAAGATGGTGTGAGTCTCTCCATGTGCACCAGTTCAGGGCTATACTCAAGATGGTGGGTGGTGAGATGCAGCAAGGCCAGATCTGAGATGCTGATGGTTTCCTTGGAGAACCTGACTTACGCTTTAGCTGTCCAGGAAATTGCGCACGTGGGGGGGGGTGCACTTATGTGTCCCTGTTGTGGTTTGAGTAGGAGATGTCTCACGCAGGCTAATATATTTCAACCTTTGGTTGAAGCTACTAACACTGTTTGGGGGAGGTTGTGGGATCTTAGAAGATTTGGAGCCTTGCTGAAGGAAGGAAGTAATTGGTGTGGGTCTTGAGGTGTTCAAGCCCAGCCCCTCCTGTTCTCTATCAGGTTTCTGACTGAAGATGCAATGTGACCAGTCAACCTCTGGCTCCTTCCCATGCATGATGGACTGTGTCCCCTTGAACTGTATGCCCCCTTTCCTTAATCTGCTTCTTGTCGGGTCTTTTGTCAGAGCAGCAAGAGAATAACTGATACAGTCCCCAGATTTCTTTCTCTGCCTGCAAGTAATGATAACTCCATGGACAGGAAGGTTGGTCATTAGCCTGGGCTTCTGGATGGCTGTTCATGGTTAGTGCTAGTGGGAGATAAAAGAAGAGAATATACAGGGATGGGAAGAAAAGGCATGGCTAGTAGTATGAGGGGTCACAGAGCATGGCAGGGGGAGCAGGTGGCAGGCAGGGCCAGGAGATAGGGGCCAGCATGTGGATGATGGGGAAAGGGACCAGTGCATGGCAGATGCAGGTAGGGTCTGGTGCATGGCAGATGCAGGTAGGGTCTGGTGCATCGCAGATGCAGGTAGGGTCTGGTGCATGACAGATGAAGGTAGGGTCCGGCATATGGCAGATGCAGGCAGGGTCCGGCGCACGGCAGATGAAGGTAGGGTTCAGCGAACGGCAGATATAGGTGGGGTCTAGTGCATGACAGATGAAGGTAGGGTCCGGTGCATGGCAGATGTAGGTAGGGTCTGCATGTGGCAGGTAGAGGCTGGAGGGCATGTGCATTTGTGTCATAGTGAGCTTGGAAGTGTAAACTTGGAGTGAACATGGAGGCTGTGGAAGGTGATTTCTCCTTTGAAGGAGCAGCTTGCACAGTGGGTAGGAAGGTTCTGTTTAAATTCAAAATGAGCCACACCATGAGGCAGCTATTATGTGATGGTGAAGGTGGGTTTTCACTAAGGGAAGGGTCCAGGAGGGTCATCCCTGGGATTGGGAAAGGTGGGGCTTCACTGGGGGAGGAGTCTGGGAGGGTCATCCCTGGCAATTGGATTCAGGCTTTCAGGAAGGTTCTCCTTGCAGTACAAGGCCTGAGTCCTGATTGGGCTAATTTCCCAATTCTTCTGCCATCTACCCTCGGACATCTCAGCCTTTAGAAGAGTGACTCAATTTCCTTCATGTGTTCCTTATCCAATCTGTGGTGTTCTGTGACAGCAACACAACAGAGCAGAGCCAGGCCCCATTGGTGAAAACTTGAGTTACAGTAACTAAGGGAACAGTTCTTTAAGCATGCCGGTGAGTTTTCATAGTAACAAGCCAAGGACCTACGAGTTTCTAGGTGCTGTGAAGGGTTTGCTTAGGGCTGGGTGTGAGGATAACTTGCTGAGAGAGTCTGAGGCATCCCCAGGCTTCTCTGACAAACAGAGCAGGGACGTCTCTTACTGCATACCCTCATATCCAGGAAAGCTGGGATTGTGACTGGCCTGGGCGCAGCACAGAGGGGGAAGACCCAGCCGGTCCTGTGTAGAGAGGTGACTGTGTTATGCGGCCTCCCATTGGAGCCAGGATGCAAGAGAACAAAGACATCTGACTTGGAAACTGCAGGGACTGGGGACTGTTGGGGATTGATTGTGTCTCTTCAAAATTTGTGTGGAATGCCTAAGCCCAAGTATTGCAAAGTGACCTTGTTTGAAAATGGAGTCACTGTGTTGCCATGACTTCAGAGGGGTCATCTGGTAGGATTAGTGCTGTCATGAAACAAAGAGACTTGGGGGCCAGAGAGGTGGCTTGTGACTAAGAGCACTGCTGCCCTTACAGAGGTTGGTCCCCAGCACCCACACTAGCAACTCACACTCTCTGCAACCCCAGTTCCAAGGGAACTGACTCCCTGCTCTGGACTCTGTGGGTACCTGCACACACGTGCACATACTCATTTGCAGACGTGAACACATACATGGAGTTTTTCCCCAACATATTATTTTATTGATTGTTCGGCAATTTCACATAATGCACCCCAGTCACAATTCCCAGTATTCACATGTCTGTCTTGTTACCCCCACACCCCAAAAAGAAGAAAGAAAACTAACACAGAAGCCCACAAGTCCAGTTTCTGTTGCTCATATACTCGCTGGGGCGTGGCCAAACTCCTGATGGCCAGTCCCTTACAGAGAACTGAGTCATTCCCCACCCCTGCCAGAAGCCATCAGTTGTGGAGAGCTGCCCTTTAGCATCCTTATCACAAGTTTTAAGAGTTCTCTTAGATGACCTCCTGTCTAGAATGTTACTTTTTGGGAGGCAGGATGGGTTGTTGCAGAAATCTTCTACGACGCTCTTTCTGTACTGTGAGTCTGTAGTCATCGATATCATTGCAGATGTAGCTTCCTTGCTCTTAACAGTCAGTGGGAACATGGATCATTGTTTTACACATGGTTTCTGGCAGCAACATGGACCATGGACATCCACACGGCCTCTGGTGTCAGCATGGTTTCTGGTAGCAGTGTTAATGTCTATGGCCAGTGTTATCACTGAAGGCCATATGAATGTCTGTGGTCTGTGCTGTTGTTGGAAGTCATGTTGATGGCTGTGGGCCATACTGCCATTGAGGACCATGAGGGTGTCCATAGCCATCCTCCAGATTTAGGACTGTATTGATGTCAATGGTCAATATGCCATTGGATACCATGTTGAGGTCTAAGTTCCATGCTGCTGCTGGAGGCCACGTGAATGTGGTCTGTGCTGTTGCCTGAATTTGTATTGATTGACCGCCACTGGGGACCATATTGGTGCTTGTGGCGATGCCCTGGAGGCTGTGCTGCAATCTGTGACCTGTGCTGCCAGTAAGGGCTATGATGGTGTCCATGGCCCATGCTGCGGCAGAGGGCAGTGTTGATGTCCATGCTCTGTACACATAATTTTTTTAAAGGTGGAGCTTGGGCCCAGATACACAGAGGAGATGGCACATAGAGACAGAATGGAGCTCGAGGCTACATCTGTAAGCCAGGGGATGCTGAAGTCGGGAAACAAGTCAACGGGAACCAAAGAGAGAACCGGGAACCACAACCTCTCTCTGGGACTCCCAGGTTGCCTTCCTCTTCAACCTCAGCCTCCTCATGAGCAGCCCTGGGTCACTGTTCTTTCAGCTACTGGCTTTAAGGCACTTTGAGGGAAGATGCTAGCAATTTGGCTCTATGCTGAAGTCCCACTCACATGTCCCACCTGAGAAAACAGTCCCCATAGGGTACTGTCATAGATGACTTCACCTAGATGTGAGCCCTGACCTGTCACCTTGATCATAGGTTTCTAGACAGAAGGAGGAGGAGGAGGAGGAGGAGGAGGAGGAGGAGGGAAGGAAAAAAGGAAGGAAGGAAGGAAGGAAGGAAAAAGAAAGGAAGAAAGAAAGAAAGAAAGGATGCGTTGGTTACTTTTCTATTGGTGTGATAATGTTTGGGGAAAAGCGTTTACTGTGGTTCACAGTTCCTGGGTTCAGTCCATCAAGTCAGGCAGCAGGAGACTGAAGCGGTGGCTCGCATTGAATCTACAAAAGTCTGGAGATGAGAGTCAAGAATGCGTTTGCTTATTTTGAATATAGAAGAGTTTGTTTGTTTTAATCTGAAGGAAGGGAAGAATATCATGTAGATTTTTGTATGTGGCTGATTCCTGGAGATGGTGAGATACTAAGTGAACGAGGAGTATGTGTGTTCAGAGAGGAGGTGGGGTGGCTAAGTGGCATCTTGATACTGACCGGAGCAAGTGCAGTTGGACTTGGGCTGGACACTGATGCCAGGCTTAAGTTCCAAGAGCTTATTCTGCCCCAGAGCCTGAATCTGTACATTGGGCCTCAGGCTCTGTGATACCTTGTGGATGATAAGGTCTGCTCTTTAGTTTGACTCCCCCTACCACCACCATATTTGGGGGAAGTCACTAAGTCTGTAACAGAGAGGCTCACAGCCTTGAAAATGACTCAGCAAGAAAACCATAAAATCTGTGACAGAAATCTGTGGTTGAAGCCCTCCCTCGGGCAGCCTGTTCTTCAAGTCCCCTGCAGCAGCTCCGTCTCCCTCTTATCGACAAGGATGTAGTCAAGGCATCCCTGTGCGAGGCAGATGGAGCTTTTTGACTGTGTGCATCTGTCCCTTCACTGTTGTTTCTGTTTCTTTGTTCATTTGTCAAGGAGGAAAGCAGGGGTAGAAGTAGCTGCCTCCCTTTCTCTGCCACGGAGGGACAAAGATTGCCAGAGATCTGAGCTTAACTCCAGATGGAGAATGATGGTAAAGGTGGATGCATTTGGAGAAACCAGCCGCCACACGCAATAGCCAGAGTGAGAACAGCCTTATTCACTTCCCAGCTCATTAGCATGATAAATCATCACAGCCAATCATAAATGACCCCAGGAAGGCATTAGTCACTAATAACACTAATTAGTAGCATGGATTAGGCTCATTCAGCCACACAGTGAATGAATACTAATTTAGTGCCTACTATGAACCAGACTGTGTTTGCATTCTGGGGACATGGTGCAAGGCAGACAGCCCCACTCTTCAGTGTTCTAGGAAAGTCGGGTTAAAGAGACTTTGTAGTGTGGACCTGTGGAGCCTCTGGCTCTTTTCCCTGCCTTAGATGAACTCCTTTTGTAGATTTAGTGGAATTTCTAAGGAGTAAAGTAAACAAGCCATCTATTGGCAAAGGGAGGCATTGTTCGGACTACTCTGGCAAACCCGTGTCACAAAGCTGAAAGATAGCGCTGGTTTAGATAAAGGCAGTGTGAGTGCTCTCTTAACTGTTAGTGATAGGGGTGGGGGGG
>NC_022017.1:24433132-24447463 GCF_000317375.1 Microtus ochrogaster | reverse complement strand
GGGAGGGTGGGGGGAGCAAGCAATGGCCACGTCAGTCACACACTGCTGAATAAACTCAGACTGTGGCATGCAGCCAGAACAGTCCTCAGGGGAAAACACATGACTGGAAATCACGATCTGTAAACAGAATATGACTTTAGAATTATGACAATTATATCTGTTATCTGTGGTTGCATAACAAACCCGGAGCTTCATGGTTTTAAAAGCTATGGTATTGAGAGCTGTGAGTGGCTGGGTCATTTCTCTGACCAGGACTGGTCCCACCAGGCTGCGGCTCCTCTGTGGTCAGCTGACAGACCCAGAGCTGATGAAGAATTGCATTATTTGCTGGCCTGATGGTGGGCAGGTTGTGGGCATGGGCCCAGGCTTCCCCATGGGGTCTTGAGTTTATTGTTATGTGGTCCTCCAAGTCAGCAGGAAAGAGGAAAGCCAGGGACAGAGACCATTCCAGTCTGGGTCACTGTTACCGCTGACCTACCAGCCACTGTAAGTCACCAGGCAAAACCCAGAGTCAGTGGGAAGTGACTGACAAAGGCAAGGATACAGAGCCATTTTTATGGCCAGGTTTTCTGAGAATCTATTGTGACTTACAGCTAAATACATGGGAAAAACTACAGAATACCGTGTCACAGTAGGGAGAAATGGTAAATAATAAAGATACAGCAAAAGACTCATGATATGGAGATGGAAGAGTGACTGAGCGAGTAAATGCACTCAGGAATACGTCCTTGTCACAGAACCAATAACATGGAAGAATTAATATCAGCAACAGAAGCAGCGGCAAAGAATTCAACACATACCTGCGGCTGCCAAGAGCATTGCATCAGAACAAATGTGGGAAAACACAAAGTCATCTGAGACTATTGCATATTTTTCTTTGAGACAAGATCTCACGTGACTTGAATTTGCTAAGCAGCCGAGGATGACCTTGAACTCCTAATCCTTTTACCCTAGTGCTTGGACTGTACCGCCATATCTGGCTGTCAACACTCAATCATTATTGCGTGTGAATATAGTTTTAATTGAATACATTTCCAGATGTATTGTTGTGAAGCTTAATAAATGAAGCTCTGAACATGTGTGCCAGACACACTCAGCAATAACTCGAGGCCTAGATCAACAAGTGAGAAGAGACCACCAAAAAGAAGTCAGAAATGACGTGGTCCAGTAGCAGACACAGGCTAGAGGAGGGAGATGGGGTAATGGGATAATTATAGTAGACAGGGTTGGCAGTATAGGACCAGAGCTGGGGATGCCCTGAATCCAGCCAACTAATAGAAAGCAGGAAGGAGACTATTCTCTCAGCTGACTCCTCTGCTGTCAAAGTCCTTGGTCACAGTACTAAGGGTTACAAAGATTGTTAATATACATAAACCCTTGTTTGACCCGTGTAGAACTTCCTGTACAAAATAGGCTATCCAACTAGGATAATGAAGCACACACACAAAAAGCAATAAGAAGAAAAATTACAAATGAGCGCACATGTATTAATAAGAAACAATTAGCTGTCTTTTAAAAGTAGGAGATATTGAGCCATACCGTATCAAACAGAGTCCTCCTGTGCCCTAGGGGTGGGAAGTTGGTTGCGTTGATGATGTTTGACTCTTGTCTCCACTGAGATTTGCTCCCCATCCTCTCATGACTGTGGTTCTCTCCCTTCCTCTTTGATGTGTAGAATTCCTTTAAGCCTCTTCTGCCATGCTGTGTTAGTGTTCATGAAAGGCCTTTATCCTTCTGAATTCTGAAGGATAACCTGGCTGGACATGGTGACCTAAGTTGGTGGGGACTTTCTTTCAGGCCTTGAAACACGTAGTTCCAGGGGATGTAACTCATTGGGACCATGGCAGCATGCCCAGAGTCCTGGGTTTGATCCACAGTGCTGCACAGCCATAACAAACAATTTAAAAGCTTTGCGTTTTTCAGGTGCCATTATATTGATGCAAATTGCTTGGATGTTGGTCATACCCAGTTTTATTATACATTTGGGACTTCGTGAGACTCATTTGGTTTATTTTTTGACCACACATCGTATGTGGTCTACTTGCAGTTCTGTTTAAATGGGGTTAAGAAAAATAGTTACTGCAGAGGAGCAATGAGACGTTGACTCCTTCCTTACCGGTATTTATGGGGCTCTTCACAATCCTGTACCTGTAGGTTCGTGCCTTTCCCAGGGCTCTTTGCAGTCCTGTACCGGCTGGTTTGTGCCTTTCCCATGGCTCTTCGCAATCCTGTACCTGCAGGTTCGTGCCTTTCCCAGGGCTCTTTGCAATCCTGTACCTGCAGGTTCGTGCCTTTCCCAGGGCTCTTTGCAATCCTGTACCTGCAGGTTTGTGCCTTTCCCATGGCTCTTTGTGGTCCTGTACCTGCTGGTTTGTGCCTTTCCCAGGGCTCTTTGCAGTCCTGTACCTGCAGGTTCCTGCCTTTCCCATGGCTCTTTGCAGTCCTGTACCTGCAGGTTCGCTCCTTTCCCATGGGTTGGGGATGTTTCTTTGCTTATTTTCTTGTGCAGGATTTTTGTGCCTTTAGTCTGTGCTTCAGTTACTTCATCTATTCTGATTATTGAGCTAGGAACCTTTACTAATGTCTGATAGACGGTCTATGCTAGATAGTCTTTAGTTTTCTACATTACAGCCCGAAGTCTTGTGGCTGAGCCCTGGGAGTTTTTCTCCTGCTTGGTCTAGCCTCTCACTGCGGTTTGACTGGGGTATTTATGATCTCACTGGCCTTTTCGTACCCAGGTTTCTGTTAGGCTCCCTTGCAGAAGCTCCGGCTCTGTTGAATCACTCATTCATGTGTGGAAGCATCGTCCTGTCTTCATTGGACTGTTCACTTCTATCCTTACTGGGGACACGCTCATTTTGAATTCCATTCATTGAGTTCCTTGCCCAGAATTTCATCCATGCCAGTGTTGTTGGATCTTGTGACTCAGTGTTCTGAACTCTTGAAGATGTTAAGTTACTGTGATTTTTTTTTTCTCTTCTTGTTTCTATTATGAGGTTTGTGCACCTGATGGGTAGATATCACTTCCACGTGCATATAGTCTTTCACAAGTGACAGTCCCTGGACTATTAGTCACTTCACACTGTATGACTTCATCCCCAGTAGACTTAGCAGATTCCCTTTGCCTCTGGTTATTGGATTTCAACCCAATGTATGTGTCAGAGTCTGGGTAACTCATATCCGCTGTCGGTTTCTCTGAGTGGGGTCCCATGGTGGCTCAAGCAGATGTATTATAGAAGCTGGAGTGTTGGGTACCCCTCTGTGTTTATCTGGTATTATTTAAAAATGTGATATCCACATGTTTATGTGGTGACCTGTGCTGAGATCCTTCACAGAGAAATGTCCATGGCAACCGTTATGTTTTCTGCTGCTGCCATAGGGTTAGCATCCAAAGGCAGGATATGCCCTAACTATGGCTGGGTTGGGCTGGACCTTCGCTTTCTGTCTGTTAAATTGAAGTGTCTGCCATGGTTCAAACATGACAAGCTGGGGCTCTCATAGGGTTTGGTTTCCATGGTAGGGCTACTTTTCAATGTACCTATCTGATACAAAGTCATGCAGGCTTTGTCCCTAGCTCTATTGAAAGATAGCAAAACACACGCGCTGGGAAACAAGTATCAAAGAAGCCAGCCACAGAGATGGCAGCAGAGTCAACTGGTGTCAGCACCAGCTGCATGAGGGTAGAAAGGGACAAAAATATCCTAGAAAAACTCACACAGCTTCAAATGAGTAGAAGCAAAACTATTTCAAGAGGGGAGAGAAAGAGGCAGTAGAAGAGACAGCAAAAGACACACTAGAGTACAGTGCAAAGGAAAAGTTGTGGAAATAATAAAATAAAAATAATAAAAGCATAAATGGAGAGAAGAAAGAGGGAATCGATTATTCCTCCTGCTGAAGTGCTGGGTTGGAGGCAGTTCTGAGCATGCTCAGTCTCCCCAGAAGCCCTGGATCTGGGTCCTGCTGTGTCTGAGCCACCGAAAACCCTTTTCACTACTGAATCAGGTGTTTTGTGAACCAATTGCTTGTGATCAGCCCAATGGCAGTCAGCCTGTTAGAACTTGCCCTGTAAGTATCTAGCTCTATGAGTTTAGACAAAAGCCCACTACTATGTAATAACTTCCTTCACGATGATACGGACGATTCTGTATTAAGGAATTCTGTATTAAGATTAAGGAAGCCTCACACTTCCTTAATGTCCTCTGTAGTCCATTCCATGCCCTTCCTCTTGCCTGATAGCCACCCAGGAATCTGTCCCCGTCCCTTTAGTCTCTTCCAGGCTGCATCCTGAGCAGTAGCACACAGCGCAGAGCTCTGTGTATCTGGCTTCTCGTACTGCATGGTGCAGTTGAGATCCTCCTTGAAATGACTAATCTGTTGAGATTTGTTTACCTTCTCAGCACGTGATGAGTGCTCGGGTTGCTTACGGTGCGACTGAGGGTGTCAATGAAGCTGTTGTAAGCACTCGCGTGCAGGTGTTTGTGGGGCCATATGGTTCCACTACACGCCGGGATAAACACCTAGGAGTGGGACCGTTGGGTTGTTAATTGTATTTGAAACTTCACAATGAATTATTAAGCTGTCTCCCAGAGTGGCTGTGTCACGGTGCATCGCCACTGGCCATGCTCAAGGGTTCTGGATGGCTCACATCCAGTTGCTGCTGTCAGTGTTCAAAATATCCACCTACTGGAATGGTCATGTGACCGCATCTCATTTCTGTCTTCGATTTCCCTGAGAATGGATGAATGGTGACTAGTGACCTCAGGTCTTGTTTTTTGCTTCACACACACACACACACACACACACACACACACACACACACACACCCCACATGGGGGGGGGGAGAGAAAGAGAAATCTGTTTAATTTCAGTGTAATCTTTCTGCTATATTTATTTATTTGGGGTGTGGAGGCAGAAGAGAAGTTATAGGTAGTTGTGAGCCACCCCATGTGGTTGCGGAGAACTGAACCTATGTCAGATCAGTAAGCACTCCGGGTCACCTGCCCCTTCATTTGACATCATCATTGCCCAGACCCCGTTACACAGCTGCTGGAGGGCTCCACATTATGAGACAGACCGTGCAAAGCCCATTGAGGATGCAGATCTCCTGGAAGACCCACCACGGGCTGGCGGTAGCACCTTGAACAGCACTGTGCTCTGAACATAACAAGAGATTTTCTTACACAGGTAAATGTGTGATTGTGGTGTGTTCTTGAAACCCTGCTGGCAGGCATTCACACAAGTGTGAACCAAGTGTGGCCACATAGAGACCCGTGTGTCTTCGGCACCTTTATGCAAATTTGCCCAGAACATGAAACAGTTCAAATGTTCCAGTGAGCCAGCAAGTCACAGAGCATCTCTGTGAGTATAATTTTTTACAAAAATGCACTCAAAATATTTCATATGTATATATACACACAGTGAAATATAATCATATGTACCTCTTAATTCCCTCTCCTACGCCCCCAACACCCTCAGCAATCTCCCACCTTCTTCCTTCTGGACCCCTTTCCCTTTCTCTTCCTTCCCCTTTCCTTCTTTTTCTTCTCCTTCCCCTTCTCTTTCCTTGTTTTCCTTATCCTTCTCCTTTTCTTCTTCCCTTTAACCAAGTCCATACATACAAAAGTATGGAGCCGTAGACTAGAGCATAGTCACCTTACCAATCAATAGCCACATCTCAAAAGAAGAACGTTTCTCCCTTTCCCAGCAGCCATCAGTTGTCTACAGGTTCTCAGTAAGGGGTGGGGCTATGAAAGCTCCCCCTCATCTGTGGCAGGATTTTGACAGTATAAATACATTGATGAATTTATGGTCAGTGGTGTAGGTGAGGTCAAAACCATCCTGCTAAATAAAAGAATCGGGCCTCTTAAGAGAACACCCTGTAGATAATTAAAGCAGTTTCTGTGGTAATTTGAATGTAATTGGCCCCCATAATCTCATAGAATAGAGAGTGGTAATATTAGGAAGTGTGGCTTTGTTGGAGTGGGTATAGGCTTGTTGGAAGAAGTTATCACTATGGGGGAAGGTTTTGAGGTTTCCTATGCTCAGGATCCTGTCCAGTGTCTCAGTCAACTTCCTGTGCCTGCAAGATGTAGGTCTCTCAGATACTTCTCCAGCCCATATCTGTCTGCATGCCACCATGCTTCCCACCACAATGATAATGGACTGAACCTCCGAAACTGTAAGCGAAGCAGCCCAATGAAATGTTTTCTTTCATGACAGTTGCCATGGTCACACTATCTCTTTATAGCAAGAAAAATCCTAAGACAGTTACCAAATGCAGAGCTGTTTGGGAGGAAGCAAGTCTGTGATGGCTGGAACCTGGCTCGAGGAGGTGGTGACCATCGCAGGATTATGAAGAAGATTTGTGGCCGATGGATCTGATATTTTGACAGCGCTGGTCCCACCGGTGTAGGTATCTATCATCTCAATTGTCTCCTCAGCATCAGAAACATTTCATTTCCATTCGTGGCCGTTTCACTTGTTTTTGGTTTTTCTTTTCCCTGATGATAGCAAAAAGTTAGGGAAAATATAAAATCAACTTATGGGACCACATTATAAAACTAGGCTGCCAGTACTCAGGTGGTTAAAATTCTAGAGAAAATTTCTAGGGAGCAATTTACTAGAAATAAAAGATGATATTTGGATGGTCAGACATGGATGGGGTTTGGCAAACATCCCAGGATTTTGTTGTTGCTGTCGAGACTACAATGTTGAGTGCTGTGAATGGGACCAGCTGGGACGGGGCTCACAAAGACTCCAGAGATCTTTGGATCATCTGGACCTGAAAGTCTTGCCTCTTGCACTGTCTGCTGTGGTGAAAAGCAGGGCTTGAAATGGAATGGCTGCAGAGGAGAAGGAAGTATGTTCCATGTTTGATATCTGACATCCAGGAACAATGAGCAGACAACAGGCATGTGCTAAGGGGAGAAATGAAAGCAAACAAAGAAGAAATCCAGTCATTTGTTGGTCAGAAATAGTTCTGAAACACCCCTCTTTAATGTAATCAATAAATTAAAATATCAAGACAGCATCAGCAAAGAAACATGGAAATGCCTTTAAAAAATAAACTGTTAACTGCAAGAATATTTAAAATGACTCAAAGGGGAATTTTTATCAGCAAATTAGAAGTATCTTAAAAGAAAATTAATTAAAAGAAAGACTGGTTATAGTAAAATATCCAATATATTGAGAAACTACGAAAAATACAGATCGTAATAAATACATGAAGCAGAGGAGAATGATTTGACAGGCGTGTCATTGGCTCTCCCAGAGGCATGAGTAAAAGAAAACAGAGCAGATGCAGATGTTGGAAACATTTCAGACTTGACACAGATATTAGTAGATAGTCCATAAAATGCAGGGAATCTCAGGTAGAATAAATACAAGAGAAAAATAAAAAACTATGCCAAGTGGTAAGCTGGTAAGGCTGCCGACCATGGCGAGACATTTTCCAGCTCATTAAATGTGGCCTACATCACCTTGCAAGCAACAGCAGTGTTTTCGAAGGTAAGGGTTAGAAGACAATCTCTTTTCTTTGCCTAAACAGAAGCCCACTGAAAAGGAGCTGACCCCTTATGTGGAAATAGCAGATGCTGCCCCCAAAGCTGCTCTCCCCAGAGTGCTTTGTGGACTTAATTGACTGGTACTCAATCGACTGTCTTAGTTTTCTCTTTTTCATTCAGTCTGGGATCCTAACTGGCTGGCTAGTTTTATGTTAACACAAGCTAGAATGACTGGAAGAAGGCAGCCTCAATTGAGAAAACGCCTCCATAAGATAGGGCTGTAAGACATTTTGTTAATTGGTGATTGATGGGGGAGGGACCGGCCCATGGTTAATGGTGCCATCCCTGGGCCTGGGGGTCCTGGGTTCTATAATAAAGCAGTCTGAGCAAAGTCATGGGAGCAAGCCAATAAGTGATGCTCATCACGGCCTCTGAATTGACTCCTGGCTTCAGGTTCCTGTCCTGAATTCTTTTGATGATGAACTGTGATGGGGAAGTGTATGAATAAAACCTTTCTTTACCAAGTCACTTTGGCCATGGTGTTTCATCACAGCAATAGGACCGCAGTTAAGACACCAGCCCATAGGGTGGTGCTGCCCACATTCAGGGTGGGTCTTTTCTCATTAATCCCCACTGGAAACAACCTCACAGACACACCCGTGTCTGTTAGGTGATTCTAAATCCTGTCATACTGACAATGATATCAAAACCCGAATAAGAGGGTCTGGAGAGGTGACTTGTTAGTTAATGACACTTTCTACTACTCTAGAGGACCTGGGTGTGACTCCCTGCAGCCTCGTGGTGGGTGCACAACCATCTATAACTCCAGGTCCAGGGGATTCAGCGCCTCCTTCTGGCCTCCATGCTCCCCAGGTACTCATATGGAGCACAGACATGCACAGACATGCAGACAAAACACCCATACACATGAAAAGAAATAAATCTTACAGAAAGAGCTAAAAGGGATATGATAGCATGAATAGAGCAGAAATATTTGACAAAAGCAATACAAGGTTTTCAGAATGTGAAATATACTGTTTACATTTAAACATTTTTATCACCATACAAATAATTAGATTTCATTGCAACATTTTTTTTTTAGACAAAAATTGTTTTTGCTGGCTGAGGAGGGTGGCCTGAGACCTCCCCCCCCCCCACCAACCCCTAGCTGAAATGTTGGCAGATAATGGCTGCTTGGGGACAGGAAGCCACTGTTCTTTAAGAGTGTGGTCAAGAAGAGGTTCCCAGATCTCAGTGGATGGCCCTACACCCAACTAGACTCAGTGGGTTAAAATAAATAAATCAATAACAATAAAAGGAGCATGTGTAGTTTGCAGGGAGATGTGATGGGGAGACTTGAGGGGAGATGGAGAGGTGGCTAGGATCAAGATACATTGTACACATGTATTAAATATTCAAAGAATAAAAATAATAATTTTGTCCATTTCATTTCCCTACTTCTACCCCAGCTTCTTTCCTCCTCCGTGTGCTCACACCCCTAGAATCCTCTTTCCTGCTGGTGTGGCACATGAGTCCTTTTGACTCTCTCCCATCCCCCCTTTCCTAGACATCTCTTGTTCCCCTCTCATGATCTCGTATGTACACTCACTCATTTATGAAGTACACTAGTTGCTTAATTTGTAAAAGAGTATTTGCAGGAGCAACCTATAAAAAACATTGCGCTTATGGCTACAATAGAAGAAAATGCCTTGCCATGATCTGGAAGGACACAGGCATGCTCATTCCTACCACTGCTACTCAATATTTTGTTTGCAATTTCAATCAGGAAAAGGCAGGAAAGAAAGACTGGTTAAAATAATTGGAAAGCATGAAATCAAACTGTCATTATTTGAACACAAATGATTTGTGCACAAAGAATCCAAAAGGAAATTCAAATAAGCCCAAGAATTAACAAGTACATTTGGCAGGAGCTTTGGAAAGGAGTCAACAAGCAAACACTGATCCCGCTTCTCTGAGACACGCGCTGTCTGGAAACACAGATAGCATTACCATCTCCTGTGTTGTAACTGAGGCTCAGTGACCCACAGAGGCCTCATGCTAAGTCATATGCCTAAGCTACACACAAGTGAGAAAATAAAAATAAAGACACCACTTAGAATAACATTTGGGGGCATCTGGAACCCCAGACAAGCTTGTAGATCTACACATGGAAAAGGACTGGAAACTTCTGGGAGAGACTGGAGAACTGAGGAAGAGGGCTGTGTTCACAACATCTTAGAAAAGCTGGTTATGGGTACCTGCCCCAGCTCTCTCCAGTAACATCTAGACCATAACTAGAAGATGGTCTTGGTGATAGAATTTACACCATAGACATTGGCAAATGCTTAAAGACAGTTTCTCTGGGGAAACTTGTTCATCATTCGCCAGCACACAAATGGCTGTGTGACACTCAAGGATCAAGAAAACTAAACGCGTTTGCACGCCCACCTCATGTGAACTAGAAAGTTTCAGCCACTTTATAAATGGATTAAAAATCGACATGGACATTTGGGGCTGGGGACATGACTTGACTGGGGAAAGTGTTTCTAGGTAAAGAGGATGATTTGGTTTCAGATCCCTGCACCCACGTTGCAATGTGTGCTGGTCTCCCTACTGCTGGGGCATGTGGGAGGTAGGAGGGTCCTTGGCCTCAGAAAGCCTAGAGCGCCCCCTGTCATTACTATGGTAGAGAGTATGTGTTTGGCCACAAGGCCATGGATGTGGACATTCTGTGAGGGAAGACACTCATTCTTGCAAAGCAACACCCACTCCAGTCTGAAAATGCCCGGTTCTGAGTCCCCAGGTACCGCCCCCTCCATGAAACAAAGAAAGTGGGTAAAACAAACCAATAAATTTTTCTGCCAGCAGTCAGATGACTTTTATGTCAATAATGAAGGAAGTAAAATTCTAGCCCATGACAAAGACTAGGGTGGAGCATGATGGGAAGATTCTCTCAGGAAGGTGAGAAAAGTCTATTGTGAAGCAGCAGGCAAGAAACGCTAAGCATCTTTATGCATTATTAGGAAAAAGAGACATTTAATTATGAATATTAAGTTTGTTTCTGAGACAAGGTCTCCTGCATCCCAGAGTGGCTTCAAACTTGCACGTAACTGAGAGTGACCAGCCATCACCACATCCTGGCCATGAACACTAAATTTATGACATAGCTCTTACAAAGTTTAACGTGTAGTGTCTGTAGCAATGGGGAAGATAAGAGACATTCTCATCAAATTAAGGATGGAGGGGCTGTTGTGGGATATTTATATGCTGTGTGAAGATGAGTTGCTGTGATTGGCCAGCAGCTAGGCAGGTGACATAGGTGGGACTTCCTGGAGAGAGAGGAAGAGGATATGCTGTTTTAAGATTTGGAATGAGTCTGACACACATAATATGGGAAGAGGTAAAAGCCATGTGGTAGAAAAAAAATACAGGCTAATTTAAGTTTTAAGAGCTAGTGGAACAAACCTAAGTTAACAGACAAAGTTTCATAATTAAGACTCATGTCATTTTGCAGGCTGGTGGTTCCTATGAAAATGCGTACTATGTATGCGACCCCACCATGGGGGACTTATATTTCCACGTGAGGTTTCTAATAGGGTTGAAGATTATATTGTTATAGTTACAATTTTTCCATAATTTTTATAGAAACTAAATCATTATTTTTTGTTTGGTTTTTGTTTTTCAGGACTGGGTTTCTCTGTAGCCTTAGAGTCTGTCCTGGAACTAGCTCTTGTAGATCAGGCTGGCCCCAAACTCACAGAAATTCGCTTGCCTCTGCCTTCAGAGTGCTGGAATTAAAGGTGTGCGCTACCACTGCCCAGCCGATTTATCAGGTTTTTATCTCAATTTCTGACTCCTGAGTTTTTATTAACACTAGAACAACTTAGTTAAAGATCACAGGGGGCAGAAAGGAAGACTGGAGTGGAAAAAACACCTCAGCCAGGAGGGGTCTGGGTCCTGAGGTCACTGAAATGATTGCAGACATGTGGCTTTGTCTTCCAGCCTGGTAGGTCAAAGGAAAGTCTTAACTGCAGCCAGCGAGGAGGCCCCAGGAGGACTGAATCAGAATCAATTTCTGACTCCTGAGTTTTTCTTAACACTAGAACAATCTAGTTAAAGATCATAGCGGGCAGGAAGGAAGACTGGAGTGGTATAAACCTCCGCCAGGAGCGGTCTGGGTCTTGAGGTCTTCCTTTGTCCCAGCACTGGGAGGATCCCTGTCCTATTATGAGTCTGGGGTTCCGCATTCTCTGGAGCTGACTTATAGCCATCAGGGGTGTGAGAGAACTCTTATCAGGGAGCCTAGAAAAGCTAAATCTCAGGCATGCTGGGCTCTAGGGCTGACAGTCTGTGTACATTGGGGGCTACAAACAGGGCCAGTCTTGGAGGAATGGAGCCTACATGTTTATCTCAAAAGCAGCATTTTTGTTGGTCTTCGTCTGTGACTGGACCTCTAGCAGCAGTCAGAGAGAGGACAGTGGGGTATGAGACGAGAGGCTGGACAGGGCCTCAGGGCTGCACCCAGGGAACACTGTCCTGTGGCCAGCCAAGGTCCAGTAGTGTCTGCCGCCTCTTCCTTCCTTCTGACACCACGGTTCACCCCCCCCCCCCCCCCACACACAAAAGGTTCCTGGTTCGAGACCAGGCAGAAACCGTTTTAAACACTTCTTAGTTTCCACATAAGCCTGCGTCTTACGAAAAAAATTCCCTAGGAAAATCAGGAACCGGATCTAAACTTTATTCAGTTGTGCGAGGTAAATCATGTCATTATTTCTGTCAGCCCTGCCGCACTGACAAGAACTCTGCTCTCGGGGTCCCGGGGTATTTTAGCAGTTGGCAGTTGTGTGGGCTGCAAAGGCCACGTGTGAATCCAGCCCTCCACAGCAAAACTCAGCTCTGCAAGGCAGACGTCTAAGAGGAAGGTGTGGACGGGGTTGTCAGGGAGAGAAAGCCCCCTCCTTCCTGCCTTCTCCAACCAGCATCTGTTGAGTTCCAGGCCTGCTAAACTGTCCTTTTATCCTCTCTAAAAGCAATACATCCTAATGAGGTCCCCAGGCAGCACCTCCGAGGCAGGTGGAGTACGCTGGGCCTCATTATCCCTCCGATGGAGTGGGGGGTGCTGATGGAGGGGAGAAGGGAGGACTTCACTCTAGGCTGCTTACTGTCTGGATAACTCTTCATGCTGTGGGAGGCAGGTGGAGGAAGAGCCTTGACAGGACAATCTTTGCTGAGACAGGCTGGCGAGCGAGTGCCCAGCAAGCAAGCATAAAGAATCTTAGACTGAGCATCAGTCTCTTCGGCTTTCCAGAATCCCTGCTTGCTAAACCTCCAGCTGCCAGCAGAACTGGCAATGTCTGGGTATGAACTGCCTCCCAGTGTGGCTTCTTCCTGGGAGACCCAGATTCAGCTTCCTATGGGCACCCTTAGACTGTTGGGCACTAGTCACATTGATATCTGAGGCCAAGAAGGCTGCTTTCCAGTTGGGAGAATCCTCTTGTACTGGAATCCATGGTGGGAGAGAGCTATATGGTCTAGAGCGGTGGTTCTCAGCCTTCCTAATACTGTGACCCTTTTTAATACAGTTCACCATGTTATGGTGATCCCCCAACGATAAAATTATTTCACTCCTATTTTATAACTATAATTTTGCTACTTTTGTGAATTGTAATGTAAGTATCTGACATGAGACCTCCCCCCGCCCCCCCCAGAGGGGTCTAGTCACAGATTGAAAACCACTGGTCTAGGGACTCTGGGTTCTCATAGATACCTTATCCAGTAAGTGAAGGGTGACCATCTCCAGGTTCCTCTGAGGCTTGCTGGGCTGAGTGGCTTGAGCTACTCCTCAGGGCCCTTAGTACAGTGGACTAATTCAAGCCTATGGCCAGCATGAGGGCTTTGTCATGCTGGGCAGCTTTTCTCTGTGTCTCCTTCCCGAGCCTGTGGAGACACCTCTTTCCCACCAGCCTGTTGGCTCATGGCCTCCTCGGAGCTGCTGCCTTTTAAGAAATTAAAATAAATGTAGGCATTGCCGTGCATTTTATCATGAAAATGAGTCTGTTAAAAATCCACAAAGAAACATCTTCCTGGCTTCTGGGAAAACAGTGAGAAGCACGTGGAGGCTGAACTACCTTGGAAATGCGTCTTAATTAGCACATTTTCCTCATCTTCCAAAGACGCCGGCATCCATCTTTTTCATGGGCTTTGCCTCCCCCCCCTCCTGCATTTTTCTAGTGGTAATAGTCTGGTAAGCATTAAACTTCTGGAACTGAGGCAAGCAGAAATTTCACCCAAGGATTTCTCCCGCACAGGAGCTGTTCAGCAGCACGTGCGGGGACGGTGGAGGCTGGGCAGGGAGGAACACAGTCTTCCCTGGATCATGGATTCAGGTTCTCCCATTCCTGGACAGGCAGTCCTTGCTTCCACATTGTGTGTGTTGCTTCAGCCGAGACAAAAATCCATCCAGTGAAACATTTTTCATTTTAAGAGCTTGGTGGGGCATAGGTCAGAAACGCCAAGCATCTTCTCTCCATGATTCCATCATCTATGGAACATCTCATCTTTACAAACTCAGTTCCTCTAGCCCTTAGCTCCTCATGCATCCCTAGCCTGGGAACCCCTCACTCTGCCTCCCCTCTCTATGAATTTGTCTTTTCTGTTAATAGGGTCCTGTGGTGCATGTTCCTCTTATGAGTGGCTTAGTTTACTCAGCTTGGTGTTTTCAAAGTTGTCTTGTAGGCTATAGTGCATCCATCTATCCATCCATCCATATATTTATTCATCCATCTTGTCTTATAGGCTATAGTGTATCCATCCATCCATTTATCCATCC
>NC_022017.1:24423538-24432857 GCF_000317375.1 Microtus ochrogaster | reverse complement strand
TGAGTGTGACTGTTGCCTCTTTGCTTTCACAGGACAGTCAGCTGTGCCTCCTCAGAATCCTCGTCTTCAGAACAGATCTAGTCTCATCCTAGCCTTTGAACACGAGTGACACAGACACCGCAAGGCCTGCCCACCACTGAGAAATGAAACCAGAACATAGAGAGATAGAGATGGCAATGCTGACTTATTGTCTACCAGTTGGGGAAAGCAGTTTTCTACCAACACAGGCATCAACATTCTGTCCACCCAGCTTCAGGCACAAGAGAGTGGTTTCAACTTCTGTCTTGGGAATGACTCTGCCCTGTGGGCAGTGATTCCTCCATTATGCACTGGCTACCCATCTAGTCGACAGTGTGGGTGGAGAGGACATGACATTGGAACAGGCTCAGCTGTTCATCCAAGCCTCCTGTCTGTTTAGACACATTTTGTATGTGACAGGGAGACCACTGAGGGGACATCTCTCAGTGAAGCCCTCAATCATGGCTAAGTAGGGAAGGTCTCTACCTGTCCAGTCCCAGAAGTCCACCATCCTTCCTCCCAGGTGATCACACTATACTAGAACACAGGTGCTTTTCTTCCATAGAGCCAAGTGGTAAAGAGCTGGCTCCCAGGTTGGCTAACTGGGAAGGATGGAAAGATTGAAAGGAGGGTCTCCGTGGAGGTGTTCAGGCGACTAGAGGGCATCTTCAAAGGGGATGTGGGGACTCCACAGGTCCAGTTTGTCTCTGTGTGCTCTAACATACAGTGCTTGCCATCTTGTCCCACAGTGAGGGTACTGACTAGTCTTCAATGAGAACCTCAACAGTCAAAAGCTAAGGAAGTCCTTTTGCTTTATAGGCTGCCTGCCTCATGGACCTTGTTACGGTAATGTGAAGCTGACTGATACACTGGATAATGGCATGTTTCCAGACACAGACTGGATGGCATCTCCCAGGGTTTTTTATAGTGACTGGTGGTCATACAATTGCGTTCTTTCTGTAGGATGCAGAAGAAGGGTCTGACCTGTGACTGGTACCATATCCTCCTGCTGAGGGGCACTGTGGGGAAGTCTCAACCCTGAATTTGTAGACATCAGAGCATCTCTTCAGGGTTATGTGTGAGGAGGAAAGAGAATCCTGCCTTCTCTAAAACTTCTCCAAGACTCTGCAGCTCCTTAAGGCCAGGGATCAGCCTTACCCTGCCCAACCCCATCTTCAGCTGGTGTTGCTGTACTCTGCATGCCTTCCTTTCAGGCTTCGGGATGCCGTCTAGAGGTCAGCTGCTGTGAGACTTGACTGGAAGGGAAGCATTACTCTAGATGCCACTGCTCCACAGTCACCATTGGCATCCCAGGACTCTCCCTTCCAGGCTCTTCCTAGGCAGAAACGTAGCTTTGAAAAGTAGAGTCATCTCTTCTATATTATCATCTAACCTACAGTTCTTTGTTCCATGTTCTAGAAATAGCTTTGTTTTTCCCTATTTCAAAATATATGCTTAAATAAAACACACACTCACATACAACCACCCCCCCACACACACACGTATAGCTATGAATGTCCCAGGCTCATGTGTTAGGACACTTGGTTCCCTGATGGTGGCATTGTTTGGGGAGACTGAGGAATCCTAAGGAGGGGAACTTGCCTGAACTTGTACATCCTTCAGCCTCAGCCTCTTGAGCCAGTTTGGTTACTGCTCAATTTGTGTCATTTTTCATACCATTATAAGGTTGAAAAATCCCAATTCAAACTGTGTAAGTCGGGGACCATGCACACTAGAGATTAGAATCCTTAAGTAATTTTGCTCAGTATGGGGAAACCACATTGCCTTGTGCTGTTTTACTTAAAAACAGAATTTCTATCATTTTAAATTATGTCTATGAGGGCGTGTCTTTCTGTGTGTTATAGGCAGGGGAGTGAGGTGTTGGCAGAAGCCAGAAGCCAGCATCGGATATCAGATCCCCTGTGGGTGGAATTACAGGCAGCTGTGGACCGCCTGATGTGGGTGCTGGGAACAAAACTCAGGTCCTCTGTAAGAGCAGCAAGCACTCTTACCCACCGAGCCCTCTTTCCAGCCCCTGTCTTGTTTCCCTTTTTATTTATTTGGTGTGCAGTGAAGCTGAAGATACCATCTATATCCTAATGTGTGACCTTTATTTTCCTTTCTTGGGCTTTCTGGCCCCCAAATGATGTAAAGGATTCCAAAGAGCCCTCCAGGCACAAGCAGACCCCCTGTCCTCTTTCTGCCACTGACTTTTTCATGTGAACACTGCTCCTGGTTTTCTTGCGTGGGTTTTGGCTGTGGCAGAGCTAAGTCACTCACTTTTTGCTATTTCATAGACTTGCTAGTGGAAACAAGAAGAGAAAAGCCAAACACAGAAACTGGGGATTGAAGAAATGAACTGGATTCACAGATTATAAAAGTAAATATTGCCTTACAGATTAAGCTTTTAAAAATACTTCAAGTCTTCTATTCATCTGGGACCTATTTTGGTATCAGTGCAAAAGACAGATCTGCCTTAGTGTTTCCCCGAAGGGCTAATTACACTAATTATATTGATTGAAATATTTGCTCCCTTCGCCTTTGATGTGAAACAGCACTTTATGCTAATTCTCTCCCTCTCCCTCTCTGTCTGGGTCTCTCTTTTCCAGCCTCAGGTTGGCATGTTTTTCCAGCTACGGAAGCTTGCTAACAGGCCTTCCTGTGCACAGGCCGTAATTTTGGGAGAAATGAGTCTGCCGATGTCCTGATTTCGTGCGTGCTTACTCATCCTTCCTCCCAGGGTTTGCCTCTTGCAGAGACAGCCTCCCATGTAACTTAGCCCTGTCTGCTGCCCCCCTCTGTCCTCTTGTCTATTGCTATGCAGCAATGGGGGTGGGGGAGACTGCTCCACTGGCCACCCCATCTCAGGCTCAGATCCATGCATGGGTTTCCATTTCAACCCTGGCCCTGTTCCTCCACTCAGGACACCCAGTTATCTCTTCATTTCGCTGTGTCTGTGTATACGGTTTCAACATAACCACCCTCCCTCCGCTTATAAGCTGGGGACCCAAGTCGTTGCAGTTCACCTGACTCTGTGCTAGGTGAGTATGTGTAGATGGTCACAGTATGTGAGGGTTGCTGTCCTGTGAGGACCTTGCCTGGACCCATCTTCCTATCTGGTGCTGCATTCTCAACCCTGTTCCTGGACGCTATACTTCAAAGCCGAACTTTTGTTATATGGCTCCACTTTGGAGTTCCCATCCCACCTTTGCCTTCCTGGCAGACATCTGCTCATCTTGCCAGCCATGACAAACTATAAAAGCTATAGCTTGTCCTCCAAGAAGCTATAGGTGGAGATAATGGCAGACATCTGCTCATCTTGCCAGCCATGACAAACTATAAAAGCTATAGCTTGTCCTCCAAGAAGCTATAGGTGGAGATAATGGCAGACATATGCTCATCTTGCCAGCCATGACAAGCTATGAAAGCCATAGCTTGTCCTCCAAGAAGCTGTAGGTGGAGATAAATTGTCCTGGTGACCGTGGTCTGAAGGTTTGTGTCCCTATACATTTTATGTTGGTATCTCCATCCCAACATAATGGGTTGGGAAGTGGGGCCCTTGGGAGGTGATGAGGTCATAAAAAGGTGACTCATGAGGGATCACTGTCCTTATATAAAGAGGCCTGAGAAAGCACACCCCACCAACCATGGAACCCAGAGAGAGAGAACACAAGAGGAAGGTGCTGTACATAAACAAGGGATCAGCTCTAACAAGACCTGGATCTGAGGCTGTGACCTCGACTTTCCAGTCTCAGATTCTAGCAATAGCTGTCTGTGGTGTGTACGTATACTTTCTCTCATAATACATAGTATTCCCATATACACAGGCACTTACATACAGTGCACACACTTGCACGTGTGCATGAATACACATTTATTTATACACAGCAATACATACACACATACAGTTATACACAGCACATACAGACACATAGAGACACATAGCTATTCACAGCAATGCTCAGTCACACGCACGTTTAGCATGTGCATACACACACAGCACATGCACACACAGAGACATACAGACACCTCCACAGCGCACACATACACTCATACAAACACACACGTACACACTTGTCATTCTTACACACACACAAACTTGGATTTTTCTCTCAGGTAGGAGCAGTACATGATTCATTTCTGTGGTCACAGGTACACACCCTAAACCAAGCAATGGGACTGGAACTGCCCCATCTGCTAACCAATTACACTGGAGCTTGCTCTTGGAACCACACCCTCAACGCTTGTCAGGAGCATCATCCAAGTATGCAGCCTGAAGGTGTGATATTAAATCAGCTGTGTCCTCTGTTGTCCCTGCTGAGGTAAGCCTGGGCTTGGCACAGCCTCTGGTGCTCCTTGGCATCTGCGGACTCCCATCCAGGTCAGTCTCTAGCATCCTTTTGCACAGGGCAACTTTCAGTAGGGAAAGGATAGACGTCCTCCCAAGAAGCCAGACCAGTATATGCCTGGTACTATCTGTTCTTCCTGTTTGTGGAGGGAAGGTGCAGTTAACCCTGCTCCCTTTAGACCATGCCCTGGGTGCCCTGGGACCCCTTTACTTATTCATCTATTGGTAGATGCTCTGAAGCACCCGCCTCCACCCGTGCACAGGTGTGGACAGGTGCACACATGGCCAGTGGCCGCCCAAAGCACAGCCTGTTGTTGTTGGAGCCAGTCCATCGGCATCCTTGTTGGCTCGCCATGGCTAATAAAACACCCGTAATAACGCCGGAAAAGCCGACTTCCCCCTGCGCTCCACTTTAATAGAGTCAGTCTTCCACGGCGTGCTTTAATACTGTTAGAAGCAAATCAAAATTAATGAGATTACCTCCTTTGAAATGTTATATATAATTAACCTCAAATTAAGGACAATATGTGTTTGAATTTGCCAATCAGTAACACCTCACAATTGCCCAAATACACAGTGGCAAACAGGAGGTGTTGACGCTAAACACCCATTGAACTTGCTCTTTATGTCTTAAGGATGAGGGCTTTGGGGTCCACTGGTGAGTCCTTAGGGCAGCCTGGGGAGAGAGTGGGAGGTGCTGGGCAGACTGGCTTAGCACCATGTCTCAAAGCACCCCTGGGTGAATAACTATAGCTGTGACTAGAACTCTCTGTTTTGGAAATCTTACTTCTGGCTGGATAGAGCAAGGCTCTGAAGGGCTCCTGGTAGCCGCTGTGCTAAGAGCCTTCCCGTGACCTGACCGGCTTATAAAGCCTCTCGGGTCTATGCTTCCCTGAAAGAGGACAAAACACCTGTCACCAACCACATCAGCTGGCTTCAACATTGGATGAGTGTCCTACCTGGCAGAGCAGGGAAGATGGGCTAATGCTCAGACACACCAACAGTCAGATACACCAACTATGATAATGACTAGTAGAATGTATTTCTCAAGGTCTCTGAAGTCCCCTTGGTCATTTTTCCCCAAAGCTCTTGAATGTGCATGAAGTTGCTTTTATCTTTATTCCACAAGTGGAGAAACTGAGGCCAGAGAGCTGCAGTGTGCTGCTTAGGGTTGCACTGTGGCAGAAGGGCAGGATCTCATGTTACACAGAATGGTTAACCTCTGGGACTTCCCATGAGTTTGGGGCAGAATCTCACTGATACCCACCTAAAGGACTCAACCATCCCCAGCCCAGCCCAGCCCAGCCTAGCCAAGTCCAACCTAGCCCAGCCCAGCCCAGCCCAGCCCAGCCCAGCTCAGCCCCGCCTAGCCTAGCCTAGCCTAGCCCAGCCCAGCCTAGCTCAGCCCAGCCCAGCCCAGCCTAGCCCAGCCTAGCCAAGTACAACCTAGCCCAGCCCAGCTCAGCCCAGCCTAGCCTAGCCTAGCCTAGCCCAGCCCAACCCAGCTCAGCCCAGCCTAGCCTAGCCTAGCCTAGCCTAGCCCAGCCCAGCCCAGTCCAACCCCAGCTGAGCCCCCAACTCAGCCCATCCCAGTCCATCCCACTCCCAAACCCAATGCCAACCCCAGCCAAGCCCCCAGACCAACCCAGAGTAGCCTAGCCCAGCCCAGTCCAAACCTAGCCAAGCCCCCAACTCAGTTCAGCCCAACCCAGCCCCAACCCCAATCACAACCACAGCCTAGCCCCAGACCAGCCCAACCCAGTTCAGCTCAGCCCAGCAAAACGCTCATCCCCATTGACATGCCACCTGCCACAGTCTGTCCTTCCTGTCGTGTCCTCTGTGTCCACACCAGGATAGAGTCTTGCATCCAGATAGAGGCTGCATCCCAAGGATGTAGCACATGGACAGAGCATGGTTGCATTTGGTGCCTCCTCCCCCTTCCCAAACCTTGTCACTGCTCTGTGCCTCCAAGCCCCTGAGCCCATGGATCCTTCCCATCCCCTTATCTGGACAGCTATGGCAGCCAAGAGCAGCTTCTCCTGGGAAATCATGGAGCAGATGAGAGTCAGGGAGACTTGGGGCCATGTCTTCTCCCACAATGAGTGTCCACTGGAAACCACCAACACGATGCTGTTAGGACATGGATTGCCTGCGAATTCAGGGAAGACAAAGACTTGGATGATGTCCTTCTGAATTAGAAAGTCCCAAAGGAGAGAGTCCTTAGAGATGATAGAAACCATAGGAAGATGTATTAGTTACTTTTCTCACTGTTGCAACCAATACCTGACGAAAGCTAGTTAAGGCAGGAAGGGTTGGTTCTGGTTCACAGTTTGAGGGCACAGTCGACCTCAGCAGAGGATTCATGGTGGGCAGGAGTGTGTGGCAGCCGGTCACAGTGTGCCCACAGTCAGGACGTGGTGATGAATGTCGGTGGTCTTTCTTCTTTCATTCTGTCCAGACTGCAGCCTAGGGGATGGTGCTGCCCAGATTGAGGGTAGGTCTCCCAACCTCAGTTTACCCAATTTAGAAACTTCCTCAAGGACATACCCAGAGGTTTGTCTTCTGGTGGTTCCAGATCCTGACAATATTCGCTATCACATGATTGGAGACCTAGAGTTGTAGAGTTGCTGGAACCTTCAGGGCTAGAAGATGTGGGAAGAAGCATCTCCTGGGGCCATCAGAGAGGTTAGAGACTTTGTTTTCATACCTCTGGCTTCTTGTATGGAGAGAAAGCGGCCTTCTGTTGTTTTCAGTCATTGAGCGTGTGGTGATTTGTGTGGTAGCCCTAGGAAGCTAATACACTCGAAATGCTGCTTACATGTCTCATTAACATCGATTCTGCAAGCTGCTTGTCATGTACCTGCTCCATCTCAGGTGAACTGTGGTTGGGAGAGCAACAATCCACATCCACACAGCTGCGCTCCTCACTCCCCAGGTGGAGCCAGCTTGCGGGGTCCCTGATGCGATGCTTCCCTCCTGCTCTGCCCGTGTCTCCCTCTTGCTTTCTGTCAGCTTCTGGGGGCCTTTCTCTCTGCGGCATTTGTCTCTGAGGCAGTCAGCAGCTTCCCTGCAGACAGTTGGCCCTGGAGGGCTGGATGGATGGTGTACCTGGTGCTGAAGAGGCAGATGGCTGGGTTCATTAGGAGCGGGCCATATGTCTATCAAACGGCCATGGCCAAAACTCACTAATTTGGACAAACCAGCTTAATTCAGATTGGCAGGTCTTCACCAAGCCCCTGTTCCGTCAGACATGATGTGAGGGCCTGGTGATTTGAAGGTAATTCTTGGTTTGGGAAAAGACATGATACCACAATATATGGAGATCTGTTTTTTTTTTTTTTTGTTTTTTTTTTAAATTTCATTGTATTCACCAAGCACAATTTTGAAACTACAGGTAAAACCAAGGACTCTTAAAAACATAGGTGTTGTTTATAAGCACCTTGCTTGGAAACTGTCAAGTTGCTGGCGTGGCCCAGGCTTTGTAAAACCCCCGACCCTGTGACACGGGGATCCTGAAGCTGCTCCTCGCCACCGCCCTGCGTGTACCACTCAGCTCCCATCACCCACGCCAATCTCTGCAGCTGAGTCAGAGCTGGCTCGGCTGCCAGCTCTCACTCCATCTCCTCTTGTGGAGAATTCAGGCTCTTCCAGTTTTTAAAGTCTTATCATTATTTTGAAAAGTAGATTAGTTTAAAATTGCAAAATTACTGCCTGCCATGGAAAAAATTACCAGCAGTGCAGAAAAGTGTAGGTAAGAGAAGTCACCTTCCCCACCCCTGGACTTTAGAAGAATGGAGAAATGGCTCCTTTCTCGGAGTTTTATGTATCCACAACGCCTACCACAAGGTCTGTATTGCTTCTTCTGTGGGATTCAAGGCATCAATGGTTACAGTAAACATCACCTCTGTTATGTATCTAACATTCATTAATCATTCTCTTTCCCCCTCTTCTTTCTTCTGTCTTGTCTTCCTATCATTTATCAAATATCTATCTATTGACCAGACAGTTATCAATAATCTATCAACCTTTCATCTGTCTATATATGTATATAAATGTATCATCTATAGTTCATCTACCTATTGATTTGTCATCTCTTTATCTATGTATGCATATATGCATATAACTTATATTTTCTGTCTATAATCTATCATCTATCCATCTGTCATCTATCATTTATCTATCTATCTATCATCTATCAATCATCTTCATCTATCTGTCTTTCTGTGTGTCATCTATCTTCTGTCTCTCTATCCATCTGTTTATCTATCCATCTATGTATCTATATATTATCTATCTTTTATCTATTATTGTATTAGTCACTGTTGTGCTGCTGTGATAAAACACCATGACCAAAGGCAAATTAAGGAAGAGCGAGTTGATTTGGGCTCATGGTTTCAGAGAGATTAAAGCCCATCCTTGCAGGAAGGCATGGCAGCAAGGACAGGAAGCTGAGAGATCACATCTTTAACCACAAGCATGAAACACAGCAAACTGAAAACGGGGCAAAGCTATGAACTTTCACATCCCACCTCACATGACATGCTTCCTGTAGCAACCTCGCCAACAGCAGCACCAAAGACCAAGACCAAGTTTTTAAATGTCTGAGTTTATGGAGGACATATCTCATTAAAACCATTGTTATTGCTTATGTATGCATATATGCATGTGTGTATATATCATTTATCTCTATCATCTATGTATCTATATATCTATCTATGTATCTATCTATGTATCTATGTTCTATGTATCTATCTATGGATGTATCTATGTATGTATGTATGTATGTATGTATGTATGTATGTATCTATCTATCTATCTATCTATCTATCTATCTATCTATCTATCATCTGTCTCTATGTATGTATGTATGTATGTATGTATGTATGTATCTATCTATCTATCTATCTATCTATCTATCTATCTATCATCTATCTATCTATCTATCATCTATCT
>NC_022017.1:24406583-24423438 GCF_000317375.1 Microtus ochrogaster | reverse complement strand
CTACCTACTTACCTACCTATCTATTCATTCATCATCTAGCCATCTTCCATCTTTCACAGGAAGGGGTCACTCTTGTTTCCCACCTTTATGTATTTGTTTTATGTACTTGTTTTTCCCCCTTTCTACTGCACAAACCTCACACATCTCTCCACATTAGTTCATATTATATTCCCTCCCCAGTGTAAGCCTGGTATTCTGGAGCACTCCAGGCAGATGGGTGCACAGAAGTGGGTACAGAACCTCTCCCTCTGCTCTGCACACAGCTATCATAACCAGGTTTTCCAGAGAGGAGCACAGTGAGCAATAAGGCTTGTGTGATATAGGTATCCCATATTAGCTGAACACAAGTGGATGACCGCACACCCTGGAGAATTGCAGCAGTATACATTCGGCTTGATTGGTTAAAAAAAAAAAAAAGAAAGACACAGAATTGAGTGGGTAAGGGAGAGGAATAGGTATGGGAGCACTTCAAGGAAGGAAGGGGTGAATATAATTAAAATACATTGTGCAAAATGCTCAAATTAACACCCCTCCCCCATGCAGGCTGGTGGCATCTTCCCCACGGCATATTAGCAATTTCATTTTTTCTTTGAGTCTTGAGAAGCCAGTTTTTTCCATCTTGCATTTGTTAGGATGTCTCTTAATTTAAAAAAAAAAAATCTAGATTTTTTTCCCCCTTTTGCTCCATTTCTACCCTGAAGTGTTCAATGCATTTTTTTTTAATTTGGGTGACTTCTTTCTTGCAGTGTCCCTACCTCATTCTTTGGACTTAGCATGCTTTTTTTGAGATTGTCTTAGCTACTGTTCTATTCCTGTGAAGAAAGCATTTGATTGGGGGACTTGCTTACAGAATTATCATAGCAGGCAGCATGGTGACAGACAGACAGGCTCAGTGTTGGAGCAGTGTTTAAGAGCTCATATCTGGTCCATAAGCTGCAAGGAGAGATGGGGGCAGAGAGAGAGAGAGAGAGAGAGAGAGAGAGAGAGAGAGAGAGAGAGAGAGAGAGACTTGCATGTGCCTTCAAACACCCTGTGTGCACTTTCTCTAAACCACAGCACAGCTTTAACTTGGTGAGTGATAATAACCAGGGTGCAGAGCGACGGAGTCACTCCCCTGCTTCAACTTTTCAGGAGGCATGATTTAGAGTCCACAGTGTCCCAGCAAGAGGAATCTCCTTTGAAAGTCTACACCCTGTCTTCTGCGCTAATCTGGATAGTATCTAAACCTGCTTCTGCCTTCCAGGACACTGTGGTTTGGGGCTGTGGTCTCAGAGAACACTTCTCTATTTCCATCTATCTGGTGTTTTCCTTGGCACTCAACTCAGGTTAGGCAATTCCGACAGAACCAAGGCTCTGTTCCTCTCAGGGTGATGCCTTAGGGGCGTGTGGTGCTGACTTGGCCCATTGTGAAGGGAAACTTGAGAGTTTCCTAGGGGTGGGAGTTACTTTACCCGTCTATAGCCGCTGTTGCCCTTTTTTAGAAAGTGGCACATGGAGCAAGAATGTAGGCTCGTGTAAATACCATTACCCCTCTTTCACCAATTGTCATAAGCATCCATTGACAATCTGGTTTAAATCAATTGTTATTGCAGTGGTTAATAAATGATAAATTTCTAATTCCATTAACATCCTTCTTACCCAATCATTAGTTGGTTTTCTATTGTAAGGGACCTACTAATATACGCATTTATTTACCTACCCATCTGTCTATCCAGTGATTCTCTCACCAATAATGCGTTTACTATCTATCCATACACCCACTGGTCTATCCATCTATTCACGTATCCATGGATGCACCCACCATCCATCTACTCATGCATCTATCCACTCCTCAACCCCTTGATCCACCCATCCACTTACCCACCATTGATCTGTTCATCTATCCATCTGTCCATCCACCCACCCACCTATAGAGCTATCTATCCACCTGCTCATCCATCTCTCCACCCATCCATCCACTAATAGAACATCTGTCATCCATCCCATTCAATCACCCATACACTTATCTACCCATCTACCCACTGGTCCATTCATCCATCCATCCATCCACCCACTCACCCACCCACCTAAGCATTCATAAATCTGTTAATCTTTTGGTCTGCCCATCTCCTCATTTGAGCACCCTCCCAGTCATCCACACTAGAATGCACTTGGGTTTCTGTTCTCTTCAATGTGTGCTAAATCTGTACTATTTCTAAGTGTAGGCTCAAATCCTCCTAGAGTTGGCTGGCAGGGGCATATAGGCCAATCCTGTCTCTTGTGGAAATTGCCCATAATTCTGTGGTCCTTTCTTTACAGGATAGTTGAGGCTCATTTCCTGCTGCCTCTGCCTGGACCATTTTTCTAGCCTCCAGCTTCTTTCATGGGACGGTATTCCAAGCGTCCTTCCATGGGCCCTTGTGCTGTGTTTGTGAGTCAGTGTTTCTAAGGCTTTTCAAGGAAAGAGCCCAGAGTGTTTTTCTAAAAGAGAGCATATCACATTCACATTTATTCTGATGTTTCCAATTCATAAGTGTGTTTATAAGATTTGTTGCTTACTACTTAACATCTTGGCTTTTATATCCTTTATCTCTTTTATGTTACACCGAAGTCGTCTTTCAAATGCTATTAAGATAATTATTTTCTTGCTTTGTCTAAAGTGTCACACCTTTCAAAATAACCTTAACAGTGTTAAACTAACATGGATTCTACAACAGTTAAGATTTATGTGGCCATTTTCTTCTCTCTCTCTCTTGATATAAATGCATATATATTATATATATCTCATATACATTATATATTATACATACACATTATTTACATTATACACACACATATTCACATAGATATAGTGTGTGTATCCAGAGAGCTTTGGAGACTGGCTGTTTACATATCTTATTGAATAACTGTTAAATGTCTCACATATAATGGGAATACTGTGTCTTATAGGGGGATGAGAGAGGCAGTGAAACAGATGCCATACTGAGTAATTTGAAATATAAAATAATTTCTCTCCTGGAAGCAGCGCGTAGGCTTGTCCAGTCATGCTCTTTCCTTCATTTTGCTTTCGATTGGGGGACACTGCCTCTTGCATTCTGTTAGCCAGAACTTTGAAAGCTCTCCTGCCCATTCTTTGTGATGATGGCATGCTATTCTATCTACTGCAAGAATGGGCCAAAATTTTATCTAACCAGTCTCCAAATCATGTCCATTTTTCTCGGTCTTGAACCGCGCATGTGTCCGTATAAGGACTTAAGGGAGCAAAAGCTGAAGGAAAGGCTGTAAGACTGGGTAAGATGAACCTAGTGAGGGAGCAGAGAGCGCTCCGTGGCTAGGGGTGTGCGCATGGCAGAGGCACCTTCTCTGAGACACTCCAGAGAGCTGGGAAAGTGGTGTCTGCTTATGTTTGAAGACTGTGGAGAAAAAAAAGAGGCCTGGGCTGCAGCAGGGCAGGGTAGGCAGGCAACTTCCAGGAAAGTAGATTCCTGCAAAGCAGACTCCAGACTGCTGCAGGGTGTGGAAGATCCTGCCTTTCAGAAAAATCACTGGGTGCGCTTATGAAGAGGTCTCAAGAGAATAGATACTGGTGGTCAGAAAATCACACAAATGATTTTGGAGTTTGTCCATTGAAAGACAGAGGCTGGGCGAAGAAGAAGAGCAGTAGAGAAAGCAGGGGCAGAGGAGGAAGGGCAAGGGAAAGGGAGTGAGAGAGGAAAGGGGAGAGATGAGCAATCCTCACAAGAAAGCATCCAGTCCTCTGACCAGGCTATGGATTTATGAGGACGGAGGCTGATTGGCTGTCCCCAATTTAGAGTGGTTCTGGCCATGGCATCTTTTGTCTGGTACCACCCAGGTAAGCATCATCTGAAATATGCCCTGAAGTGCTGAGGACAGCTGGAGCTGTAGGGTCACTTCTGAGTTCTGCACCGCCTCTCCCCGTGAGCAGAGATGGTAAGGATCAGGAACCTTCTCAGGCTGGATGTGAGCAGGGAGTGTGCCAGAACACATGGGGAGAGGATTCGGGCTCTCTGAGAAGGGTTTGTGTGTGTGTGTGTGTGTGTGCGTGTAAGGAAAGAGCTAAAGATCCAGGCTGAGAACCAGGTTATTACCGTGTGCAGACTTGCAGAGCAAGCATTCTCTAACAAGGCTCACAAGGACCCTTTTAGGGAAGGGTCACCTGATGTTAGACCCTTGTAGTTAAAGTAGCAGGAGAGAGGGCTCGGTCAGCAAAGCACTTGCTGTGGAAGCAAATAAAGACCAGAGTTTGCTATCCAACATCTGTAAAAAAAAAAAGGTCAATATATGTAAATAAAACAAAACAAAACAGACAGATGGACAGACAACAACAATATGGGTGTGGTGATATGTGCCTGCAACCCCAGCACTGGAGATGGAGAAAGGAGGCCAGTCTAGCCAAATCGGCATGCTCCAGTTCATCAAGAGACCCTGTCTAAAAGCTAACAAATAAACAGAGTGCAATACAGAACGGCTAATACCTCCCTCTGGCTTCCATCTTACTTAATATGTGTGCACGCACCTGCACACACATGAATACAGGCACCAGTGTGATGGCAAATGTCTGCTGTTTACCCTCCTCTGGAGCCTCCGCCTGGGAGCTTCCTCCAGTCGCTTGCAAACAGGAGTTTCAGACGCAGCTTCATTCATCTGAAGTGAGTTGGGTTCACCTTTGAATTAACTTAAGTATGGACTCAGTAGTGTGAAGTCGTAATTTACATCTCAACAGCCATTGAGCTTATTAAAGGTACTACTTATCTCCTCTTCAAAATGACCCTGGAGACGGGCCTCAAGCTGTTGTTGTCACAGGAGAGGGTGAAGAGGGTGAAGTTCCTGCTCAGAGGCGCCAGTCGCCAGTCGCAGCAGGATGACAGTGGAGCAGGGCTGATTGAGGCTGCTTGAAAAACCAGGCACAATTGGCCCCTGCTAAAGGCAGATCATGTTCCAGGCAATAGTTTATTATGATTTAGGAGGCAGAGAATTGTGCAGCATATGGTCAATAGGAGCTATTTGCTGCTTTCATAAGCCATTTTTCATATCATTAATTTTTTGCATATGTTTCATTAATTTTCAGGGCAATCCATATCCCCCCTTCCTGGGAAATACATCACTGTAGATATGGGTGTCTCCTCCTAGTTGTGTGCCGTGGTCTCACCAGTTATCTTGGATGTATAAAGACATATGGTTTATCCAAACTAAAGCCAGCATTCAAACAGGTCCTCCATCAACCATCTATCCCTTCATCCATCATCTCTCCATCCACTCATCAATCCAATAATCCACATATTCATCAATCTTGGTCTACATATCCCCATATCATCCATCCATTCTTTCATCCATCCGTCTGTTCGTCTGTCTTCCCATCCATTCAGCAACTCATTCTACTTATCCATCATCCATCCAACCAACCACCTATCCTGCAGCAATCCATCATCCACCCCTCCATCAATCCATCCTCACATCCACTTATCCTTCTAGCAACTCATCCCACTACCTCATCTAGCTACCATCTGTCCATCCATCCATCCATCCATCCATCCATCCATCCATCCATCTATCCATCCATCCACCAACATTTCCTATAGCAATCTATCATGCATCCATCCATCCTCTTTAAGAAGTCAAGAGACCTTGGACATCTAGATGCCTAAAGAAGAAAAGATATTTATCAAGAAAGAATCATCAAACAAAGAAAAATCTGACTTATGATACCAATATTCTCTGCAGGGTAAAATCTTACTACTTAAACATACATATCTCCTTATTTTTTAATACAATGGTAGTCCTGATTCACTTAAAAAATCAAATCTGGTTTTGGAGTTGACCATGGCTTTACCTCATTTTCTACATGTCTTGTTTTCTTAGCAGCTGGCTGGTGGCTGTTTGATTCCACTTACTCTATCTCTGTTTGTGTTTCCCACTCGACTTTTCTCTGCTAAGCCATTGGTCAAAACAGCTTTATTCATCAACCAATAAAAATAACACATATACAGAAGGACATCCCACATCACATCCTCACATCCATCTATCTATCCACCCACACATCCATTCAGTTCACCTACTAACCCATCAATCCATAGAACCACGCACGTATAAATGCATTTATCCATTCATCCACCCATCTCCCCTTTCATCATGTGTTTATTCACATACACCGAGTCTCTACAACATGCTAGGGTCTGAGACAGGTACTGGACCCGTAGATAGATGAATAAGATATGAGCAACCTCTATGAGTTCATGACCACAGGAAGGACCCAGACAGATCAATGATAATTTACCTGAGTGCTACAGCAGAGGTTGGTCCAAAGTGTTCTGGGAACCACAGGCAGGGCCCCAGGAATCTGACTCTACCATTCTTTTTGTTAGTTTTGTTAGAGGAATGGACCATTAATTTTGGCAGCAGCAGAGGCAACAAAACCAACTGGGAATAACTCTGTAACTCAAAGGGACTTGACATGAAGAATTCGTGAATGTGAAGGTGTGACAAGAATCGCCTGAAGTTGGAAAGGCTATGCAGGATGGGGAGGTGACTGAGAGAAGGGAGAGCTGAGGAAAAGAGGAAGGATACCATGACCTTTGATGCCTTATCAGGCTGGACATCGTCTTCCCTGGCCACTACCCCTTTCTCTTCCTACTCCTCTGGCGTCTCATTCAGTTCTGTAGTGACCATTAGTGTAATGAATCTCAACCTCTTGCTAAGGTCTGCAACTGCTTGCAGAAGGTCCTGAAGTGCAGCCGTTCCTGATAACTCTTGATTGGGACATGCCTGCAAGTGCCCACGAGTCTAATGATTGATCTCAGAGCGCTCCTCAAGATCCAGGCACATGGTCACCTGCGGTATCCACCACCTTCCTTCAAAGCACTGTTGGCTTAGCCACAGGGTCACTTGACTCCCCTGACTGTCTCTTACCGCTCTCCAACCCAAGTAGGTCTGATTCATTATTTGTGCTGTACCCTGGTGTTGGAGATACATATGCCAAGATCATAATAAATTTTAGCTATGGGGCTGGAGAGCTGCTGTTGTGGAATATTAGTTGAATATGTGTTACATTTGTTTATGCTATGAAGATTTGTTTAATGATGCAAAGATGTGTTGCATTCCTTTATGTTGCATTTGTTTAACTCTGTAAAGCTGTATTATTTTGCCTGTCTAAAACACCTGATTGGCCCAATAAAGAGCTGAACAGCCAATAGCAATGCAGGAGAAACAGGTGGGGCTGCCAAGAAGAGAGAATAATAGAAGAAGAAGAGGAGGAAGGAATTAGAAAAGGAGAAGGAGAGGAGGACATCAAGGACCAGTCACCCAGCCACACAGCCAGTCACAGACTAAGAAGGAAAGACAGGTATATAGAAGAGAAAAAAATAAAAGCCCAGAGGCAAAAGGTCGATGGGATAATGTAAGAAAAACTGGTTAGAAATAAGCCAGGCTAAGGCCAGGCATTCATAAGTAAGAATAAGTCTCTGTGTACTTATTTGGGAGCTGGGTGGTGGGCACCCAAAGAGCAAAGAGAGAAAACAACCAGAGTGCCAGAGTGCTGGAGCAATCACTGAATGGTCATCCTAAGAAAGACTGTGTCCCACAGCCTATCAAGCTCCAGGGGCTCAATGTGTACCCCATGTCTGTTCCTGTAATTGCTCTGGGACTCACCCTCAGATGCCTGAAACACACAGACAAGAATGGTACTCCCATGAGGCCCTTATGACCTGTCCCTGACTCAAGGAGGCTGAGGCAGGGGCTTGCCAGGGATATGCATGTCTCTGTATCATCAGAAAACAAATAAGACCCATGTGTCCCTAAGCTGATAATGTGGGCCTGGGTTTATAGCAGGGATGGGTGCATGCCGGTTCTCACACTTCCCAGAAGGTTTCTGTTGTCTCAGAAAAGTTCTGGGAAGGGTGGGCAGCATGTTTGCAAGACAAATTTCCTTCTCTTCTAACTGTGCCTGAGGCCAGTTCCAGTTTCTGTCTTCGCCCACGATCGCTGCTTTCAGCCAGAGCAAGCCTTGAATCCTCTGTCTGCTCCAAACTCCCAAGCATGCAGGCGGGGGTGCTCACTGATTGAGGGGAAACAGACTGTTTTCAATTGTTTATTTGACAAACCTGACTAAGTATTTAGTAAGTTATCTTTCAAAATACCCTGTCAAAATCATCAGGACAGGGGATGGCGGTGAAATTGTTCTCAGGAGGGAGGATGAACATGAGCATGAAGCAGCCATACTTGGAGCGGCGTGCACCTGAACACTCAGGCTGATTGTTGTCATTGAGCCTCCCAGGCCCTGTGAATATGCAGAGAGACCCCATGATACACCTTGGCCAAGTCTGGTACCACAAGTAACACCAAATACAGCAGAATCCGATTCCTTGGGTGGCCAGGATAGTTTGGGTGGGCATCTACATTCATGGGAGTATTTGGGGTGGTCTGACCTCAGCCTAGAGCAGTACCCCTCAGCTTGGGCAGTTCACCCACCCCATGACAGATGCTGAAGGGGGAGGGGAAGGGATAGAATAAGAATTAAATAGACATTGTTATAAGGGATGTTTACGGTTGAGGTGTGAGAAGCCTTTCACCCTTATCTCTCCACATCACAGGGTGGAACTACTGTCCTATGTTGATCTCTGAGATGGGGACCCCCACGCCAGCCCCGTGTTCTCTTTGCAGGCTGGTGGGAGTGAGCAATGTGTGTTTGTGTGTCATTCTCCTCTGGATTCTGTCTGTTGGGGATTACTGCTTTCACTGTCTGAGTTTTTTTTTTTCTGCTGTGTTTTGTGAGCCATTACAAATCCTCATTTAGAAGACAGAACGGGTTATTAGATTTAATGTTCGAAAAGAATGCAACAAAATGGGAGCATCCGATGCATAAGCCTCCGAGGCGATGCTTCTGATTGGCTGATTGTACTTACCCCAAATGGCTCTTCTTTGTCCCTGTCATCTCAGAACAGAGCCAGAGGAGATAGGGGCCACAGAGATGCCTGGGAGATTCTAGTGGTTTCTGTGTGGAGAACTTTCTAGGATTTTGTCCTTGGCTGACTCATAGTCAGTGTGAGGACAGTACAGTGTCCTATTGTCTATGGGGGGAGTCAATCTATAGGTGTGTTCATCCTGGGTATGGGACTTCCTCTAGGACATGGGAAGGGGGCAGTGGAGACCAGAGGCCAAGCAACAGGAGCACAGTGCGGATTGTGCATTGATAACAAAGAGCTAATGCTGGCCCTGCTGGGGGGGGGAATCCTGGATGTAGGATAGATGTCAGTGTGTAAATTGAAGGCTGCAGTCTGGGATGGACCGAGGATGCTACATAGGTCTAAAGCAACTAGGCTCCCCACATTTGCGGAAGCTCTCCTGTGAAACATGCCCCGGTGTGTGAGGTAGCTAGTCTAGTCACGAAGAAATAATCTGCCTCTACCCAGGCTTGCCCTGAAGAAGTCTGTAGACTCCTGAGGAGAAAAACCAAGGTAATTAATGGGAAATGGAGGTCTTTGTGATAAAGCTTCCCAAGCAATGGTGTCTACACTTCATTTGCTGTTAAGTGTAAAGTGTGTGTGTGTGTGTGTGTGTGTGTGTGTGAGAGAGAGAGAGAGAGAGAGAGAGAGAGAGAGATATGAGGGGCACATACATACTTATTTGAATGGCAGCCCCATCTTATTTATTTCTGCAGTTGAGGTAATCCACCCAGGAGCTCATGCTGGAAGATCAACTTGATGATGTCCTTTCAGATCTTAGTGAACTTCCCTTCAGCAATGATATTGACATATCATGGTCCTTGGTTGCCCCTGGGTATGGCATGGTATGGAGCCTGTCTCTTCTTGGGGTCTTCTTTCCAATCCTGTTCTTTCTAAACCTCATCTGACCAGGATACAATAAGGCAAGTTCAAGGACAAGTGCAGTGGTTCTCAGTCTGATGCCTGCCAGGCGCTACTGAAGACCACCAAGCTTGTGAACACCTCAGAAACACAGAGGGATTGTTTGCCAGATCCCCCTGGAGTGGGAGTTACAGGCCGCTGTGAGATGGTCAGCGTGGGTGCTGGGAACTGAACTCAGCTCCTCTATAGGAGCAGCACAAGCTTTGCACTGCGGAGCCATCTCTCCAGGCCCACAATTCCAATTTTAAATAAGACAGGCGCACACTGGGTCAAGCGTTTTTTTCTAATACACTAATAAATAATGCCTCGGTTGCTATGGTTACCTCTACTTTAAAAGAACATTTTTGAGAGTTTCACATTATTGGTAAAAAGTAAAAAATCAATAATGAACTTCTATAATGAGAGGGAGAGGGAGAGAAAGAGAAAGAGAGAGAGAGATCCATATACTACTAAAAGGATTTTTGTTCTGTTGTATTGCTTCTCACCTCTTGCTTTGTATTCAAACAAAAACCAAACAAAACTTAAAGTCCTTCCTCACCTTTGAATAAGTTCTCTTCAGTGGTTCCACAACCATTCTCCTTCCTTGAAGCTAAAAAAACCATCAGTGCTATGGACCTCAGCCTAACAGGCCCCATCCAGGGTTGCTTCCAATTGGCTCCTTTTGGGTCAGACGTCCACAGCATACTGAACTGTAGTGGGAGGTGGGCGGTCCTTATTGAGGAGGTCAGTCTTACTTGAATGACAGGAGCCAGAGCAGGGAGGCATTTCAGGAAAGAAGAAAATCAGGTGCTGTTGGAGGTGGACTAGGTGTCCTAGGACCCCAGAGAGACTATGAAGGTGAGGGCTGGATTGCACCCTGTGTTGGACTCTGAGAAGTGATGATCTCTGTAAGCCTGGGGGCAGAGGCCTTGCCACAGTGAGATGAATGGGAAAGGGCCAGACAAACTAGGGAGTGCCAGGGAAATGAGCCTACAAAGAAAGGGGGCGTGTGGGTGGTGAGGGGCGATGCTTGCCGAGTGCCACCTGCGGCGCTAAACACGCCGCGTGTATTAGCTCATTAATTCTCAGCCCTGGAAAGTAGGTATTGGGAGCTGTGCTCACGTCTCTCCGTTCAGCAAGAAACATAGGTTATGAGGGACTCATTAACTTGGCGCAGGCCACCCAGCTAGTGGGGGTAAGAGTTGTGGGTCTGGTGGAGGCTCCCTGCCGTTTCTCAGAGGGGGAGACACAGAATGGAGCCTTCTGTGGGGGCGTGTCGGTCACGGTGAAGATAAAGAGGGGGCAGTTGGTGGAGGGCGGTTGACTAGAGAGGAGAATAAAACAGGGCACCAGGGGCTTTGAAAGGGAAGAAAGCCAGGCTTCTGTCATTGCTGTGTTGTGAGTTTGGGGCACAGCAGAGTGACTGGGGGGTTCTGGGAGGCATGGATGACCCTGTTTGCGGCCTTTAGCCTTAAGAAGTGGACTTGGGAACTCCAGTGAGAATCTCCCTGTCTTGGTTTCTGATGGCTGCCCCTGCCTCTAAGTGGCAGAGGCCCCAAAGGAAGCCCCGCTGTCACTCTGCACCTGAAGCTTTGCCCAAGTATAAGCTTCCCCGGGGGAATCCCTGATTCCTCTTGAGACCTTGTCCTTTGGTCCTTCCTAGGGTTGGCATGGCTCAGAGAAGAACTCCCTTTGAGTCCTGTCAGAATCACTTCCAGATACTCCTGGAGTTGATCCAGGAGGCACCAGTGGGTTAATCTCAGTTCTTTTCTCCTGGTAGGAGCCCAAATATCCCAGGCCAAGATAGAGCGCAGCCGCCTTGGAGTTCAGCTGGGTTTCCTCATCTACCTTCCCAGGGGCTTCCCCACAGCGGTTGTTCCATGCTTTCAGCCATCAGTGGGGCTAATGGAAGTTCATGTTATTTTGTCCTACAGGATTGGCTCAGACTTTTGTCCTCTGCAGAACAAGCCTATGCCCTGCGCAGAGGAATAACACATTCTTCTGCTATTGAGCATGTCACAAAGGCTGGCATGCCCCGCCCCTGCCCCTTCTCCTTCTTCCTGGACCCTTCCATAGCTGTAGTTCTTCCTGGAGACTCCATGACTGTAGTTCTATGTAGACCTGTGCATGGCTATAGGCGCTGGAAGCTTAGGTGTGAGCCATTCCTCACCATGTACCCTTGGGATCGCACAAGTCAGTTTTCCGCTGTTCTGAGCACACGCTGGAGGAGGGAGCTGTGGCAGAGACCTGGCAAGCTCAGCTCATACAAATTGCATTTTTACAGATCATAGATATTTTTAATGCAGATTCACACAAGCCATCAATAACGTCATGGGAACAATGCCTTCCATCGTAAGCCCGTCATAAAAATAAACACGGTGACGGGAGTGAGCGGGCGCGTGTTGCACTCCCTGTGACGAGCCGCTCGCTCAGGGGTGAGCACACAACAGCTGTCTGATCCCCCAGTCTGGCAGACAGATTCATGCGAAGCAAGAATCAAGAGGCTGTGAGGCAAGTCGGGATGCTGGGGCAGTGGAGAACATTCTGGAAGTGCGGGTGGAAGGCTCTGTGTAGTCTAGGCTCTGCAGTGGCAGTGGCAGCTGTGCCCCTGAAGGGTTGACAATCTTCATTAGTAGTTCATGTACTCAGGACTGTGAAGGGCTTAGCCACAGCCACCATGCTGGGACCTGATCTCCAGTGGCCTGGCTTAGTCATAGTGAGGTAGGCGCTGAGAGTGTCATTTTCCCCTGAGTCCACATCCTCGGCTGGAGGACCGAGGGCAGTTTTCTCTCCTTGCTTCTGTGTTTGTGGCACGAACCCTCACAGGCCTGCACCATCTGTAGGGCTGGCCATGCTATTGGTGTGACGTTCTGTTAGTTATTAAACTTTACGTGAATATTTTGCTTATCACGAGCATTTTATACAAACTAGGTTCCCTCCCAGTTGCCCACAGGGAACCCTTGTCCTCTGGGCGTGTTTGTATGGGATTGTAAGCAATGCGCATGCGTGTGCCTGAGTCCCTCAAGAGCTCATCGCTCACCTGTCTCCTGAGTACAGACTGTGACCTACTGCTTCAAGCTCTGGCTGCCAGGACTTCCCTGTCATGATGTGTCTTCAAATGGGGCCCAAAACTGAATCCTTCCATGCTTCCATAAGTTTCTGATGTCACAGAAGAAAGAGCCAGTGGGGTGGTGGGGGTGGGGTGGGATGACAAGATGCCCTGCCACAAGGCTGGTATCCACAAAGCTGGCTTTGAGTCACACTTTCGTGCCTGCGTGTTGCTCTCTGACCATTTTCCTTTGATCTCCAGGGTTCTCGGATCTGGTTTTTGTCTTCCATTTCTTGTATACTTACCCCAGGATTTCCTGTGGCCTCACAGGAAGACAGTCATTAAGGATGCCCTACTATATCTGGGTGATATGGGTAGAGCCAGCTGAAACCAGAGATGTCTCTCACCTTAGCAAGGGACTGGAAGACACAGTGCTGGTGACAGAGGAAAGCTGCAGTGTTGCTGGGCTGCGGGGACAGTGGGCTGCGGGGACAGTGGGCTGCGGGGACAGTGGGCTGCGGGGACAGTGGGCTGCAGGGACAGTGGGCTGCGGGGACAGTGGGCTTCAGGGACAGTGGGCTTCAGGGACAGTGGGCTGCAGGGACAGTGGGCTTCAGGGACAGTGGGCTGCGGGGACAGTGGGCCGCGGGGACAGTGGGCTTCAGGGACAGTGGGCTGCGAGGACAGTGGGCTGCAGGGACAGTGGGCCGCGGGGACAGTGGGCTTCAGGGACAGTGGGCTGCGGGGACAGTGGGCTGCGGGGACAGTGGGCTGCAGGGACAGTGGGCTGCGGGGACAGTGGGCCGCAGGGACAGTGGACTATGGGTACAATGGGCTGTGGGTACAATGGGCTGTGGGTACAATGGGCTGTGGGAACAGTGGGCTGTAGGGACAGTAGGCTGCAATGACAGTGGACTGCAGGGAGAGTGGGTTATGGGGACAGTGGACTACAGGGACAGTTGGCTATGGGAAGAGTGGGCTACAAGGACAGCAGGCTGAGGGGACAGTGAGTTATGGGGACAGTGGGCTGCCGTGGCAGTGGGCTGATGGGGCAGAAGCTGACTAATTACAGGACTGGTAGAATAACTAGGCCATTGTCATGCTGAGCAAAACTCACAATCCACTGGGGCAAGCTTCAGCCTAGAGGCTAGCCTGCCCTCCACTCGGAGGGGAGGGCACGATCCAGAACACTTGCCTGCCATCCACCCACCTTGTATCTCCAGTTTTCATCAGAAGTCCACCTCCCAGGAGGCCTTGAACCTGCTCCCCACTCCAGGGTGGCTGTCCACGGGGGTCCAGACAGCTGCTTGTCTCTGCCTCCCAAGGGCAGGGGTTACAGGTGTAAACACACCTCGCTTTTTGCGTGAGTGCTGAGGATCTGAACCCTCAGGTCCTTGATCTTGTGTGATGGTGTTGGCCCACTGAGCCGTCTCTCCAGTTCCAGTTCTTCATTTTCTTGCAGATAAACCATGCTGTCCGGCTTCCTTTGTTGCACTTGTCCCTGAGGCCTGCCTGTCTGACCCCATCCCTGGTGGCTGGCTGCTGTCATCAGTTCCACGGCCGCCCACGCCCTGCTTCTCCTGTGTGGACTCACTCTGATGGCTTGCGTGAATATAAAGTGTGTAAAATATTTTTATTTCCTGGCTCGCCTCCTCCCATGTATCTTTATTTAATTCCCAGAATGTGTTATGTTGTGTGTGTTCGCAGCTTATGTTTTTACATTTAGAATAGTTTTGCCTGTTTCCTACAGGGATAAGGCACTTTGGGCCAACTTCAATTTTCTAATTCTGAGTTTGGAATTGAAACTCTGGGTGAGGAGCTGAGCTCGTGTGAGGCTCATCGGCGCCCCCGGCAGTTGGGAAAGAGGTCTGAATCCAATAGAAAGAAAGGTGTCTGTATGTGTCTGGGCTTTCCATACTTGGGGCTTGGGGTGTGTTGAATGTTACAGTTAGTCTGGTGGAAGTTGGAGGGTGGTTATTCGTAGTGTGTGTGAGTGTGGTGTGTGCGCAAACAGTCAGTTCTTCATATCTGGGGGTGCTAAGTGCAGACTGAAAATATTTTAAAAATACGCAACCATGCTAAGTGCAGACTCCCCTTGCTGCTACTCCTTGGATAACAGAACAGCCTCTATGCATTCACACTGTGGTCATTTTGAGAATCCTTGGGAAGTGGTTTTGAGTCCAAAGTGGGGGTGTGTAGATTCTCTGTGAACATGCAGCACTTTCCATCAGAACATGGCTACTAAGGACTCTGGTCAGACAGAAAACATGTCTGCCCAAGTCTGTCTGTCTGTCTATCTGTCTGTCTGTCTGTCTGTCTGTCTCTCTCTCTCTCTCTGTATGTGTATGAATGGGGTATGTGTATGTATATGGTATGTGTGTTTATTCATATGTATGGGGTATGTGCATGTATATGCTATGTGTGTGTATATGTATGGGGTATGTACATCATATGGTGTATATGTGTATGTGTGTCAATGGGGTATGTGTATGTATATGGTATGTGTGTTTATATATATGTATGGGGTATGCACATGTATATGGTGTGTATGTTTATGTATATGTATGGGGTATGTGCATGTATATGGTGTATATGTGTGTATGGTGTATGTGCATGCATATGGTATGTGTGTATATATATGGAGTATGTGCATGTATATGGTATGTATGTATGGTATGTGCATGCATATGGTGCATATGTGTGTATATGTATGATGGGTACATGTATATGGTATATAGGAATATGGTGGCTGCATGTGTGGTAGGTGCACATATATGTGGGTGCATGTGCATATATGTCTTTCCTAGGTGACAGGTTTTCCTGGTGCCATGATAAAGTTATTTGGGGTGTTCAAAAATTCAGGTAAGCAATCCATTATACTTTTTATCAGAGGGTCCTGTCTTCCAACAGCTCCTGCTATCCTGGGCCCCTTTGGGACTGCATGCCTGTCATTTTCAAAGAATATAACTAAACTTGGCTGGTTCCCATAGAACCTTTGCCAAAGGGGCAGTGTGGAGACCGTGGAGGCTCCAGACTAGGCCTGGTGGGCCAACCTTCTCACTGAAATGCTTTCTTGTGGTATTGGGATGGCTGGAATATCCCTTGTGATCTTTTGGAATACCGTCATCTGGATTTCTGTGGAGTTCGCTTTCAGGTATTCCTTGAGTTCCAAGCCCCTTCTTCCTTGCAGCCAGGCAAACAGGGAACAACCCAAAGGTTGCCTGCCACCAGCTTTTCCAAGGTCTTGTTCCAGGCCACCCAGATGGTACCTGCAAGTCTGTCCTATAGTCATGGTTAGTCTTGTGCATGAGGGAGGAACAGGTCCTCCCATACCCTCTGCCACTGCCACCACCACATTCTGCCCTTCTGGCTGTACTCCCTGAGCCATCTCTTCTCCCTCCACTACCTGAAGTCCCCAGGACATCAAACAGACAGGCCTGGCATCAGAGGTCTTGACCACCCACACTCCAACATGGCCTAGGCTGCCTGGCTATGAATACCTCTCAGCCCCTCCCTTCACCCTTCCATGGATATTTCCAGAGCTTCCATCAGTATCTTGAAGGCAGCCTTCCCAGGAAATTCTGTTTGGTGATGGGCAACTTGATGTGGTTTGTTAGGGCCTCCAGACCAGGCCTTTGATCTGGATTCTATTAAAAACCTCCCACTGAGGTGAACGCTTGTATTCACAAGCCTGTCTCATTTCACACCAGAGCTGAAAGTGGGGTGCAGAGACTGATGGAAGGATCAGAATAGGGCACAGAATATGGGGCAGCCAGTCCTCCCCCCATACTTCTCCATCCAGTGCAACAGACCTCCTTGGTTGAGATAGTGAGACCACAGCTCTCTCTGTCACAGTGACGTGTCCTGAACTAGAATACCACTTATTTCTCCTGTCCCCACTGTGTCCCTTGACTAATGTCTTCCCTTCAACTCTTAGAATACCCCCACTTCAGACAATCACAATTCTCTC
>NC_022017.1:24393040-24405438 GCF_000317375.1 Microtus ochrogaster | reverse complement strand
GCAGCTTCAAGTCCTTGCCACCATGATGTCCCTGTAATGATGGTCAGGAACTTGGAAATTTGAGCTTTTCTTAAAGTTTGGGTAAGGCATGTTGTCACAACAGCAGGAAGGGAAACTAAGATGGTGGTCCAAACATCCATATCTACTCTTCAATATATAGGCAGGAGGTGACTTGCTGGCTCTAACTTTAAATTCTCGGGGAGTGTGCTCTTACAACTTTCATCTGCTAAGTTAGGTCCTTTCCAACAGTGAAGGGTTTTCCCCTTCTCTTGCTTCTTCTTCTTACTCCTCTTTTCATGAGAGCTGCTGGGTCCAGACTGCGGTGATAGCTCATTGTTTGTATGCTTTAAAGGTATATGGGTGGGTATCCTATTTAGGGTTAATGTTGCTATGCCAAAGCATCATGACCAAAATAACTTGGGAAGGACAGGCTATATATGGCTTACACTTCCACCCTGGAGTCCATCAGTGATAGAAGTCAGGACAGGAGATCAAACAGCAGGAAACTGGAGACAGGAGCTGTTGCAGAGACAATGGAGCAATGTGGCTTACTGGCTTGCTTTGTTTTTTTCATGGCTTGCTCAGCCTGCTTTCTTATAGAACCCAGGACCACCAGTCCAGAGATGGACTCTCCCACAATGGACTGGACCCTCCTGTACCAATTAAGAAAATGACCTACAGTCAGATCTTACAGAGGCATTTTCTCAACCGAGGTTCTCTCTTTTCAGAGGGCTCTAGCTTGTGTTGAGTTGACATAAAACTAGCCAGCATGGCGTGATAATCTATATGTTAATTATGCATTCCACATGTAGATACATAGTGAATGAGAATGCCCCCATAGGCTCAGGCACTTGAACACTTGGTCCCCGGTTGTCCCCTGTAGATGCTCTTTGGGGGAGGTCTAAGAGGTTTGACCTTGCTGGAGGAAGCACTGGGTCCAGTTCTGGAAGTTTCCATCCTGTCTTTCATTTGATCTCTGCTTTGTGCTTGTGGTTGGGAATATACTTTCTCAGTTTCCTTCTCCAGCATCCTGCTGCTGTACCTCCCAGTCATGATGGACTCTTATCTCTCTGGAACTGTAAACTCAAATAAACCCATCTGTCTGCAGGTTCCCTTGATCATGGTATTTTTTTTTTTATCAGAGAAACAGAAAAGTAACTAATATAACACTTTTTTTTTCAGTGCAAGGGGTTGAACCCAGGACCTTGCATATGCTAGGCAAACACGCTACCACTAGGTCTCATTCTAGACCTTCCTTTAAGGTTTTAAAATTTTGACATAGTTTCACTCAGTTCCCTGGGCTGGCCTTGAACTCACTCGTAGACTGGCCTTGTACTTACAATCCTGCCTTAGCTTTCTGAGTATCTGGGGCTACAAGTATCTGTATACTAATTCCAAAATATGATGTTGACCATTAAGTAAACATAACTTATTTAACTAAAAATAAAACAAAGAGAGAATCGGTAAGTTCGGTACTGTGTAAGGGTGTTTGCCATCATGTCTGATGGCCTGAGTTTGCCCCCAGAACCTATGACATGGTAGAAGGAGAGAAATGACTCTGAAAAAATGTCCTTTGACCACTACATGTGAGCACACACACCCACACACGCACAGACACACATGCACCCCCCCCAAACACACACACTAAATAAAGTGTACTTAAATTTAAAGCAAGAGAAAGAGCTTTCGTGGGCTTCATTCTGTAGCCTTGCTTGCTTCCTGGAATCCAGCAGTGAGGGAGGAAGGGAGCAGAGGGGAGGACTTCAACCTTGAGCACTCTATTCTCATGGCTCGCTGCTCAGCCTCCCAGGGCCAGGCCCAAGTTCTACCATTGGCATGGACTCAGGTGTGGGAGAAAGGGCTCATTACGAGTAACAAAAGACCCTCCAAGCGCACTGGAAATTTCAAGGCTCTGAAGAGCTCTTCCAGCAAACAGGGAGGAAGACCAAATATAGATTTTTAATATACCACAGTGAGACATTTCTAGAATGTTCCCGTGAGTAATACGCCTGCTGTAAAGTGAGATGCCCCACCTGGATGGAGCATTTATCTATACAAAAGAGAAGACATATATCAGACACTTCTTCCCCACCCCCTCCCAGGAATGAACATTTTGGCTTCTGAATCAACACCGGACCCTCGAGCTTCTTCGGTCCCCTGAGATCCCACTGCCAAATGGCCCTATTAGTCAAGGAGTTCCAAAGAATCAATAGGGAGAATGCTTGGCGAGGCTCCTGGGCTGCAGCCAACCCTCTGCTCCTTCCCTGGATGAAGGATGGCCACGGGGGAACACGGAACTGAAAATAAGTCACATTGATAGGGTGCAAACCATTCGCCCAAGCAATTTTTTAAAAAGTTTCTCAGCCCCTCCCTGCCCTCAACTGGTCGCCTCTGATGATTTTGCTTATTTGGCAAAATTGCTTTCAACTGCATCATCGTGGGGGGGCGTACGGCTTGCTGTTCTCCATAAGCCTTTTTGTAATTTTAATTTGGTGGGAAAAGGTGCCCACAGGCAGCAGGTGTGAAATACCTGCTGGGGCAGTGTGTGGAAAAGCAGACCCTCTGTACACTGAGTAAGCAGCCTGGAGTGAAGTCTTCCGGCTTTACAATCTTTCCTTTCTTCTAGACTAGGTGTAATGTAGTTCTGCGAATCCTCTGGTTCAAGGGACTAACAACCATCCCCACATTAAAGAAATCGCAGGGGAAGGGTTGATGCAGAGACCTAGGTTTGCTTCCTTGGTCTGTGGTTCTTTGATGGGGATTCTTCCTCTTTGGGGAATCTCCAGCCCCATCTGCCTCAGGAGATAGCTCACTTATGGAAGACCTTGCAGGTCCCTCCAGCTCTGATAAGCCAGGGTGCTGTTCATGGAGGTTGGTTTACACAGGTACCATCAACCAAAAGCTACAAACATTGCAGAGAACACCCAGGCTGTGGGCCCATCACCATGGCGCACCAGGATCCACAATGACCTCTGTCTGGAAAGGCAGAGAGAATCTCCATCATCACTCACCTGGTCCCAACTTATTCATTATGAGGAGACACCAATGGTGGCTATGATGCCTTCCTTCCTTCCAGAAGGTGCTCTCTATCATATCCTCATGGTCATCCAGAAAGACCACCCCCAAGTGGCTATCCTGACACCAGACTCATACCCATCACTTGAGCCTTGCCTGGGCCTGGCTCCTCAGCAAGGTGAGCTGCCTCAGGAACATCATGCAGGACTCATTAGGGCCTGGGGACTGTTTCCTCTCAGGGGACCCTCTAAGAACTAAAGATATCATTCAAAAGCTTCCAGAACAGTGAAGGCGCTCTGAGGAGAGCTGTCCCTCTCGCTCAGAACAGCTGGTGAGTTTCAGGAAATGCAATTGCGTTCCGTTCACATATGGCGCACAGGCAGAAACCTGATTAATTTTAGCATTTTATCCGGTTCCAGTAAGGCTCCTCTTGGTACCAGGGACAGAAATAGAGCAAGTACAGCTCACACTCACAAAGGGCTTTGCAGCCCCTACTGGGTCATGGATTCCAAGACATGCAGCCTTGGAAAGTTTGTCCCATAGGTAAATATGCTTAGGGAAGGGAGGTGGCCTACAAAAGGCTGCCTCGACTGAGGACTTCAGCCATGACAGCAGGGTTGCACTGCCTACTTGGTCCCCAAAGCATTAAGGCTGCTTAAGAGTGGCTGATCTTGTGCTGGTCTTGTGCAGGTTATCCTAGCTGCCGGGGAGTTGGTGAAGGCAATAGCTATGTCCTGTGTACTTCTCCTACCCTCTGGCTCTTACATTCTCTCTGCCTCCTCTGAGCCTTGGCTGCAGGGTTGATAAAGATGCCCTAATTAGGACTGAACACTCAGTTGCTTCTCAGTGCTTTGACCAGCGTTCAGTGTTTGCACCGACTGCAACCACCTAAATGGAAGCTTCTCCAACCAAGGTTGAGACAGGCCCATGTGTCTGGGCATTGCATAAATATTTAGAAGGCATTTTGAAAATGTGACTGTTTACTATAATGGCAGTAACAGGTCCCATCTGAGGTCCTGGTACCCCTCTAACTATGGGCATGAGATAAACACCAGATGGAGCTAACTAAAATTGAAGCATAGATGGGGGAAAAATTCTCATGGCCCTGATCCCCACAGGCTCCTGGCTACCAGGGATTCTGCCCATCTCCATTTCCAGAAGGCCTGTGGTCAGAATCACTATGCAGCATCTATCTCTGGTTAGAAGATGTGTGCACATGGTTCTCACATGTCTTCTCCTGGCTCCTACTGCTCAATATTACTCTGTTCTCTGGAGGTGGGGGGAATACAGTTGATTGATCCTTACACTTATCAGCTTGTCTGTTCTGAGCATCCACAATCATGGGTTTCTGGGAACATTTCTGTGTGGGCTTCGCCCTAGACACAAGTAGTGCTCACTTCCTTTGGGAGAAACACCTATGAGCGTGATGGCTGGGTTGCATGGTAAAATTGTTTAGTTTTACAAGCTCCCCAGTCTCTTTCCAAGTGATTACGCCATGCTGGGTCCCCCACCAGCAGTGTGTGGGCCCCTGTGGTACCATGTCCTCATCATCCTCGGTGCCTCTGCCCCCAACTCAGTCCATCCTCATAGCTGGGCTTCATGCATCTTTCAAAGGGGATTCGTTGGTTGATAATTAGTGTCTAACTCACACTATGTGATGTTCAACCCAGTTCTTAGCATTCTCCACGACCCAGGGAGTCCAGAGAAAGGGTGCCTGAGTGGCACTCAGGGAACTTCCTGGAGGGCTAGTGCCCAAGGCATGCTTGCATTTCTGTTTGATGTTGCAGACTCCCCTACATGCAGCTCGCACCGGGAGTCTGAAAGCCAGGCCTGTGCTGGAATGGTCCCTGTACTCCGTGTTCAAGGAGCTGTTGCTGAAACACCCTGCACCCCGGTTTTATATCTTCCTTTTTGCATCCTCTTCTAATCCTGCATTTTCTTCCCAGGTTTACACTGAAAGCAGACGGAGATGGGCACCACAGCATGACTCAGGAAGTGACCCGCCACTGGGATTGGCAGGGACTGGCACAGGCCAGGGGAGGAGTTAGAACTAGAGCACTAGTAGAGGCCTGGGGTGGAAGCTAGGCAAGGAGAACAGAGCCTGACTGGCCTCCAGTGTGCTCCCTAGGTGCCCAGGGTTCATGGCTTCTTGTCTTCCTCTCACCAAACCACCGACGCTAATAGCCTCACATGCACCTATTCGATTCCATTTTAAGGTATCTGTTTTTCTATGAGAAACTAGTGAAATCCTTCTTCTGAAAAATGAGACTACCTGCAGTGATTTAGCACTTTGGTGGTAGCTGGACATGGTTTCTTAAAGAAACAGTAAAGAGGAAGGAGTCTGCTCTAAGTAGGGGTGATGAGAACGACAAGGTGGCTGGTAAACCAGGCATGGCCTGCTTTGTAATGGAACCCCAGGGCCAGTGAGGATCCGGCTCCCCCACTGCCCCTTCCTACCACCCTCTGCTTGCTCTGTGAATGCAAACCCCTCCCTCCTCCCTACCTGAACATGACCCAGATATCTCTGCTAGACTCTGTCTCTGGGTTCTAGTTGAATTTGTCTTGACTTCTACCTGGAAGCCCATCTCCCTAGGCCTTGGCCATGCTCAGACCTCTGACCTCCCCTTCAGCTGCTCACGTGATGGTCCATGCCTGCATCTGTGTCTGGAGGTTAGCCAGTGCCCTCCTTCCTTGTCTTGCCTTTGTGATAGCTCGCCCGACAGGAACAACCTGAGAAGGAAAAAGCTTGTCTGGGCTCACAGTTTGAGAGGACAGCCCATCGCAGTGGGCAAGGGAGGCATGGCAGCAGCAGTGGGGGCTGCTGGTCACAGAGCCTCTGCAGTCTCAGGAAGCGGGGCCGGAAGAAGAGAGAGACAAAGGTGGGATGGGGCGGATGCTGGTGTTCTGCTCATTCTCCCCTCATCTCACAGCAGGTGCTGCCTGCATCCAGGAGGCTCCTGCATCCTCTCTGGTAGTGTCCTCTCAGGCATTACCGACCACCCCCCCCACCCCCGCTGGAGTGTGTTTCCATGGTGATTTTAAACCCTGATGTTGGGCGATGAAGATGGCCCATGGCGTCAGGATTATCTGTGAGGAGGTCATTGAGCACAGAGTATGGGAGCCATTGGTTGCTGTTTTAAGGTCTCATCTTAAGCATCCTTTAGTGGATGTCTTTTCTGGTGACTCACCATTCGGCTTCCTCCCCAAAATGTTCCATTTCCTGCTCTAGTTGAAGGTCTCATGGTCTCTAACTGGGGTTCCTCACTGCATCCTCTGCTGAGGGTTTTGCTCTCTTTCCAGGTCTTACGCTGTCACCAAGCTAAGCAAACCCAGGGGACAAAGCCACCCTGCAGTATGCAGTGAGTCGTGGATTGAAGGTCCAGTTCAGCTGTCACTTCAGGAAAGTGACCGTTGCTCTAAAATGGGGTACTCATCAACAACCTTCCCCCCCTTCCAGCTGTCCCCACTAAACCTAAACCCCAACCAGCAAAGTTAAGTTCCCCACAGATCCCTTGTCTCTAGCCTCGTGACTCCCCTGCCATGTTATCTCAAACATGGGCTCCTCCAGGTGCAACTTGAGCTTGGGTTCAACCTGGCTTCATGAGTGTCTGGGTGACTCTGAGAATCTGTTTAAGCCAAAACAAGGCAGAGAAGCTTCTGAGAAGGTCCACCAATCATGCTCTTCTCCATTGGCACTGGCATTAGCTACTTTCTCGTGGCTGTGACCAAATACCTGGCGATAAGCAGCTGTAAGGTAACTTTGGCTCATGGCATGAGGGTACAGGTCATCATAGTGGGGAACAGCAGTAGGACCATGGAGCTTCTTGGTGGATAATAAATCAGAGACCCAGCCGGAAGTAGAGGTGGGCTATAAGCCTTAAGGCCCACCCCCAGCCATCTACTTCCTCCAGAATGAAAATCCCACAACCTCCCTAAACAGTATCAGCAGCTGGGTACCACGTACACACTAATGTGTGTTAAACCCACAGCAGCGCTCGTGACCAGCCACACCCACTGGAGGACTGTCCCTAAGTTATTCTCCTTCCTCTAACTTTGCAGAGGAGAAAATTGATCGGGCATTGGGGTCTGGAATCCTGCAAGCTTGTTCTAAAGCAGGTATTTTATAACCCGGGAAAGTAAAGTATTTCTCATTGTCGATAAATAATTTATACATTGAAAAAACAAATCAGAAGAGGGGCACTTAATCACATTTAATATGCAGTCCCGGGAGGGAAACTTGGAATGTGTTTTCTTACGAAGCCCATCATAAGAAAGTTTTGGGAAGCCATGGCATTCCTTATGTAGGAGATAACCTGTCTCTAAGAGGGTGTGCTTGGTCCCTCTGTCTCTCTCCATTGTGCATATGTGTGTATAGATAAAGACTGCCAACCCAGCCAGCCAGCCCTGCTAGTATAAGCTGACACACTGAACCATCAAGTTAGACAACCGCCTGTGTGGAGCAAGTGGAGGGGTGACTTTTCATGGGAATCAGAGGGATCCCCAGGGAGACCAACAAGTCGTTGCCTTGCTGCGGATCACTGGTCAGTAGGTTTGCAACCTGCCTGCTCTCAGCTAGCCAGTGAGGTCTTACTCTTTCCATGGAGTCTGCACACAAGGGTTCTTGTGCAGACTTGGCATCTTCATGGTAGACAGTAGATAGTGGTAATGCCTCCTGGTGCAGAAGTCGGGTATCAGTTCCCCAGCCTGCCTGGCATTGTCTTGCCTGGAGGCTACCGCTTCTCTGGCTACAGCTCTGCATTTGTTAAGTCAGCAGGCGAGCGGGTCCTCCTCCTCACTGGGGCTTTGATGCTGGCTTCTCTCTGATGTGATCAACAGAGCTGCTCCTCAGCATGAGGTCTGGGCAGAGACCACCTGGGTAATTGACAGCCTTTGCCCTCTGCAGCCTGGGAGGATCCAGCCTGAGAGGCCCTGCTCAAGGGGTGGGGAGCCTGGTGATGTGGTGCTGGGGAGGGCGCCTGAAGGACGGAGGGCATCGTTTCCAGCAGTGCTGGGACAAGGGCACACAGCGTCACACTGGGCCATGTATCTATCTTTATCAAAGAGTGGGCACAGCAGCCAATTATAGCTAGACATGGCTGGGAGCTAAAAGCTGTGGCTGAATTTTTCTGTCCAGCAGAGCATGGCAGACATTGAGGCCTGGAGACGGGGCTCTGAGCAGAAACATGCCTCAGGCCTGCAGCAGCTGGTCATGCCTCTGGAAGCACAGCAAACATAGCAGCCGGAAGGCTTGGCCAGAAAGATAATATCTTCCAGGAAACCCCTGATCCACCCACAAACGTCAGGAGGCAGTGGGAATGCTCAGGCCAGCAGCAGCACTCCATACCTGCCTCTGAGTATGCTTGCCTGGGGACAAAGGTAAGCTGCTTGGTACTCCGTGCTCCCAACCAGCCCATATCTGAGATGTTGCAAGTACTTGGCACATGCCTGTTGCTTCTTGGAGCCCCTGGAACAGATGAGAATGGGTGACATAAGCCAGACACAGAGGGGATACAGATCATCTCCTGCTGTTTGGACTTGGGAGGGACTGAACTCTCAGAAGCAGAGAGTAGAGCAGGGGGCTCCTAGAGGCTTAGTGAGGAGACATGGGCCGAAGGAGGAGAGGAGTCTGGAGATCTGAAGCCCAGCATGTTGGCTGCAACTGATGGTCATGCATTACATGTGGAATAGGGTTGAACTCTTCTTGTTGATAAGTATGTACACTAGTGAACTTTCTATTCCTATGACAGATGCTGGAGATAAACAACTTAGAAAGGGGACAGGTTTGTTCTGACTCATGTGCTAGAAGTTCTGTGTGGTTAGTTCATGGCTGGTTGGATCCATCGCTTTGGGACCTGTGATGACACAACATTGTCCAAGCCTCAGGTTGAATAAAATCATTCACTTATGGCTAGGGAGTGAAGGAGAAATAAGCTGGAATCCAACACTCCCTTTGAGACTGTGACCCCAGTGTCCTAAGGACGTCATACCAGGCCCTGCTCCCAGTGTATCAAACCCTCCCTGGCCTTGGGGCGGGCATCCCCACCCACAGGATGTGAGGTGATCGGTATGTTAACTAGTTTGATTCATCCCTTCCATGATGTATGTGTATGCTGACCCAAATTCATATCCCATACATACGTGTAATGAAATACATAAGAGCACCAGGAAAGACAGATTGAAAGCCCCGCCCTCTGGTAGAAACCTGGAAAACAAGCAGAATAAGAAAGCCCCGGATGATTGTTTTGGCAGATTTTGAAAGGGGAGGTGGTTTAGCTTTCATGACACGCCATTGTCCACCACTGTGCACACAGGTCTTTCTCTGTCGTGGTGATACCTCTTCCGGGTGGTTTTTTCATATCCTCAGCACTCGGTATTTATATATCTTTATACCAGTGATTCTTGGCTTTCTGTTTCCAGGTACCACCCCCCAAACACACACACACACACACACACACACTCACACACACACACACACACACACCATGGCAAGCCCACTGCATGTTCCGCAGGCATCTCTAGCTTATTCTATGGTGGAGCTCTTGGGTTCTATCCTAGACTGTCTTATGTAGGGCAGCACCTACCTAGCCAATGTCTCTCCTCTTTCCAGTTCTTGGCCCCAACCGAGGCCCAACCAATTTCTTCCTCTCTGTCCCACTTCATGTAGTCTCTCTGGAAACACCCAAAGCCTGACCAGTGCCCTCATCCCTGTGACTGGCCCAAGCCACCCTTAGTGATTCTTGTGTTGTTATGACAGGCATCCTAACCACTCTTGCCACTTAGTCCTCCCATCTAATCTCAATACAAGGGCCACTGGGACCTTAGAGCCCCATGGGATACACTGCCTCCTCCCACACCCTCCTGTAGTCTCCTCGATCAATTTCACAAAGGTCTAGGCAGTGCACCCCAAAACACTGCCCCACAATCTCTCTTCCTCTCATTCCTTCCCGCTCCACCTTGGTTTTTCCCGTTTTTTTCTTTTTTTGGTTTGTTTTTGTCTTCTTATACTTCTGGCAAGCTCTGCCTCAGGAGCTTTGTACCTACTATCCCTACTGTCCCAATGGCTCAATTCTTGTCAAAGTGCCACCTTCTCCATCTGGTCCTCCCTGATATTCTTCTCTAAACCATTCTTCAAGACATTCTACACAGCCAAAGCACCGCTGGCCCATCTTTCTGTAGTTTGATAGGCATCTCTCTCTCTCTCTCTCTCCTTGGCTGTAAGCTATGTAGGACAGGGAAGTTTGCCTGTCATGAGCCTCCAACCTCAATCAGTATGCAACTCAGAGAATACGGTCTGTGCACAAATGCTGGGTAGACAATATCGTGGCAACTCCTTTGCAGCCTCATGCATGGCCTGGATCCTGGTGTTGGGTCATCCAAGGAGACCAGCCTGGGTATTTCTGTGTGAGTTGTGACTACCTTGCTGTTAGCCTAGTTACTCTGGCTAGCCTGGGGTCAGGATCTTGAGCTAGACACATTGTATCCTAGAGAAAAGATGAGCCTTTTGTGGGTTGGGCCCCAGTCATCCGCAAGAGGCAAGAGGCAAGAGGCAAGAGGCAAGAGGCAAGAGGCAAGAGCCAAAGAGGCATCCACTCTCCTACCTTCTGACAAATTCCAACCCAGGAAATGGGAGCCATCCTTTGGGAGTGATGAAGCTCTGCACTGACACTCTCAGGATCGCTCTGATGTTAAGTATTTATCAGGTCTTTTTAAACCTCTCTTGAGTGGCAGTACAATGAATAATTTGCCCATGAGAGGCCCCGTTCTGCAGCCTCTGAACCTATCCACTGAGCATGCTCCCAGATGCCTCCTGTAGCTTCCTGCAGCCTCTGGGTAGTGAAGGGTCCCTGCTGTTACCTGGTACCAGGATCTCTAGACCTCAACAGATTTCTAAGTAGCTGCCTGCTCCCATGTACCCCCACAGCCCCATCTTCCTACTTCATCTTTTCTCCCACAGTTCTTTCTTCTACATACCCTTCCCTCAGGAAAATAGTATCTTGAGGCCTTGGTGGATGTGCTGGGGGATTCAGAGTCTTCTGGGCACGTAAAAGGCTTAGTGGCATCATCTCCTGCCTTCTTCACCCAGAATCAAGGCTAATTAAATACCAATTGTGTTGTAAAACACTCTCAGGATCGCTCTGATGTTAAGTATTTATCAGGTCTTTTTAAACCTCTCTTGAGTGGCAGTACAATGAATAATTTGCCCACGAGAGGCCCCGTTCTGCAGCCTCTGAACCCAGTTCTGACTTTGTAGAAGGTTTGGTGAGCACTTGGCGAGGAGGCTGCAGCTTGTGACTGTCCAGCAGTGCTGAGCTAGGGAGCCTGGAGGGACACCCACTGCCCTGCAGGGGCTGAGAGAACAGTGGAGGGCAAGCAGGGCCAGTACCAGCCTCTGTCACCTTCCTTGTGGCTATCTCAAAGGGTTTGGACTTGTGTGCAATAAGAACGGGGATAAACATGCCATAAATCAGCACTTCTATTGGTAGAGCCTTGATAAATCAGTCTGGGCACAGATGGAGTATGGCTTGGCCCCCACTAAGGCTAACATATGGACTTGCTCACTGCCAGCCCACATTTCGAGGAGAATATTTAATAGTTTAGAGGAAATGTATTGCTTTAATATGACTTGCCTGGGGAAGCCATTTCAGAGAGATGCAAAATGCTAATCCCTCCCCTGGTTTCCATTGTATGACCGATGTGGCCCTGAGAAGGGATGGGTCCCAGGTGAGCTGTGGGGTATGACTGGGAAGTATCCATCTGTCTTCAGCAGCCAGACTCAGTGCTCCCCAGGTGGGAGGGAGGCACACTCTGCACATGCTCCACTTTCGCGGCCCGATGAAGGTCTGGGGACTGCTCAGTGGGAACCTCTGGCCAACAGGTAGATGGGAGAAGTGGGGGCTCAGTCTGCCTCAGGCTACTATAGGTCTGAGCAGAGCCCCTTGGGGTCTACCCCTTGCCTGGACCATATCGAATACTCAATCCTATGGGAGTAGAGAGGGACCAGGAAGGAATGAAGGTGGGGGTGGAGGCTGGGTTGATGAGAAGTGGTGACAAGGGTGAGAGCTGTGTATATGTGTGTGTGGTGGGGGGTGAGCAGGAGTGTCTGCTTGAAGAGGCGTGCCCTTTCATAGGGCAGAATGCCTGACTTAAAATTTTCATTGTTTCATTGATAAAGCTGGTAGGCAAAAGAACTCTATCCAGCCATCTATGAGCATGGCTATTTTCTTTCGGTGCAAAATTCCATACATTTCACAAGGCACCGTGAGTCAGCTTTAACTGTCCAACTTTTCACACTCTAGAATTGCCTGGGAAGAGCATCTCCTTTAGGGATCACCTGGATCAGGTTGGCCAGTGAGCATGTCTGAGGGGGATATGGATATGTCTGT
>NC_022017.1:24370531-24392471 GCF_000317375.1 Microtus ochrogaster | reverse complement strand
ACCTTTTGTGTCTTTTCTAACAACTGCTCTGTTGTATGTGGAAGGTTCTGTCATGTGAAGGTACCTTTGAAACCATCATGTTCTGTTGTTGGTTGAACTTTGTGTCTTCAAGACCAAGATGCTGTAGTTCCAAGCCCTAGGGTACCATAATGAGACTGAGTCCTACTTGGAGATTGTTCGAGGGACAGTTTGTGATTAGCAATTAATGAGTGACCCCGAGTTTGTGCTTTGTCATTAGGGTGTGGGCTCTTGGGAACAGGTATAGATAGAGTTTGAGGCTGTGAGATGAGAGGTGTCTCAGAACCCACCCTAGGATTCTGGAGAGCATCTTAGGTAGAACCACCTGCTTAAGGACCTCAGGCTGTTCCTGACAGTGGTGACTCTTCTGGAGAGCGAGGCCACAAGCTCATAGCTCTGGGGTCCTTGGTTAAGTAGCCAACCATCCTCATGAGAACCTGATGTGAGTGAGTGAGTATCTACCACTCTGGAGGGACCTGTAGTGTGCTGGCCAAATAAGAACCCTCCTCAGAAGATGCCTGTGTCCTCTGTGGCCACCATCATCAAACATAGCAGACAAATGGCCAAGACTGAGGCTTCTGAGTGCTGGGCTGTGAACCTTGCAGGTGGGAGAGGGTCCTTCCTGGCAGGGGCTGACGGATCTTAATGTTCTGTGGCTTGTAGCTATATCAACCCCATTTCTGCCTCCATTTTCACAGATCTTCTCCTGTGTATCTTTCATGGACCTTCTTCAGTCATCTTGGGTTGGGTTCTTATCTCAGTCAGTGTGACCTCATCTTTATTTCACTAGTGACATCCACAAAGACTCCATTTCCAAATAAGGCCATGCCCTAAGACTCTGGGGCTTAGAACTGCAGCATTTTGGTTTTGGAAGAACAGAATTAATTTGACCAATGATATAAAGATGAGAGCTTCCCCTGGTCCTAAAACATATTCACCTGAGAATAAGTGAACGCTCTCTGAGTGGTTTCCAAGATGCATAAAAACCCTAGTGACATTTAACCTTGATTAGATCTGGGACCAACTAAGAGACATTCCTCTGAGTGGGTCTGTGGAAGTATTTCTAGGAAGGATTAACTGAAGGGAGATTACCCTCAGCAGAGTGGATGTCAGTGGCTCAGCTATAAAGAGGAGAAAGTAAAAACAGTACTATCTCCCACCTTCATTCTTTCTGGTGAATGTATTTTCTCTTTCTTTTCCTCTTCCTCTTCCTCCCCCTCCTCCTCTTACTTCTCCTCCTTGGCTGCTGCTAGTGATGAGGATTCCTCCATGGCCATCAGAACCCCAGCTTCTTTGCCCTTCCAATGTGGGCTGAAGGTCAATGACTCTCCAGGAATCTCCTAGGCCTCTGGCCCCAGATTAGGACTGCTGAGGAGGCACTAAGCCTCATGGACTGAGAAGCTACTAGGGTCATGGCCTCTCAGGTGTGCAGATGGCCATGATTGTACCACCCAGACCCTTTCAATCCAATACAGCAACTCTCCTTTTCTGACTAATAGTCATCCTGTCAGTTGGGGTCCTCCCTCAGGGCCTCCTTGGTCATCTCATATGGGGTCTTCCTTCTCCTCGGGGTCATCGGCCACCAGTCCACAAGGGAAATGGGAACAGAAATAGCAAGCCGGGTTCAAAAAACTGTAGGTGCAATAGAAAGAGCTTCCGGGAGTCAGCTTTAGTGAGGCAGCTCAGTTTATTGACGCCACAGGGCCAGCTTTCAAAGCCCAAGTCAGTGGGGAGGGACCTAGTTTGCATATGTGGACTGATTGAGGACAGGAAAACATGGATGACATGAGGAGCCAATTGAAACAGCAGAGCACTGGCAACACTGGGAAGAAAGAGCGGAGTTACGTGCTGAGTCATACAGGGTTTGTAGGGAGTTTTGTGCATGGTCATCCTCCAAATAAGATCAGGCATCTGGGCCTAAAGACACTATCTGTACACGGTGAACTGCAACCTTAAATGCAGGGCACTCCAACACTCCCAGGTAGACATGAGAAATGTTTCCACTGTACTGGGGTTGTACCTCTCAATGAGCTTATTCTTTCCTATTCTTTGAAGCAATTCAAGTTTCTCCACGTCATCATCCGCTATCCAGGAACAACATTTTAGTGAGTGAATTCTGTCCTGTGAAGTAGAAGACAACCTACAGCTGATCCTTCTCTGATGGTTGAATACAGGGGCATCAGGTCATCAGATTGGGAAGAGAGGCAGCTCCAGGGCTCCCACCTCTCTTTACCACTTGGAGGAGACTGACCTCCTCCTTGCTTGAGTGTGGAAAGGGTTGGTGGGCTTACTCTGTCCGTCGCTGCAGGAGCAGGTCCTCAGAGAGTGCGGCTGCCCTGTGCTCTACACATCCCCAGGAAGAATTATTTTGACCAGAGATTTGTGTGTGTGTGGGGGGGGAGATAGAGGATGGAACTGGTGCTGAAGAGAAGAGATGAAGAAGCAAGTCCCCAGAGGGGCTAAGGAGCAAGAGGAGAGGCCCTGGGACCAAATGGAACAGGCAGGAGAGTGAGAGGAGGCCTGGGGGGAAAAGGAAGTTCACAGGCTTGTAGTGATATTTCACCTGAATTTTAATAAATTAAGCTTGCCTGATGATCAGAGAGTAAAACAGCAGCACTGATCAGCCTTCAGACCCGGCAGTGGTGACACACACCTTTAATCCCAGCAGCCATACTAGTGTGCTGTAGAAACTGGGCGGTGTTCGCCTTTAATCCCAGCAGCCATACTAGTGTGCTGTAGAAACTGGGTGGTGTACGCCTTTAATCCCAGTGGTACACACGCCTGTAATCCCAGCCTTAGAGAGGAATGTATTCAAAGACAAGAGGAGATAGCTCTCAGACACAGTCTCATTCTGAGATTCCTGGAGGCAGGGATCGCCATTTCGGACTGAGGTAGAGGTAAGAGCCAGTGGCTGTTTTGTTTTTCTGACCTTCCGGTTGAACCCCAGTTTCTGTCTCTAAGTTTTTATTAATCGTGCTATACAGTTTAGGGTGCAGACAGTGGTGATCATGGTATCCACCCAGACAAGCAGAGTGGAGTCAGAAGAGTCTTGTTACAGTGGTGGCATGGGTCACTCAGATGTTGGATTCTTCTCGATGGAGAACCCAATGCCTCACGGCCCTGGGTCTCCAAGATAAGCACATCAGGGCCACAGGATCCCCTTCTTTTTCATTCTTATATCTTGACCTAAAACCACAGGGCTGGGAGTACCCCTCAACAACAGCTCCCAGCACCCCTCTGTGCCTCTTCCCGGCTATCCTGCAGTCCTGAAGGGTAGCTCTTGACTGAGTAGCGAACACGCATCAGAGGGACCTGGCTGTCAGGTATGATGGCAGGGTGCTGAGGCAGCCAGACTGTCTCTGAGGACACCTGGAGGAGTGTTGTAAATGTCATGACAGGGCTTTCCTTGGAGCCTGGCTGCTCTCTGTTGGGGCTCTCGCTGCAAGCACCTCAGAGAGGCATATGGGGTGGTCGTGTCAGTCTGACCCTACAAGCTGCAGCGTTGCCCTAAAACACTGTCATTCCTTCCTGACATAAACACAATCTGTTCTCCAGAAGCTTCGCCATAAGCGATACTGCTTCCCAAATGGAGTCCGGCAGGATCTGGAACCCATGCCTTGCCTTAGCTTATTTCTGAGGATACCCTAAAACACAGGGCAGAGAGAGGCCTGCAGGGTGGCCTCAATCAACCATATATAGGTTGTCCAACTCTGTCTCGCATGTTTTCTGCCACGTCCCATCCCCATAGCTGCTCCAGCCTTGCTGCCCCGGAGTTGATGATGAGGCACATGGTCCCTGCAGACATGGGAGGTCAGGGCTGTACCTCCCTCAATCCGTATACATAGAACATAAGGTCATATAAGCCAAGTCCCTTCCGTGTGCCCTCAGTGAAGCAGAGAGGCTCAGAGATGTCGAACATGTGCCTGGAGATCACACAGGGAGACACTGCATGAAAGGGCAAAGGCAGAGGTGTTTACTCCTACAATTAGGCCCATGAGTCCTTAAGATGTGTCAAAGGATCATCCACCCAGGGGTTCAGCTTCCTGGAGAAGCTTTGAAAGTTTTCCAAGGAGAGCACAGAAGCCCTGGGAACATTCTCTCCACTGCTTGCTATGCTGCCTGCACTATCCATTTTCTTCATTAAGCCTTAGCCTATTAATAACCAGCCATTTGTCTTAATTCAATAAAAAGATGATTGATCGCATTTGTGAGGGTTTCATCGAGCCCCTGAAGGTGATGAATGGCCTACAGCCAGGGAGTTCGAGAGAAACTGTGTCATCGCTTTGCTGCACAAGATGCTGCCTGTCTGTTTCCCCGAGCACTTTAAAGATGCGCGGAGGACATCCTTAAGAAGCAGATGCCGAGCAGGGTTTCTCACAGGCTAAGCCCCGGGGTTAGAGGCTGAACTTCGCTCCATCTGCATGGAAGGAAGCTGTGTTCTATTCCTGTACTCCACTAAAGAGGCACCCCAGGTCTAGCGAGGGAGAGCTGGTCACCACTGTGGGGCATGCATGCTTCTTGCCCCGAGTGGTGACCTGAACAGTTCCCTTACCATGGTGGTAGGAAGGCAGGTTGTTGGTGGCTGACTCTGTAGAGAAATAAATGTTCATTGTGTACCAGCTGCCCAGTCTGTGATGGTCTGTTATGTAAGCAGAAAGAGCATGGAACAGACCATTCCTCAAACCCTTGGTAGGTATGTGCTCTGTAGATCCTCACAGTAATCCGTGCACCCCAATCTCCACTAGAGAGGCCTCTCAGGTCCAGCTAGGGAGAGCCGGCCACCACTGTGGAGGATGCATCCTTCCCACCCTGGGAACGGAGTGGGACACAGTGCCCGAAGCAGAGCAGGCATGGCAGACCATCTTCTACAGGTTCCTGGGGTCCCCATGTGAGTCACCCTGAGAGGGGACATTAGGCACTCGCCTCCTTTGAAACATCATGGAGAGAGACTGCATTATTGGGTCCCTTATTTGAGACAATATCTCATAACCCCGGAAAAGAGTTCTGATCAATAGGATGTGAGCATGGCGAGAGCCTGTTACCAGGAAAGAAACACATTATTAGGGAGATTAAAGGATAATAAGGCTGCTAGGGAAGTGAGGGTGGGCGGAGTGCCCCGGAACCCTTCTGGTCGATGTCTGTACGCTGGGTGGCTTCTCTGCCTCTGACTGGATCACGTGGTTAAGCAGATTCTCTTTTATGTACCTTCCCTTCCCTTTTCTGTCTCCAAGGTTGAAATCAAGAATATTCGTCATGAGCATAAAAGCTTCTAGAACCTGTGTAGCATCTGATCCCTTATGTCTTCACTTGGGCCACTGCTTTTGGGGACACTTCCTGTCCTCTGGAGCTCCATGCGGAGGACACGTGTGTGAGCCACTCACTTGGTAGTGTTGCCTAACGCTGTTGTCTAACACTGCAGAGCGTCTGGTCAGTTACTCCCACTTGTTTCTTCTGTTCAGTGGGAAACCAGACTTCTCCAATGGACCTGCCAGATTCCAGGACCAGACATCAGTCACAGGTCTTTGCCCCTGAAGGAGGAGGGGGCAAAATGCAGGTGAGGCCCAGGGTGATAGAAGCTTCTAGATGTTGGAGTCTCCCTAGATCATCTCTTCCCAGTCTCCTGCATGCGGCTCTCCTGAGATCAAGAAGTGGGTGGTGATTTCTACTGGTCAGGAAGAGGGGAAACCTCAGAGATCCTGCAGGCGTTTGCAAAAGAGAAGAGGATGCACGCTATGAGGTCATACAGGGGAACGGAGTCATGAGAAAATTCAAAGCCATTAGATAGGCCTTGGTCAGACCAGTTAAGCAACACTCTGCCTAGATGTGGCAGCTATGTGTAAACTCTAGCCCAGTGGTTCTCAACCTTTCTAATGCTGCGACCCTTTAATACAGTTCCTCACGTTGTGGGGACCCCTTCAACCATAAAATTTTATCACTGCTTCATAACTGTAATTTTGCTCCTGTTATGGATCATTATGTAAATATCTACGTTTTCCGATGATCTTAGAAGACCCCTTTGAAAAGGTCATTTGACCCCCAAGGGAGAGACACTGCTTTGGACCCTGATCCCGTTCCCTAGATCAGTCATTGAAAGGGAAGGTTGAACGGTGCTGGCTGCTTTGTGTATCCCATGTCTGTTAAACACCTCTTGCCAGAAGGGCTCACAAGCAGGAGCTGGGTTGCACATGCCAACAATTTACTTTGTCCATGGCACCTTGCAAGTGAGGCAGACTGGAACTGTGTGGAAATATCGAGAGGTCGTCGGGACAGCGGCTTCTCAAGTGTGCCCAGGTTAGCTCCTTCCTGAGTCCTGTGAAGTGTGTCACCTTCGCTCAGCCTGTGCGGATGTGCTGGAGTGAGCCACTGAGATGGATGGGGCCTCTCCGGACATGCAGTTCCTAAGTAGGTCAGCGGGGAATGTGGGGCAAAGGTCAGAGAGATAGTACCCAGATGGTCTTGAAGATGGATATGTTCCCATTCAAGGAACATAAGCACTCCTAGAAGCCTAGAAGCATAAGAAAGGATGTTCTCAGCTCCTAGACCACCTAGGAGGCCACACAGCCCTGGGGACAACTTGATTTCAGTCCATCCTAGGCCTAGAAGACTGAAATATTATCACTTTACCTCGTGGCTTGTCACCTAAGTGTGCCACTTGTCACAACTTCTGGAAACAATTGAGGTAAACTGTTAAGCCTGGATTCACGGCTGTGGCTGCTGTCCAGGCGTGGTGGTGGGCTTACTGCCTCCTGCCTGTCTTGTGGGAGATGGAAAGTCATGCTGATCTTCAGAGAAGGAGGAAGTGGGGACTTTGGGCTGACAGCTACCTCCTGAAATAAGGGTGTATGGCGGAGCCCACTACTGCTCTGCTCAGAGCGAGGCCAGGATACTCAGATCTTCTAATTATCACAGAGCTTTATGGAGTCTCTCCCATCCCCTAGTTCGATTACAGACGGAAGCTTAAGACTGGGTTCAGAGAATGGGAATGGCTTGTTCAGACCAGTGGATAAACAATGGAGAGTCAGAGTCCAGAGATTTTGATTCCAGGGATTTCTCTAGGCACCAGAGAGTGAAGGACGAAACATCCCAGGAGAGGGACAGAACAGGGAATTCAGGTCTAAGAGCCCTGAAGACTAGGAATTCTGGATCACACATCAGACAAGAAGTGATTTGTAGGAAGACTCACCTTGTCCCTTGGGAGCCCTAGGTGCCCGGATACCATCAACTAAATGCCTAGGATAGAATGATACCTGAACATGAGAAGCAGATTTCAAGTGAGGCGGGCAAGCATAGGGAATAGCTTAGAGACCTGGGACTCCACTTGGTTTGGGCCACATCCCTCTTCTCATAATGTCCTTGGCAGCCGGAAATCCTTGCCTGCATGCACTGTGCACACACATCCCTCTTCAAGCAGTGTATCTAGGAACTTGATACCCACCTAGGACCTGCATTGAGAGGCGTGCATGCTCTACTCTGAAAAATGGAATACATTCCTTCTTCCCTTTACAGCTACTAAACTTTGCATCCTATTCAGTCATACTCTGATTATGCCTAGTGTGAGACCAGAAGACTGATTTGGCATGAATTGGGGTTTGGGGTTGCATTCACACTGTTCTGTAGGCAAACTTTTAAGGAGAATTCCCCATTTGCCATTTTACACTTAAGCATTAGTTGGGCATGCATATGGTTAAAATCATATGCATAATGGGAAGAGACCTGTGCACCAGACAAGGGGTTTATGTATTCCAAGCCTGTCATTCAAAATAGAGAACTACCCAGACTGTGTCAATAGTATCTCCTCCTTCCTTTCGTCTCCCTGGAAAAAAGCCTGGAGGCAACAACCTGGAGCCCTTGGGTAGGTTTGCCACATGGCCTGCTGTCATTCTTAACAGCATTTTGACCTGTACTGTTGCATTGCTTTGTTTAAAGTTACCCGGGTTATTATAATGTGTACGCTTGTTTCATTTTCTTAATTCAGAGCCCAGAGCCTGGAAACACAAACTCTGGTAACATAGGATGATAGTGACGTGCTCAGAGACACTGAGGCTCCAAGGGATTAAGTGGTCCTGCCTCAGAGCAGTGGCAGGCGGTGGACCTATGGAGATATACTTGTCCTGTGAGACCACAGCCCACCCTGTGGCTGGCATCAGCCACCTTGGAAAATAAGAGAAAGGACAAGCATGGCCTCAGGCTCCCAGGTTTCGTTCCTGTCTGTGGCTGGCCCGTCTTCTCCCCACTCCTGCTAGGAGCTCCAGGCGCTGGATTTATATGTCACACAGGGCCCACCACACTCCCAGTCCATTCCAGGAGAAGCCTCTTTGAAGGCAAAATAGATTCCAGAATGATCGCTCACTAAGAGACATTTATCAGTGAGATGTCCTCCATAAAACTGAAATATCATAAAATCGTACACACGTGGGCCTGGAGCTGGGCAGGAACCATATTTCAGAGGAGAACATGCGCTCTGCAGAACACTGGTGACTGTGGCTGATAAATTAGACCCTGGTTTACACTGTTACTAGCTTGTTGGAGAGACTGAAATGGCCCTTTCATCAGCATCCCGGCTCCCAGGAAGGAAGGGACAGTAGCCTCGTCAGCCATCAGTCAAAAGCAAGAGCAGCTGGCACTGAGAAATGCCTGGGTGCCCGGGGAGAGCCCAGTATGACTCAGAAGTGGGAGTCAGAAGACAACAGCAAGGGCCGTTCTGCAATCCTGCCTCTCAGTCACAGTGGCTGTCGTTCCTAGAGGGCAGGGTCCACTACCTGCGCCTTTGGTGTAGAAATGGCTACAGAACCACGAGATGCTGCTGCTTGCTGTAGATAGGTAACTTGTAGATGACCTCTTTGTCCCTCCCTTCCTGCCTTCTGTAGGAGAGCAAATGTCACCTGTTGGAAGTCATTCTGGGTCATCTGGGCACCTCCAAGTCACACTAGTCCTTAGTCTGAGTCCAGATGCTTCCTTCCAGATGTGGACAAGGTCCATATCCCCTTTTACTTTGGGTTTTATAGAGATTCAAAACATTCTTCAGGTAGCAGTTAATAAAGACAAAGGGGTCCAGAGCTGACATGAAGGAACCAAGAGCACATTTGTGGATGCTCTCTGCTAGTATTTTGTAAGTGACCTGTGCCTGCCCTCCTCGTATTTTTCTGCAGAGACCCTCTTGGAGTGACACCCATCTTAGAGACTGCTTCACTGATGCTCAATCTCGGTCCTCACTAGGCAGCCAAGTGGGCAGAAGGGCCGGAGAACATAGCCTCGCAGGTGTCTGTGCTTCCTCTTGATGCCTCAGGTGGATGCTTGCCAGACACCTGCTTGATGAGGAGGCTGTGTGGAGGTCTATGGCATGGGCACTGGTTCAGCACCTTCTAAGATGCTCCATCATTACCTCTGAGCAGTTTGTGGCTGTCAGTCATGTACTGATTGGTGAATAAGTGCATTAGGACCCAAGAAATAACCACAGGCTCAGGAGTAGGGCCTTGTTGCTGTGGAGCTCAGGTCCAGAAGCAGGAGGATTCCGTGTCCATTGCCTGTCTCTGGACCAGCTCTGGGTGGGAAATCAACATATCAGATAGGTGCTGGATGAGCCCCAACAGAACCTTTTCCAGCCAAGGACCAATTCTGCATCGTGTGGGTTGCACGCTTCCCGGCCCTCTGTGTAGCCCTCACTATGGTTCTGATTCCTCCCTGTTGGCTCCTGCTCTGCCAGATGCTCTCTCCTCCCAGCCCCTCCCATGTGGCTTCCTGGCATCTACATTGTTCCCCTGTACAGAAGCTGGGAGCCAACCCCTGGCCAACCTTCATGACTCCTCCTGAAGCAGCTTCAGTGGAGAGGGTGTGGCCCTACTATGTTTCTTCAGCCCCTACCAGACACTGCAAGACGTCTCTCCTAGTTACACCTAGCTCTCTACCCAGCAAACATCCCATCCTTTGTCTTGGGGTCACTTGCGGCTGTTAACTTTGGCCTGTTTTCTCCTCTCCTCCCCACATCCACAAGGTCAGCTCAACACGTAAGATTGAAGCACCGGGTCTCACATGCTCCTTCCTAGTATTCTCCAAGCTCTCCAGGCTCTTTGTAGGCAGGTGGTCTATTGACTGCATTGGGATGGAACCCAGAGACCTGGTCATCAGAAGAATCTGGGTATCTGACCTTAAAGAGGACAGATTAGTGCATTTTACAGTTGAAGATGTGTTACATTTGTTGATGCAGTGGAACATTTGTTTAATGATGCAAAGATGGGTTGCATTCTTTTATGTAGCATTTGTCTAACTCTGTGAAGCTGTGTTACTTTGCCTGTCTAAAACACCTGATTGGTCTAATAAAGAGCTGAATGGCCAAAAGATAGGCAGGAGAAAAGATAGGAAGAGCTGGCAGACAAAGAGAATAAATAGGAAAAATCTGGGAAAGGAAGATCAGGGAACAAGAAAAGAAGAGAGGATACTGGGGGCCAGCATCTCAGCTGCACAGTAAGCCATGGAGTAAGAAGTAAAGAAAGGTATATAGAATAGACAAAAGCTCAGAGTCACAAGGTAGATGGGATAATTTAAGAAAAGGTGGCTAGAAACAAGCCAAACTAAGGCCAGGCATTCATAAGAAAGAATAAGCTTCCATGTGTGTATTTATTTGGGAACTGATGGTGGCCCCCCAAAAGAGTAAAGAGCTCAAAGAACAACAGCTACAACAGATGATGTAATCCACACAAGTTCTGGAAACCCCCAAGGTTCTTTGGATCCTCAACTGGGTTGTGAGTAGGCTGCGCTCTGGGGATGACATTTGGGCGAGGCCACAGTCATTTCCACCTCTCCAGGTTTCAGCTCAGCTCCCCACGTTGTCTGAACACACATTCTCTGCCTCTCTGCTGACTCAGCTCTGCCTGTCCGTGGGCCACAAGAAGACACCTGAGTCTGTGTCCACCTCTATCCAGTTCCATGCAGACCGACCTTCTGAAATCAGTCCTGACTTTCCGCAGCTGAACATCTGAGTCTTGTGCCTGCCAACCGCTGCACTCTTTGCCAGGGTGACTTCCTGTCTTCCAGTCCCAAGCCCTGCCTTGGGGAGAGAAGGTTTTCAGTTTAGGGAGAGAAAATGACTTGAATCATTTAGACTCCAGTTTCTCCAAGTACCACAAGGCTCTGTTGGTCACAGAGAGATGGACAAGAGGACTAGGCACACAAGGGGACATATGAGGAACTTAACCCCTTAATGTTCTATTGAGGCAATTCAGGGTCTCACACTACTGGCTGCCCTATCAGTAAAGGAGTGAAGATGGAACCCACCCAGAGTGCCCCCAAACTGAGATAGGAAGATGACCTTTATTCCTGTATTCAGGCTATGCCTGAAGCCTGATCTACACTTGAATTCTTCCCATCCCCAGCTTCTCCTTGGCCCTTGCTAATCATCAGTTCATCTTCTCTTACTTGGTAGTCAGCCTGGTGGCTTGGAGGCTGTTACCTGACCCCTCTCGAATGTCTCCCAGCATCTCTTGTCTAGCTAAGTCAGGGTCTAGGAATGACGGACGTGGGTACACCTGGATGTGTACCTCACATCACAACTGCCTGGGAGGTGCCAGATTATAGTGCTAACTCCACTGCACTGGAGAGTTATGGGTTGCCTGTGTGTCCTTTGGGAGATCTGCTGTAAAAGATAGTTCATCTTGGAACCCCCTCTTTGTACATCGTTTTCCAGAATCAGAGGTTTGCCAGTAGGGCTCTTTCTGGTCTGAGGCATTGATATGAGCTGTGCCTATGATTTTGGCAGTGGGATGTACTGACTTCGCAGCCCCGATTATAGTATAAACACGGGTGTCCTGAAAAATACATATATAGAGATAAGCTGCCAAGCGTGGTGAGTCACTTCATTCCCCCAACATTTATGCAGGCCTGGGTGCTGGGTAAGTAGCCCACAAATCAAAGAGTCGAGGCTGGCCCATGAAAGCTGGGGAGGGAGGCACCATCTGCATGCTGGAGTCAGGAGCAGACAGGTGATGGGCCTGACATATGGTCTCTGGTGACACGGCCTTGGAGAAGTGGACCTGGGGGATGTCAGGGCTAACCTGGCAGTTCCATGGGCTGGTCGATATGTGAAATGGTGTGTATTTGTGCACAAGGATGAGCCTTTGGAACTATGTGGGTATGTGTATGTAAGTGTGAGCCTTTGCAAATGCATGTATGTGTACATAAATATGAGCCTTTATAAATGTGTGTGCTTGCGTGTGTGTGTATGTGTGTGTGTGTGTGTAATATGAGGGTATTGGTGAGCAAATGCATGGCCCTGAGTATGAACTCCTGTGATCTTCTGTGGCCCTGTACAGACATGGGTACATGTTCCTTTCAGTGGGCTTGCCTGTAGGTGCCATGTGCTCAGAGGGATGGCATTGGCATCTGGGACTCTAGGAGAAAGCACTAGAGAGTGCTATAGCATGTTCAGTGAAAGGAAGTTCAGGTAAGGCCACACCCCCTGCATAAGTGCTCAGAATTGTGTGTGTACACTTCCAATGGAAGAGGAGAAAGACAGGCATCTACACAGTAGCCTGGACTCCAGACAGCCCCAGATGGGCAGAATGGCTTCCGACCAGGTTTACCTTATGAAGTTCAAGCTATTCTCTCTCTCTTGCCAAAAGATTGGCCCTTCTCTACACCTGCTTTCCAGCCACATGGTTCCCTACCTACCACACTCCAGCTCTTCCCTAACCATCCTCATGCTAAACCTAGAATCACCCTACATCTGTTCTTTATACTGCAAGACGACAAGGGAGGCCTTCTCCAAGGACCTCCATACCAACCCAGACCTCCATGACCCCAAGATCAGAGTCTGCATCCTGTCAGGGGCTTCTGTTCTTTCAGGAGACAGGATCTTTGCTCACAGGGTTTGTTTGCCCACTGTCTAGAGGACACCGTCAGCCCAACACTCCTGCCTCTTAGCATGTTGCACAAAGCAATGCTCACTGCAATGGAAGGCCACACTTGGGGACAGATCTGACTCCTCTCACTTCCTTGTGTGTGTGAGACCTCAGGTCTTAAGGTCTCTGTTTTCTTAAGCTCTTTGCCATCATGGACAGGAAAGGGCCTCTCATTGGCTGTGCTGGCCTCCTAGGGACCTGACAAATCTGCCATCACCACTTCTGCAGAAGGAGCTGTGCTGCTCAAGTGCCCTCTCACTGATCACGCTGCAGCATCCTGGAGCCCTTCCTCCTAGATTTCCTACCACGCCAGTGTCACCCAGCCGTGCCTGGAAGATGACTAGAGCATCTGGCTGTGCTTGTGTTGCAGCCGGACTTCAATTTCAAGATGCCTAGCAACCCCTACCTCCTTCTCCGTAGCCCACAAGGGCTGTGTTGTCCCTGATGGACCACCCACAGTGGTCAGTTACTACAAAGGTGTCCCAAGAAGCCATCAAAACCGGTATTCCAGGAGGTCAGGGTAGCCCATGAGATCTGGAGACTCTGTGGTTAAGACCTGAACAGGAACAACCCTGTGGGGCTGGGTAAGGATTGAGGGCATCTCTCTTGCTGAGTGACAGGTGGGTGGAGCTGAGCTGTTTGTAAGACACTTGTGAGATAACAAGGTCACCACCTATTAAGACACTTTAGACACAAGGACACTAGCTGCTGAACTCTCAGAAGACTAAAGAGGAAACTGGAGAGGATGAGTAGAGAACACAGCTAGGGGAGGAAGGCTAGGGGTGGTCCATGGTATGAGGTGAGATGAGAGGCGAGATTCCATGAGGACATGTAGGTGACCTCCATAGGCTCAGTTTGTATCCACATCTGTATCCTTGGCCTTATCACACCTGCAACCACAACCACATCCTCGTCCCTATCCGCTCCTTGATGGACTGTGTCTGTGAGCTGAAATAAGCCCTTTCTCACATAAGCTGCTTTTGTCAGGGTGTTTTATTAAATCAATGGGAAAGGAAGCTAAGACAGTATACTAGTATGAGTACGGGTGTGTGTGTGTGTGTGTGTGTGTGTGTGTGTGTTTTACTGAAGGCCATGAAGTCCTCATCTTTGGAATGGCAGTATCTCCCAGATGGGCCATTTGGAAGAGGGAACCAAAGCTGCTGGAAGATAACAGTTTCTCCAGCAAAATATAGTGGCCTGTAGTGAGATGGCAGGACATGGAAGTATGAAGATGCTTGTTTGAAGAGGGTGTGTACGTAGTGGTCTGAGAGAGCATCAGGCCACTGAGGGGTCTGGACCAAGGAAGGATGACATTGTAGGACTTGTTTGGCGGAAGGTGCTTCTGGTGGTGATACGGGTGAAAGGAGAGATGGCTCAGGGACCAATGACAGAACCAGAGTCAGGAAACCACTTGGCTCAAGCCAAGGAAGGCATCCAAAAGAACCTGAACTCAGGAGAGCACCCTGGAGAGGAAGGGTGGGGCCCCGCTGGCTAGCCCCTAAGGAAGGAGACTTCTCAGAGACCATTTTGGAAGAAAAAGAGCAAGCTCAGTTTTGAGTCTTTCCCATTCTTTGCTTGAGGGAAGGAAGCTGTAAAAATTGCAGGCAGGTATGAACCATATCTAGGTAATTTCCAGAGATTACCTGTAATATGATAGGCACATAAAAGATTCTAAAAGTGAGTGCTTTACATACACAAAATTGGCTGCTCAGAGAGTTTCATGATGGGAGGGGCATCACCATTCACTGCCACTCCCAGCAATGGGGGATGGGAAGAACAAAGATGCTGGCTCATTGGAGCTGGGCTTTGTATATGTACAGCCAATCCACAACTGCAGAGTGAGGTCTTGGACCTCCAGCTCACTTTGCCTCAGGCTTTATTCTGCCTTCTTCCTTCTGGGGAGGGCGGTCCAAGAGTGACCGTCAACTCAGCACTCATGCTCAATTGCAGATGGAAATCATGCAAGGGACCTGGGGAGAAAGAGCTTGCTGCATAAGCAAGGACCCGAGTTTTGCTTGGCGGTAGCCAGTGCCAGCGCTAGATGTGTGGTAGCCCAACCTGCCTGGTTTTGGAGCCTCAGGAGGCAGAGACAAGAAATTCTGAAAACAAGCTGCCTAGAGAGGCCCTGCCTCAATGAGTAACACCGAGAGTTATTTGAGAAAGACACTTTATGTCATGCTTTGATTTCCATGTGTGTGTATGCATATTCTTGTGACAGCATGCATGCACATGCAAAATTAATAATTAAAAAAAAACAGAAAAATTATGATTTCATCAGAATGAGGTTAACTGGGGACCTAAGCTTAAACACACAGTGTTAGGTCCCATGTAGTTCTCTGAGGAAGCAAAGGGGAGAGCGAACATGCTCGGAAGGGCTCTCTTTCACCGTCCAGGGGCTTAAGGGCTCGACCTTCAACCTAAGAGGATGCCGTGAAGTTAACAATAAGCAGGTGTATAAATGGGACTGTCTAGGGATGTGCGTCCTGGGGAAACCGACTTCTCAAAGGCAGAAAGCACAACTGGGAAATCAGCTATTTTCAATCCTGTGTCAAAAGGACACTGACCTGCTCCATGGAGCTCTACGTTCCAGGAAGAGGGATGTACGAACAGGCCAGGAGGCAGCTGCTTAATCAGCCCTGGTCACCCCAGGCAGCTGGGCTCCATTGGGATGAGGCAGAAGGATGCTCCTGTGTGTCGTCCTTGAGCAATTTTAGCGGGATGGGGGGGGAGGTGGGAAGCTGGGGCTGTCTGGGAGTTTCTGGGTGAGGCAGAACAGCAGCTTCCAAGGGCACAGAAAGTCAGAGAATCCTCTAGATTACTATGTGAGTTGTGAGAAGACTTGCCTGTTGTCTTCTTGTCCTGGAAGGTGAGGAAGGTGAGCAGAGCTTGGAGTTGGATGTGGTAGAAGCTCCCAACTCCATGCTGGCTCCATCCTCTGACTTCTGAAGCCTGCGAGGGTGCTAGGGTCCTGGATTACTTGGCTGTCCGTAGCTCTGTGGAGGCCCAGCGAGACCCATGGCTGGGCATAGAGTTGGTCATGTGACCATCGCACTGTGCATGATGTGTGTGTGAGTGTCCAGAGGCAGTGGGAATATTAGGAGACTGAATAAAATCCTTTCACACTCCAGAGAAGCAGGGAGGCTCCAGCTGACCTCATGAGCAGCCAATTGAATACGTACGGATCTAAAATATCCCAGGGCAAACAACCAAGGAGGGCCTACTGTTCCCTCTTCTATCATTAATGACTCATTTTATTTATTTATTAATTTTTGGAATCTACTCACCCCCTCCAGACATGTCTTCTGATCCTATTGTCTTAGATACTTTACCTGTTTCTGTGATGAAATACTTTGAGCAAGCAAACTTAAAAAAGAAAGCGTTTGTTTGGGCTTCCTGTTCTAGAGGGTTAGAGTCCATCACAGCAGCGGAGCAAAGGCATGGATGGCGGTAGGAGTGGCTGAGAGATGGCCTCTCAGGCCGCAAGCAGGAGGTAGAGAGGACACAGGGAGTCGTGACACTCTTTCAAAGCCTCAAACTCATCCCTAGTGACATACTTTCTCCAACAAAGCCACACCTCTTAATCTCTCCCCCCCCCCAAAGCCACCAACTGAGGAACCAAGCCTTCAAATTCCTGAGCATTTGGGGCATCATATATATATGTATGACTACAGCTTCACTTCAATTGTTTTTACTTGCATTTTTGTGCTTTGTTGATGACTGCCCAAATGTTTATCTATTTCCATCTCATTTCCAGTATCTTACGGGATTTTCCCTGTCTGCCTGGCGTGGCCGTGTCTATGGTGTGTGTGTTCTTTACCTATGAGCTCAGACTAGTTTAATCTGCACTGTGGGTCCCTGGGTACCGACGTATTTGAAAATATAGTGGGGCCTCCAATCCTTGGGTAGTTTTCCCTCGTCCTCCTCTTCTCTGCTTCCGGCATGTTCTTCCTCCCTCACTCCTAAGCCCGCCCCCTCCTTCAGAGCCCATATAAAGTCCAGCTTCTTGAAGGACAGTTTCAGGCTCAGCCATCAGGACCCAGAGTATTACAGAATTATCCATCTCCCCATATTTTAAGTTGGTGTTTCCTTTCTGTATTTGTAAGAAAGATTGTTGTGGGCATATTAATTGATAATTTGTATCCATCCTTAGAGCAAAGGACATGCTTTGCTTTTGTAAAACTTTTTTCATTAAAAAAAGTTCATTTTCAATTGTCTAATTAACATCATCATGGCTTCACCTATTCATAACATTAATTCTTTTTGTTGACCTATGCAATATAAGGAACCACAGGTTGCCCCATTCCTGAATCCTTTGCAGGGACTTAAAGAGTCCCAGCCATCCTTTGTGGAAGGCACCGAATCTTTGGACATATGGCTGAAGGCCGTATGTGTTTTCCAGCCCCCACACACCTCCAAGCTGTGTGTTTACAAATGGCCTGTCTCTTGGGAATAAATCTTTGCACTTTTCCCAGGAAATATAGTCTATAAATCACAGTGACATTTTAGATGAGATTCGCCTCCTCCTGCGCCTCTGCCTTTAAGTGACCCCCATTCCTGTGCGTGTTGCAGTACTTGGAGGAGCCCAGCGAAGCCCAGTCTGGGTAGGGACTGTTAGTTAAAGATAAGATCACTGACATCTTCAAATGTCACATTTGTCAACACAGGAGTGACCCTGCCCCAGGTGCTGGATGGGACGGCTCTGTAATGTTTAGCAAGAGAGCCTCCCTTACCTCGCTCACATCCTGGTCTTGGAAGGCGGCTGTCCTCACAGATGGCAGCCACTTTTTAACACTGTGATAATTGATTTTATTGTCAACTCGGCTAGGCCACAGAGAGTGTTTACCAGAATTAAAATTAGACATGAAGGAAATGATTGGACAGAGAGAAGAGGAATGGAACTGGGTACCTCAATAAATAGAAGTAAGCGAAGAAAATGTTTTTAAAGAAAGAGATGGAATTAGGCAGTGTGTAAGAATCAGATGCGGGTCACAGATAATGTCGTCAGAGAAACAGAATATGCAAAGATGAAAGGATAATAAAAAGTTTTGGAAGTCAACACATAAAAGATGAACTTGGGCCTGGTAAGAGGGCTCAGTGAGTAAATGTGCTTGCAGCCAAACCGGACAACCTGAGTTCAAAGCTCAGGACTGACACTGTGGAAAGAGAGGACCGATTCCCACAAATTGCCCTCTGCAATATATAGTGTGTGTGTATGTATGTATATACACATATATGTATATATAATATACTATGTGTGTATATATAATATAAATATATGTCTTAGTTAGGGTTTCTTCTGCTGCAATAAAACACCATGACCAAAACGCAAGTTGGGGAGGAAAGAGTTTATTTGGCTTATACTTCGGCATTGCTGTTCATTGCCAAAGGACGTCAGGATAAGAACTCAAACAAGGCAGGATCTCAGAAGCAGGAGCTGATGGAGGCCATGGAGGGGAGGTGCTTACTGGCTTGCTCAGCCCACCTTCTCATAGAATCCAGGATCAGCAGCTCAGGGATGGCACCATCCACCATTGGCTGGGCCCTCCACAATCGATCACTAAATGAGAAAATGCCTTACAGCTGGATCTCATGGAGGCATTTCCTCAGCTGAGGCTCTTTCCTCTGATGACTCTATAGCTTGTGTCAAGTTGACACACAAAAGCAACCAGTACAATACATACATAAATTTACACACACATATTATATATACATATATAAGTAAATATATATGTAAAAGAAATTTAAAAAGAAGACTAGACAAGAGATTCAAAATGGATTATGATGGAGGCACTAAGGCAGATACCAAACACAGGCACAAAGACTAGACAAGTAACATTTGCAACTAAACACAACCTTCTGAAATCCTAGAGGTCTTGGTGCTGCAAGAGGACACAGCCATATTTGGGAAAGTCCACCCAGAACAGACCACATCAAGCCGCACCCTATGAGTCTCTGGAGCTCCAGCGAAAGAACAGTCACCGTCCTCCAGGCAGCAAGAGCAGAATTCTCACAGAGCAAAGAAGAAAAAAATCAGACAGATGCCAGTCTTGACAAGTCTTTATACCAGATGGAACTGGGGACACAGATTTAAGATACACAGAGAACGCAGTGTGAGCCAGGCTGGCTGTCATTGCACATCACATGAAAGCCCAGAAATGCTGTCCTCCGGGCTTTCCTCAGTGTCTGCTGGAGAAGTAGTCTGACTCTCACCAAGAAGATGGAAGGGAAAGGGAGAGAGGAGAGGCACAGCTGGAGGCCACAGCAGGCACCCATGGGTAACCAGAAGAGCCAGGGTGGGAAGAAAGAGAGGTGAGCTCTACCCTCTCAGAGGGCAGGCAGCCATCAAGCTGAGTATGGGGGAACAGGGCGTGTGTAAAGGATAGAGCATTCTGGCTGATCATAGGAATTGAACACGGTGCTTTGGGACAGAGGAGGGAGTGAGAGGAACGGATGCTTGGACTGGAGACCAGGGTCAGGAAGGATTTAGGGGCAAGGGTTACGTGTGAGTGGGACAGTGTCTGTCAGAGTGAAGATGCCCGCAAGGGCACCAGAGAGAAAGAACAAGCTAAAAACAGCACAGAGGGGAAAGCATGTGTGTGTGTGTAGGGGGGCACATCATACGCATGCGTGTCACACAACTGTGACAGAATGAGGACAAATATACTGATTCCATTGATAAACACAGGAATGGGCTTGATGCAAACAAAAGAAATAGGATTTCAGATTGGCCAATAGAATGAACCCAGCACTATGCTGTGTACAGAGGCCTACCAAAAGTGAAGAGATTAAATAAGTACAAAGGGGTCTAGAGGCATGCTCCAGGGGTTAGGAGCGCTCACTGATCTCCTAGAGAACCCAGGTTTGGTTCCCGACACAGGGGACCCAGCATCCTCTCTGCCTTTCACGGGCTCCTGAACATTGTGAACATATCACACCTCACACACATAACTAGAGATGAGCTAAAATATAAAAAAGAGAGGCAAAGAAAGTTCAAGTGACTATATATCTTTGGAAAACACAAAGGGGAGGAAATCGGGTCTAAAAGGCATATATAGGCAATGACATCAGGGCCGCCATCCACCAGGAAGATGGTGTGGCCGTTAGCCCACACACCCAGTCGCACAAGAGTAAGTGCAAAGGGCAGCGGTTGAAGGGTGCGCTGGAGGCTTGGGTAGGAGTTACATAGAGAAGAAATAAACATGCAATGGGAGTTTGCCATGCCTCTCCCAATTCACAACCGGCCATTATTAGAGAGGAAGTGGAAGCTGTCAATGACACGACCAATGGGGCAGAGCCTACAATGGCACATTGAACTCTGACCTCCGGTAATTGAGAAGACATCGTCTTTTAAAAGTACAAGGAACCGCCCGCAAATTGAGCATGTCTATTACTACAAAGAGAATCTCATTAAGTCAGAATCACAGAAAGGGCCATCCAGCCCCCCTCTTACTACAGGCGGGAAAACTAGAAGTTAATTACGGAGCCAGCAGAAGTGAATGCTTGCCCACTAAGCATGTCAGTAAACAACGTGGAACAAAGGCAAAATAAGGAATGACACCACAGAACTTCAGACTCAGAAGATAAAAATCCGGGTTGTGAAGCTGGCTTGATGAGTAAGTATGAGGGACCTTAGTTCAAATGCTCAGCATCCACGTAAAAAACAGATGTGCCTATGTGTGCCTGTAAGCCCAGCCCTGGGGATGGAGGCAGGTGAGTCCCTGGAGCTTGCTGGCTAATGGAATTTCAGTTTAGTGAGAGACCCTTGGCCAAGTCATTAGGGCAGAGTGTGATAGGGGAAGATTGCCTTACTCTGACCTCGGCATGTCTGCTCACGTGTGCACTCATGTGCTTTTAACACACACACACACACACACACACACACACACACACGTATGTGTGCATGCACACACGCATACAAATAAAGAAAGAAAAAGAATCTGTGGAGCATTGTTAAAGTGTTTACAAAATGGTGAATTCTGAATTTAAATGAAAATGAATATTATTGCAAATAAAAATTTAAAATACAGTATATTAATATCCAAGAGCAGTAATAACCTAAACCCAAAGGAGGCAGAAGAGTGGAAACCCCAAGAGCACAAATGAGTCCCTATAAATCAGAGAAGAAGACACAGAACTGGCAGACAGACACCACGAAAACCTGTGGCCACCACGGAGGATCTGCTGCAGGGTTCTAGAGAGGCTGGGAAAGAACACGTGTTAGGGTGGAGAGAGTGCCAATAGGGTTGGGTGGAGAGGAGCTGAGTTTTCTAATTATCAGCTCATTTGTAAACAGCATACGAGCAAAGTTAAAAGGTGACGTGACAGAATGACCTTCTAGAAAGCTATGGGGTGCCGCAGTTGAGCCCAGTGAGGAGAGTCTAAGCAGATGGTTACCACCGCAGTGAAGCAGAGGTGGCAGGAAAGATTCCTTCCAAACCCCATCTCCACAGGGAAACACACCACGTTTAATTAGGCTCATTACTTGCAATCTACTTAAACGACTCCGGAGTACATGGGAGGGTGGAAGTCATCTGGGTTCTCCCTCTGAAGACAGAGATTCTACCGAAAAGCAGGGGTGCTGAGCTGCCTCCCTGATGGATGCAGATACACGAAAATCCCCGCTCCGCATCCTAAACACAAAACAGTCACAAAAACAAGAAACACATAACACGCCATGATCAAGTAGTTGTTTTACTAGGAATGGGAGGGTAGTGTGATATTAGAAAACATATTAATATAATCCATCAAGGGAGACAGCTAAGCACAAACCGCATCTGATCATTTCCAAGGAAGAAGAGACATTCTGCACAATTAAACGAAAATGCCCGATAAAAGGTGGCAAGCGGAGCACCTGGAAGTTAGCCCTGTACTTGTGAGAGCAGCGTGTTCACTTGAGGGTGGACCTCTAGGTGTGTCCCTGTACTTGTGAGAGTGTCATGTTCACCTGAGGGTGGACCTCTGGGTGTGTCCCTGTACTTGTGAGAGTGTCGTGTTCACCTGAGGGTGGACCTCTGGGTGTGTCCCTGTAC
>NC_022017.1:24370094-24370366 GCF_000317375.1 Microtus ochrogaster | reverse complement strand
TGTTCACCTGAGGGTGGACCTCTGGGTGTGTCCCTGTACTTGTGAGAGCATCGCATTCACCTGAGGGTGGACCTCTAAGTCTAAGTCTAAGATAATCTGGGGAGATTATCTTGATTTTTCTAGCTGAGGTGGGACTGTGCACACTGTGAGTGACCCCACATCCATCCACTGTGACTGACCCACATTCGTCCAGTGTGACTGACTCCACATCCATCCACTGTGAAAGACCCCACATCTGTCCACTATGTGACCCCACATCTGCCCACTGTGAG
>NC_022017.1:24359462-24369572 GCF_000317375.1 Microtus ochrogaster | reverse complement strand
TGTCCACTATGTGGCCCCACATCTGCCCATTGTGAGTGACACCATTTCCTAGACAGAGGATCCTGGGCTGTGTAAGAGTGAAGCAACCAGGCAGAACAACAACATGTGTTCATGCACTGTTCTCTATTCTTTATTGTGCATGTGAGGTGACCCACTCCTGCAGGCCCCTGTTGCCGTGGCTGTCACACAGTGAAGGTTAAAACTTGCTAACTGTGAACTAAAATGAACCCTGTTCTCCTAGATTGCTTTTGTTGGGGCGTTTCATCAGAGCATCAGGAAAAAGCGACAGAGGGACAGACTGATGCAGGGCGGGTCTTCCGGCCTCAGTTAATGTCCCACAGCCATGCCCAGAGGCCCGTGCCTCAGGTGACTCGAGTCCTTGCCATGCATCTTATATGCACAGACAAGAAGAAAATAGGCCCATCTGCATCTTTCCCACCTCAGAGAAGCAATTGTGTTGAAAGCCCCCACTTTTCATTTATTTATTTGTTTGTTTCAGAGACTAAGCAGCCATGAGAATACCACCTTGTGTAAGGAATACTCCCTGAGAAGGGGAAAGGGGAACCCATTTTTGTCTTTTTCTTTTTGAGAGAGAGCCCCTTAGGAATCTTCCTTGGCCTCCCCAGAATGTCGTCACAGAGAAAGCTAATACAGCCAGTCACTAGCAGACCCACCTACAATGTGAGCAGGGGACTCAGTATCGTATATATAGCACAATACACAGGGGCCCATGATTTCACAAGAAGCCCCTCATCTACTGGGAACAGGGAGGAAGAAGACATCAGTCACAGGAGGCCACACGGAGGCGAGAAGATGCTACACCCAAGAGGCTCCAAAGCAACAGTGAAAACACTTTCACTTTCACGTGTTGAAATCCCAGGATGCATCGCTTTAGAACTAAGGCTGCCACTGCTGAGGAAGTCAGTGAGCACAGGGTCAACTCCATGGAAGAGCCAGCCTGGAAAAGTCATGGAGAGCAAAGGAAGAGGTTTGAAAGGTGCAGAGAACACACACTGCAAGAAACAGATGACCAGGGAGCCAGGGGATTGGCGGGGGAGGTCTAAGCCCTCTCCTTCTGTCCCTGAAGTGGAAGAGGGAACAACTGGAAGGGATGCGGAGGAATAACAGGGAAAACATTCAATTTGGCAAGAAAGCGGAAGCCACAGTCTCAAGAGGGATAAACCTACAGAAACCCGGATCAAGTTGTAACATAATGAAACTTTCTCAAGGTTGAAAGACAAAGGAAAAAAATGTCAAAAGATGCCAGAGAGAAAGCATGCCTCACCTAGATGGGGAGATCACTTGACTGGCAAGATCTGGGGCAGCATCTTAGGGAAAAGCACTGTCAACTGGAAGGTTCTATTTCCATGAAACACACTCAGACACAGGAAACTGGGATGTTCTTAGGGAGGGGAAAGCTAGGTGATTTGCTACCCGCAGACCCGTCCCCAATGACAGCCAAGGGAAGTTCTCAGGGAGGCAGGAAGCCGGAGGGAGGGTATGGACAGTGTGAGCCTTCTCTCACTGCAGTGTCCTGGATTTTATACAGTTTCTAAAATCATGTGTGTGTGTATGACATGAAAGAAATGAAACTGTGTAGGGGACCAAGCCGACAAGTGGAGATGAGGTGAGATGGGGAATTCAGGGACATGGGGGAGTATACTCAATGACCGTATATATGTGCATGAAAACTTTAAAAATTAATTGATTTGGACAAAAAAAAAAGCTTCCAGAAGGAGAAAAGTAGAACAAAACCAAAAATACACATAAGCAGAGTTGACTCTCTTTTTCCCTGTGAGTCTTCCAAATCACATGCAACGGTTAATGCAAAATCTAGGGCTGTTTGGTGTGACTCTCCATCTATGCAGAGGAAATATTTAAGGTAATGGCTACCCGGGGGAATGAAGACAGAGAGAGAGAGCGGCGAGGCAACTGAGCCTCACCAAAACAGACTCACAAAGGCACAAACACGCTCCCTGGCTCTAGCTGTGCCGACATATGACCGTGACACACAAAGCCATGACAGCTAACTCAGATGAAGATAACCCATTCAGGACCGAGTATCCCAAAGCCCCTCTCTCTATGCATGTTGTCCAGCTCTGGGTCCCTGTGTTAATTTTTATCCACTGCAAGAAAACCTTCTCTGATGTGGGCTGAGCGAGACATTGTTCAATGTGTAGAGCAAGATACAGTTAGAAGTCTTTTACTGTTATGTTCCTTGGGCAGAAAAATAGTGGTGTGTTTTCCCCTAGGTCCATGACCTATCTAGTCTCAGATTCTTGGCCACGGAGACTCAGAGATCTATGCAGAAGAGGGGGCAGTGAGATTGTAAGAGCTGGAGGTAGTGGATGGCTTCAAGGAAGCAGCACCTTCCAAATACGATGGGACGGGAGTGTACTTGAACTCATAGAGACCATCATGGCACAAGAACTGCAAGTTCAAACCACACAAAACCCCAACATTGAGGAGGGGAAGTGGACGTGGGTTCTCTCTCCTAACCAAGAAGCTGTTTGTAACTGGTAGATACTAGGAAAGGGAAAATCAGTGTTCTTCAATGGATGATACTGCGTAGATCAAATATACTCCAGCGCAGGCCCCATGTCTTTGAGTAGTTGGCCAACATAAAAGGGATCCCACATGTGGTGGTTTGAAAGATAATGCCCCCCCCTCATTTTCTAGGCACTAGGGAGGTGTGACTTCATTGGGATAGCTATCCCTTGTTAGAGGGAGCAGGTCACTGTGGAGGCAGGCTGAGGTCTTTTGCTTACGCGTCACTCAGTGTCACAGTATACTTCCTCCTGTGGTCTGCAAGATACAGGACTCTCAGCTGACCTCTCCAGCACCACGTCTGCTGTACGCCACTCTGATCCCCATCATGATGATAATGGATGAACCTCTGAAACTAGAGGCTAGCCTCCCAATCAAATGTTTTCCTTATAAGAGTTACCATCATCATGGTGTCTCTTCACAGCAACGGAAACAGTAATGAAGATAAGTTGGTTTTTCTGAGTTGGGGTTTGTTTTTTTTTTTTTTTGCCTTATTGGGATTTTTGTTTGTTTTGATTTTCATCTTTTTTGCGTCTTTTTCTTTTTGAGAGAGAGAGAAAAATAATGTGAAGTTGGATGGGTAGAGAGTGGGGAGGATCTGGAAAGAGGGGACGACGAAGAAAATGATCAAAATACATTTCATGGAAAAAAATTAAACTCAAAACAAGAATGCTAAAAAGAAGATAAGGGAAAGTTAAGCCAGAGATTGGGCAAAGGGGGAGAGGGGAGGAGAGAAAGAAAAGGAGGGAGTGAGAGCAAGAGAGGAAGACAAAGAGTGGGGGAGGGAAGAAGGGAGGGAGGGAGAGGAAGAGAGAGCCTGAGACCAGGTACAACTATGTAACACAGCAATTAAGGGGATAAGAGTTACAGTGCAGATTAAAAAGCCAACCCACCTTTATTCTATTTTTAAAGAACTTTCTTCAGGGGTTGGAGAGATAGCTCTCCCAGAGGTCCTGAGTTCAATTCTCAGCACCTACATGGCAGCTCACAACCATCTGTAACTCTAGTTCTAGGGGACTGGATACCTGCTTGGCCTCCATGGCCAGGCATGTATGCGGTACACGGAGATACACGCTAGCAAAACGCTCAAATGCACAAAATAAAATAAATAAATAAATCTAAAAAGAAATTTATAGAAACTTCAAATATGATGATACAGACAGGCATCAGGGAAAGATGGAGAAAGTATGCTAGGCACACTCAGGCCGGAGAAAACTCTCAGAGATGGAGATGTGTGTTTCAGGATGATAATATGACCAATTTATTATGGAACCTAAAAATTTTTAATTCTTACACATCTAACAACAGAGGTACGAGGCCTACGAGGCAAAACCTGATGTGAGTGTGAAATGAGAAATAGGCCAAAGTGCACGATGGAGGCTTTGACTCTCCTTGCTGACACAGGATGAAAAAGCCAGTCAGAAGGACCAGAGACTCTGTCAGCCAATAGGACACAATGACAGTCACGGAAGACTCCTTTCCACAAAAACAGACTGTGGTTCTCTATGTGTGCACGCATGTGTGCGTGTATGTGCATGTGCGTGTGTGCGTGTGCATGTGTGGTTGGAAACGTCCTCAGTCAGAACACAGCCCCACCACGAGACAAACTGTAGTAGATTTAGTAAGGCATCAAAGTCATGCGATGTGTGTCCTGACACAGCGGAAGCAGACGAGCAGACAACAGCGGGGGCATCTCCAGACGCTGAGAAACAAACACTCTACTTGTGAATAATCCGTGGGTCAGAGGAGACGCCTCGAGGGATGTGAAAATTCTTCCAGACAGACTGAAAATGAGAGTGCAGTCTACCAGGCGCAGCACAAGCAGCGCGTAGGCATGGATAGCGTGTGTTATGAAAGGGGGGGGTCTCCTGTCAACAATCCCTGCTTCCCCCAAGAATCTGAACAAGGGGTAGTGAGAAACCCACAGCAGAGAGAAGCAAGCAAAAGTGTGACTAAGTCAGTGTGACTTTTTCCGCACACTGAAGACTTTCGGGTGGAAAGGCAAAGCCATAGAACTATCCTAGACAGTTCTGAAGATGAGGCTCACAGGAGGGGGAAATCTGCCAATCACATTTAGCTATAGTGATACATTTGTGTATGTGTGTGAGTGAGTGTGCGCACACACGCACGTGCGAGCACACATACGTGTGGTGGTCAGTGTCAACCTCAGTGTCCTCAATCTCTCTGCACTTCAATGTTACTGAACTTGACACTCTTCCTGAGCGAGCAGCAGGCCTCTGGGGTGGGATCCTCCTGTCTGCACAACCCTGGTGCTGAGGTCACTGGTCCACATGGCTACATCTGGTTTGTGTTATTGTTGTTGTTCGTATGTTTTTTGTGGGTGCTGAGGATTCAAGCACAGGTCTTCACGCTTGTTGCGGCACACACTTTACCAACTGAGACATCTCGCCAACCCAGTCCAAAGTCCAGTTCGAAAACACATTTTAGCGGTGGCAAATACATATACAGTTGACCTCCTTATACATATTTTGAGGCTGGCTATGTCTATACTGCTGTCTAATGCATGTCTAGAATGCTTCCCACCCTCCCCCCTCATGACACTCCCTGTCCCCATCAAACAAACAGCCCATTCCCAGCGGCTCTTCCCATCCCCATAACCTCTGCCCTGCTTTTGTCTTGGTAGACCCAGCCACCCACAGCTCTCACTGAGCAGGGCAGAGATGTCTTCCCATATCCGGGCTGTTTTTGCTCACAGTGCCCACTGAGTTTATCCAGGTTGCACGGAGCATTATAAAGTCTTCTCTTTTTAGGGTGAGTAATATTTGCCTTTCTGGAAGGAGCCCATTTGTTCAGACCTAGTGGCAGACTCTACTGTTGCGAGGTGCGCTGCCAGGACCCAGGTGTGCAGATGTCTTAAGACCCTCTTTCGGGTCTTCAGGATACAGAGTTAGAATACTCTCTCTATATGTATACAGATAATATACAGGTTGTGCTTGTGCACCACAGAGAAATAACCCAGGAAGCCAGGTGCTTCTTCCTAAGCAGAGCTCATAATTTCATTGCATAAATGTTCTGCATTTGTAAAAACTCTGCATGTTATAGAGACCACAGTTTTGTTTTCTGAGCAGTCACCACGGTGCTTTCCAGACCAGCTGCATTATCCTGCATCCCCCACCACCAATGTCCTTGGCACTGATATCTTCACCCTCTCTGATGCTCATGTCTGCTTGCATCGCAGGCACCCTGACAGGGGAAAGGGGACAGCTCACTGCAGGTTTGATATGGACTTCCCTGTTCTACAGCACGATGCTCTTTATTTTATGGTTACAATTTGCTTTTTTTCTCTTCTTTGGGAAAATGTAAAATGTCCATTTATGTCTTTGCCCTTGTTTTTGTTGTTCTTTTTTTTATTGCACGAGTTCTTTACATATTGTGGCTACTGTCAAATATGCGATTTGAAAACATTTGCTCATTCATGGGCTGCCCTCACTCCATGGATAGTGTCTTTCAATGTGCAGCTGGATAAGAGGAATTTTTATGTAGATCTCAAAGTCAAGGCTGCATCCTACTGGCAGACCCCAGAGAGATCAATGGAACAAAATCAAGGGGAATTCATGAATAGGCCAACATCAGTGTGTTAGGCTCGGTTTTGATAAAATAACAAAAGCAATTTAGTGGAAGGTATATGCTCCTGGCAACAGTTCATTCCAGAACACTTGAATGTATACCGACAAAAGCAAAAAACACAGCCAAACAAAATGCCTCTGTCGAAATCCCACATTTTACATGAAAATCAGCCCATGGTGGATCCTGGACTTGAGTGTAAAAACTAGGAAAGTTATAGAAAGATGCCGAGGATCTACAGGGCCTAGAGCAGGACAAGGAGTTCTAAGAAAGCACAGTTTGTTAGGGACAGGGTTGACAGACTGAACTCTGAGCACTGTCAGGGATGGGGACATAGCTCACCAGAAGAGAGCTTGCCAATAGGGTGTCAGCCCCCAGGTCTTTGTTCTGGTACTCACAAAAAATAAAATGAGATAAAATAATTTAAAAAAAAACCTTTTGTTTTGTGCAAGAGAGGGAAGTCTGAAAACCAAGCTCCTAAAAAGTGCCTAATGTGTAGGATGTGTTTATTGAAATCTCAAGATTTTTAAAACTTTGGCCAACAAGGGTGAAACATCCTAGCGGACAGACACAGGAAGAGACCAGTCAGCACTGACCATTAGGGAAATGTCACCAAAGCCCCAACAAGCCACCACTCTTCACCTATCCACATGTCCAGTATGGTGTCCACAGTCCTGCTGAGGAGGTTAACAAATGAGGTAACCAGAACATTGCTGGCAGGGACCTGTGATGGGACAGCCACTATGACGAGTTGCTTGCTAGTGCTCTTAAAAACCCCAGCTTGGGACGCCACATGGCCCAGCATTAGAGTTCACTCAGGACCCATGTGTGAACACTGCAGTGCACGATGTGGAACATGCCCCAGCTGGAGATACTCCCCACAGCCTCTGACACATGGCGCCTAAGGCACTGTGGCATATTAGTACCCACTCAGTGGACTACTGCTCAACAATAAACAAGAACCAGCTATCGGCATATAGGACGGGTGTGGGACAACTGTTTATATTGTTACTTATATTTTAAACGCACGCTGATTGGCCAGTCGCCAGGCAGGAAGTATAGGTGGGACAACCAGACAGGAAGTAGAGGCGGGTCAAGGAGAAGAGAAGAATTCTGGGAGGAGGAAGCCCATTCCTCTGCAGTCCTGACCCAACCACAGAAGCAGCAAGATGTGACTGCCCTGCTGAATAAGGTACTGAACCACATGGCTAACATAAACAAGAAAAATGGGTTAATATAAGTTGTAAGAGTTAATAAGAAGCCTGAGCTAATGGGCCAATAAGTTTATAAGTAATGTAGACCTCTTTGTGATTTCTTTGGGACTATACGACTACAGGAACTGGGCAGGACAGAAACCTGACAACATAGGACTATCAGCATGATTATCTACATTGTAAAAAATTGATTGTGGTAGTCCATTTTCAGTATGAAGCATGCTTAGATAAGGCTCAGTGTCCTAATTAAACGAGATGGAGGATTTGGGAAGAGGGCAAGTCCTGGCATATATGAAAAAGGCACAGTCATTTCTTGTGATCTGGAGACTTTTAAAAAAATCACTGTCTCATGCCAAATCAGCACACCAGCAAGTCTTGCCTTTTCTCTATGCCAGGTCATTTTCTGCAGAAAGATACATTCTAAACTGCTTCATTTTCAGTGGCCTCTTGAATTCATTATTACCTTATTTTCATCACCCTGGATCCAGGGGACTGAGCAGGTGAAGCAACCGACTTCCAAGGGTTATGCATTCTGGGATTCCATTTTTCTCGTACATCATGGGACAGAGTTAAAAAAGACGGGGATTCGTGATTGTCAGTAGGAAAGGAGGGGACAGAAATCAAATCACACAGCGCAGCTGTGGAGGGTGAGGAGGTTAGAAACTACCGACATGCTCTGAGTCGGGAACATGCCGCTGCCTGTCCCTGGGTCGTTAGGCTGGGCTGCCCTTTTGAAACCATTGCGGTCCTCCTGTGCGAGCTTCTGCGTGCTGCCACCGTGCTGAGCGCTCTCTGAGAAAGGAACCCATGCTGGCCCTGCACGCCGGGCTGAACTGGCACGGTGCTATCTCACAGATGAAATCCAGTTAAGGAGCACGTGGACGGGGACCTAAACCGGTACCTGTGTGACCTGTATGAATCATCTGCTCTAACCAATCAGCCTGAATGTACCACACCAACATGACGGTGTTCACTGACTCTGGGCTTTAAGGCCAAGGATGGACCTGAAGAGGTACAGCAGTGAGGGTCCAGTCCAGGATCAAGGCTCAGGAATTTTTTGTAGGCTGCTGCTGGCTGAGGACCCATGTCCATGGTCACCCTCCTGGTCCAGGCAGGTCTCAAGTCCTCCTAATCCGTAGACAGGGACCAGATCCACACCTTATGAACTTCTCTGGGCAGCTGCTTCCCTCAGCAATGGCTCACACTGTCAGACAACATAAACCCTTTTTTCCTTGATTGCTTTTATCAGGCGTTTGATCACGGAGAAAAGTAACTAAGGCAGAAGGGAAGGCTTAGTGCGCCTGCGTACTTTCAAACTTAAAATTATCTCAACAAAAAAACCACACATTTTCTGATTTAAATTCCCTGAATTATGTGTTTCGTGATAAATTGACAAAATTAGCTACAGACAACAGCTAAATCTCCAAATGGAGGCACATTGAAGATGCCAGCCACACAAAATACGAAGAACATTTAAATTTTAGGCAGTAGGTGAAATTTAAAGTTTTTTATTAGAGATTTGTATATCCTATGCTATGATTAAGACAGTCTTTTGGATACGCCTGCCAATATTTATAGGTAAATATTTACAGTGGAAATTAAGATGTAACATCTACTAAATATTTACTTACGAAGAAAGAGGAAGGGAGGGAGGAAAAGAGAGGGGTGGGGGAAGAAAGAAGGGAGAAAGGGAGGGAGGAAGGAAAGGGAATTGCTTTTCCCACTGGAGACCTTCCCGACTGCAGTTGTTTCAGACCATCCTGGTGTCCCTCATTCTGGCATCTCCCACTCTGATGTCTTGACCTTCCTGTCCACACCGGAGCTTGCACTTGTCCATAGAAGGAACTGTGCTCATGATGTCTCCCTGCTCAGAGGCAGCTCAAGTTCACAGGACATTGACTCCTACAGGGGGAGACTCGGGACTGGTTGAGGACCTACCTGGCAGTTTCTGTGCACGTGGCCATACCTGCTGGGACATAAACACTGTAGGTGGTATGGACAGGCTCAAGATTAAGCCCCGATGTTCCTCTGGCTTGCTGTGTGATCTCAGACAATATACGTATGTCTCTGAGGGTTAACGCCCTCACCCATGCCGCGGAGACAATAGCAGCATTTGATGTACTGCTGTGGATAACAATTGCGCTCACACATTGGCAGGTTGCTCTGCCTCTGCAAGCATTGCATAGCTCATCTGCACGAAGCCTTGCATCCTTCTTGTCTCATCAAACTGTCAGTTTTGTATAATCAGTGACAGTATTTGCTCTCACACCTTTCTAAGAAGGTACTGGGTATCTAAGCAACAAGTCCTGAAGTCCAGTGTTAATCAGAGATACTGCGGGGGAGGAGCAGGGGACACAGGAAGGGGTGGATGGTGGTGGGGAGAATGCAGGAAGGTGTCATCAGGGAGGGTTCTTGTGTGAGTTTTTGCTTTGCAAGGTGAAGTGGTCCAGGAACAGATGAGTTCATGTGAGCTGGCTGCCTAGTCCAGTGGTGTAGATGGATCTTATCTATCTATCTATCTATCTATCTATCTATCTATCTATCTATCTATCTATCTATCTATCATCTATATATCTATCTACCTACCTACCTATATATCTGTCTACCTATCATCTATCTGTAATTTTTCTGTCTATCCCTCCATCTCTAATCTCTATCAATTTTTTGCACATTCATCCTTACATTTATCATCTATAAATTTATATATCCACCTACCCCTCTACATATCTATCTATCTATCTATCTATCTATCTATCTATCTATC
>NC_022017.1:24358928-24359362 GCF_000317375.1 Microtus ochrogaster | reverse complement strand
TATCTATCTATCTATCTATCTATCTATCTATCTATCTATCATCTATCATTATCCATTCATCCACCATTTATCTATCAACCCATCTATCATCTATCCATTCATCTCCCCATCATTTATTTCTGTTTATCCATCACTCATCCATCCATCCATCTGGTTACATCAGTTTATCTATGTACCCATCTATCACCCATCTGTATCATCTGTGTTCTGCAGCTGCAGGTCTATCATTCCATCATCTCTTCTTCTTTTAAATTTATTTATTTATTAAGGATTTCTGCCTCCTCCCCGCCACTGCCTCCCATTTCCCTTCCCCTCCCCTGATCAAGTCCCCCTCCCTCATCAGCTCAAAGAGCAATCAGGGTTCCCTGACCTGTGGGAAGTCCAAGGACCGCCCACCTCCATCCAGGTCTAGTAAGGTGAGCATCCAAACTGCC
>NC_022017.1:24324460-24358553 GCF_000317375.1 Microtus ochrogaster | reverse complement strand
TCATCTCTTCTTCTGTGATCTACAGTTTTCTGCCAATTATCTCTACACTTATCCAATTCGAGCAAAAGGTGAAGAACATGAACTTCCTTCCTTCTTCTACTCAGAGGCTGCCAGACCTAGACTCTAAGGCTTGGGTCATAGCGGCAAGTCTGGGGACAAGTTCTCTCCCATTGGAGAACAGGCACATGTATCATGGACATGTATCTGCTGCTCACAGGCAGGGCTGTGTTGGTGCTTGCACCAGTGAAGACCTTCACAGGAATCCTGGTGAGGTGCCAATCTCAATCAGAATTAGCTTCACCCTTGTTCCAGCATTTGGAGCGAAGGGTGAGATGCACTACACAGCCTGTCCCTGTATGACCCTTCTAGCAAGGAGCTGGGTCAGAGGATATGTTGTGGATTGGCGGGTGTGGTTGGGTGATCCTAAAGAGTGGCCTCCTGGCATGTGACTGTCTCCTGTCCTGTCATACACATTTGAAAAAGGAAGCGATCACTCCCGGGTGGGTAGAAAGGACTTCTGGCAAGTTAGCTTGTGCCAGAGGGGCTGTGTGGGATGGTGTGTGGGGCAGGAAAGGATGAGGTCTCTCAGCACAGCCTGGGTATCTTCGAAGACCGGAACTAAAGCCTGCATTTCATAAACAGTTGGTGCTGGGGCTAGGAGTAAACCTTGGAGTTTGTTGGGTTGCTGTCCCATATCACCTTAAGATCATTGTCCTCAGCAAATGGGAGGATGTCTGTCCCTTTCTGATGTAGGAACCATGTATTTGGAGGTAGAGTTCTGTCACCTTTTCTCTGCTTTCATCTTCTTATACTACTTTGTTCAAATTTACATAGTGATGAGATGCTATCCGCACACATTTGAGTGGCACCATGGCCAAGGCTGCAGCCAAACAAGAAGTCTTGGTGGGGGACGAGCTCAGATCCTGATCAGTTACATGTTCACCACCGGGCCAGGTGCTATGCAAATCTCTCTGGGTCCCTGGAGGTCACTCTTTTCTCTCTTTAAGGAGAAAGAAGCAAACTTGGGGCTAGGATTTGTTGAAATCATTCCATGTGCTTCTCCGTGCAGTTTATATGAATTATCTGGCCCATTGCTGCGACTCCCCCTGTGAGGCACGCTTATAATGTAAGAACAAGGCCCAGCCAGTGTTCATCACCATCACCACCACAATCATCATCTCTATCATCATCACCACCATCACCATGACAATCAGCACTACCATCAGTTTTGTCTTGAGTTACTTAACTGTATTCCAGCCAAAGTGCCCACACCTAGGGCCCACACTTTCAAAACTGAAATGCTTTATGGTATTTAGCAAGAATGTAAAGGTCTTCATATATGATGCTCAGGACCCATATATACTTGAACATTTGTTCTCTGGGTCCCTAAAATATATTGTTGGTAAAGCAGCTCCTGTAGCTGACTCTACTGCCTAGAGAACCTGCTATCAAGGTTCCCAGAAGAGTTGTCAAAGAGTTTGTACAGAGATCCTTCAGCTACTATCCTGTCTGAACGGCAGCTTCGTCTGTAGTCTCCCAGCGTCCTCTTCCACCACAGGCCTTCTCTGAACTCAGACTGCATCAGTGGAGCAAAATAGTGTAGGACTGACAAGCCCCCTCCGTCAGCCACCCTGCAGGGCCCCTCGGGGATGCTCGTCTTCTGTCTTTCCAGAGGAGCCAGTCACATGGAAGAACAATCTGCCGGCAAACTGTCCAGCTGCAACTCAAGGCAGATTTGGCAGTGGGCTCCCAGGTGGGCATCACAGCTCCAGGGCCTGGTGGATCCAAAGTGAAGATACAAGGAGGATGCTGGTAGCTCCAGCAGGGGGGCTAGACCAGACAAGTATGCTCGATAGGACAGCCTCAGTCCTTGACTGGGTGGCCAGAAGGCTGCAGTCCTGCCACAGGTCAACCATGTGGGGTTCTCTGCAGTCAGGTATGCAGCTTTTGAAAGCTGGGTAGTTGAGATGGCTGACTATAGTCCCTGTCTGAGCACACACAACTCAGTTTCCAAAGGGGAAGGTGTGTACCCTCTGAGGGGGCTGCTGGCATGAGGGGACCGCAGGATGAGCCGACTGTGGAGTCCTGATGAAGGTCATTTGGAGCAAACTGTCACTCAGCGTTCCTGTTCTACCTGTACATGGCTGAAAAATAAAGCTACTCAGATGCTATCACAATGTAAATGTGGCAACTAGGCCACCATTTGTAGTGAGGATTCCACTGGGCTGATCTGGATTTCACTGTATGGCTGGCTCTTGTGTTTAACTTCTGCTGTTTGAACACTTCACCTTGTACCTGTGGTCACACACACACACACACACACACACACACACACACACACACCACCTTACCTTAGAGGGTCTGGTTTGCATGGAAGCCTGATGAAGGTCAGATGTTGGTGCAGAAGTAAATAGGGCTTAGAACAAGGATTTGAAGATTTTCATTTTCACTGGAGGTGAGGGAGGAGGCCAACAAGTGAACATGGAACGATGGACAAAAAGAGAAATGACCTTTGCTCGGTGAGTTGGGATGCCCTGGACAGGATGACACTTTTCAGACTGAGACTGGGCAAGAACCAGCCAGCCTGGTCGAAGGGCCCAACTGTGGGAGCAAAGCCCTAATCAGGAAGGAATGACTGAGTGCTGGGACCATATATTTTGAGCTTGCTTAAGAGAGAAGGGAGCAGACCTCCACAGGAGCAGGTAAAAGGGTGCAACTTCTGAGGGAGCAGGCCCAAGCCACAACATGGACCAGACACGGGTCCTCCTGGCTCAGAGTTCCTATTTTCTTGTGCAAAGTTACTTACTGAGGTCAGAGTGATACATACCCATACAATACACATACTCCTAAGCACCTCAAGTCCCCAAGGGTAGCCCTAAGAGCCATCAGTCTCAATGGTCTTGATAATTTCCCTGAAAAGCTCCTTCGTAGGGACATCCATGGGAGATCATCTTGAAGAAAGACACTGAGTGGGTTGGATCAATAACTTTAGGCAGAAGCTATTTTCTGTGCTATTGGGAAGGAAGTGAGTCAGCTGCCAGCAGCTCTTGTCACTGGAGCAGTGTGTGCTTTGAGGAAGTTTTGTTGTGTGATGGAGAGGGCCTGGGCATTACAGATATCTAGGTTCAGTCTTATAAATTATAGTCTTATCTTTTATAGCTCTTAAGTTTTGGAAAGGTCACTTTAAGTTCAATGAACTTTAACTGGAAAAAAATATCCAGAGCTTTATGGCAAAAGTCTGCTGTGAGGACCAATGTGCAAAATACAGCAAACACAGAACCGACTTTTAGCTACTGTTTTGCAAATGGTTAAAGACAAAATGATGCTATGGAGATGTAATGATCATCTCCACAGTGGGGATAATGTTGATTGATGATGATGGCGATGGCGATGATGATGATGATAGTGATGATGATGATGATTGTGATGGCAATGATGATGATTGTGATGATGATGATGGTGATGGCGATGATGATGATTGTGATGATGATGATGGTGATGGTGATGATGATGATTGTGATGATAATGAGATGATGATTGTGATGATGATGATGATGATGATGATGGTGATGATGGTGATGGTGATGATGATGGTGATGATGATGATGGCGATGATGATGATGATGATGATTGTGATGGTATTGATGATGATGGTGACGATGACAATGATAATTACAGTGATGAAGATGACAAAATTAACCCAAATAAGCATTATCAACATGTGGCTGTCATCCCCAGGAAAGCATCTCATTGGCTGAAGCACTCACACAGCTGGTGCTTTGGCATCACGATGTAAGGAGACTTTACACTTCGCATATGCATTTTATTTTGAGTGTTAGCATTTTACTTGTGCCAAATTGCTGAGCAGAACTGAAAACTCACTCAAACAGTAAGAAACACTGTCAGGCATCCAGATGTGGTGGTATTCTGTCCACACTTCAGCATGTATAGTGGTTATTTGTTTTAGTTTGCTTCTGTCATTTGGCATGAGCCTGAGCTGGGTGCTATAGCAATGGCTATGGGAGGATACAAACTGCACCACAGACTTGAAACAAAGTCAAGGAGGATGCACACTGCTTCTGGAATCTGAGATGTCAAGGAAGCATGCTGGCAGGCAGCTTGAGCGTGGAGCTAAGTGGTTGCTGGAGAAAGCATTGCAGCTGCTTGGCTCCGGGCCTGGTCTGTACTGATCCTGAGGTGTGATGTAGTTTAAAAATAACCCCACTCTGGCTGGCAGGCTGGGGATCTGCCGCTGGACTCGCAGTTGCCACAGCTACAGAAAGCAGTCTGCTTTTGTTCTGTCGGGGTTGCTTCAGATTGTCCTCCTAGAATAGGCAGAGGTGCATCCCCTTTCCCAGTCAGGCAGAGGAAGAGAGCAGGATGAAGAAAGACTTCCAGGCAGAACCAGACTATAAACCACCCACCTGAAGGCAGCAGGTGTATGTGAACCTAAGAGAAGGTGTGCCCCTGGGTACTTATGCCTGAGAATCTGCACGTGTGTATACATATACGCAGGCATGAGCGTGTGTGTGTGTGTGTGTGTGTGTGTGTGTGTGTGTGTGTGTACTCATGCAGATACGTGAAAATGCTGCTTGTAAGATAGTGACTCATTGCTCAAAGTCCTCAGGTAATTGCAGCCAATCTGGTGATTTTTGTTTTCAAGAGACATTTTAAGTTGAAATAAACAGTATGATACTTTCCAACATATTTTGTCAAAGAAAAACATATATTTAAAAAAATCGCTATCATCACCACAAATGTCACTTAAGCACTTTGAAGTGAAAATCAAATCCATCTACTTAAATAAGATGCCGAGAGCAGTCATGAGCAGAGTCCCTGACACCGTCACATAATCAAACCCCAACAGATGCTAATTCTCATTGTCATTATTATTGTTATCAACATAATCACCAACATCACAGCCATCACCACCATCACCCATTATCATCAACACTGCCATTATCACCATCATCATTGTCTGCACCATAATCTCTGTCGCTACCACCACCACCACCACCACCATTATCATCACAATCATCTTCAACGCCATTTCTATTATCACTACCACCACCATCAATACCAGCATTGCCATCATTGCTATCATCATCATCATCACCATAATCAAGACCAAGTGTGTCAAAATGGTGAGTGGATGCCAACAGAACCCAAGTGTAGGCGGTCTATCGTTACTAAGTGTTCTCATGACAATTTCTTACTCAATTGTTTTCTTTCTGTAGCTCAGACCTAAGCAGGAAGTATCCTTGATCAGAGTGGGGGTAGTAGAGCTAGCCTAGGGCCCTAGCCCAGGAAAGCCTCTGACACACCACCCACCAAGCTGGCAGTCAGGGCACAACTGATTGGCAGCAATGGGAGCCCTTCCTCTTCCCAGAGTGTTGGGTAGGGGTTGTTCCTACAACTCTTTTACATCTTTAATTCATTCAGTAGGAAACAAAAGACTTCTTTGTTTATTTTTGATAGGTATGGAATTGATGAATGGCCTCTCCACTGTGGTGTATGTCTTCCTGTGTGTATCTGTGTGTGCATGCTTATTTATTTGCAGGTACACACGTAGCACACATGTATGTAGAGGCAGAAGACACCTTGGCTTTCATGTTTCAGCTGTCATCTACCTTGCTCTTTGAGATAAGATCTCTCCCAGACCCTGAACTCTCCAGATAGGCTAAAATGGCTGGCCAGAAAGCCCAGGGATTAGAAAGTCTCCACTGCCCAAGCACAGGTTGTAAAAGTGTTCCTCCATGCCTGGGTTTTATTTTTTTTTTTCTTTTTGCCCTTTGGGGGCTTGCCACCCAGCTCCCAAATAAATACACGGAGACTTATTCTTACTTATGAATACCTGGCCTTAGTTTGGGTTGTTTCTAACCAGCTTTTCTAACTTAAATTATCCCATCTATCTTTTGCCTCTATTCTATATTCCTCTCTTTCCTCCTAACTGTGTGGTTGGTTGTGTGGCTGGGTGGTTGGCCCCTGGCATCCTTCACTCCTTCTTTTCTTGATCCTCCCTCTTCTTTTTTCTTCCTGAGCCTAAATTTCTCCTCTTATTTATTCTCTCTGCTTGGCAGCCCTGCCTATTTTTCTCTCCTGCCTAGCTATTGGTCATTCAGCTCTGTATTAGATCAGTCATGAGTTTTAGACAGGCGAAGCAACACAGTTTTACAGAGTTAAACAAATGCAACATAAAAAATGCAACTCATCTTTGCATCATTAAACAAATATTCCACTGCATAAACACATGCAATACATCTTAAATGAATATTCCACAACATTCTGGGGATTGAAATCAGGTCCTTATGATTGGATGGCAAGTACTTTACTGACTGAATCATCTCTCCAGTCCCGAGCAACTCTTCCATCACAAGGACAGATTCGGTAAGAGTTGAATGATAATACCCAAATCCCTTGAACCTCAGCCCCAGCCCAGGCCACAGAATGACTGGCCAGAAGTATCACACAGGGTAGAACACCTGTGAGCCAATCCAGATGAGGAGAAAGGCCATTGTGGGATGCAAAATTTACTGAGACTCCTTTGATTTTATCCCTGTCCATCCTATAACCTAACCACCCTGAGAAAAACTAGAGACAGGCCAGGACAGCCCAGCTGCACTCAGGAGAAACAATGGGACAATGCTGGGGTCACCTCTGTGTCAGAGCTGCAGTGATCTTGCGGGAGAGGTGGACTCTAGCTGTAGACACAGGCTGTCCAGCTTTGCTTAGGAGGCAGCTCACCTGGACTTTCAGGATCAGGCTAAAGAACAGAAATGAGAAAGGGTTTCAGGCAAGGATGCTGGGTAAGCAGATGCAGAAGTGGGAGTGTACCAGCATGTATGCAAGTGTTGAGACAGGACCACGTATAGAAGCCATGAATCCTGGAAAACAATTGGAAAGGGTTTATTTGGCTTACATGTGCAGAACATAGTCCACCACCAAAGGAAGCCAGGGTGGGGACTTAAGTTAGGAACCTGGAGGCAGGAAATGAAGCAGAGACCATGGAGAGGTGCTGCTTACTGACTTGCTCCCTATGGCTTGCTCAAGTCTAACCATAGTGGGCTAGGCCCTCCCACATCAATCATCAATCAAGAATATGTCCCATCATGCTGACTTACAGGACAGCTGGGTCAAGGCATTTTCTCAATGGAGGTTCCCTTTTCCCAGATGACCCTAGTTTGTGGCAAGTTGACAAAACTTATCCAGCACAGCTACTGTACGATATTCCCATGAGCGAGACTTGAGCCCACCCGCTCAGCTGGTCACTTGACTCAGCCTAGGTCCTGCCTCAGTAGAGGGTGGGGTTTATAGCTTGCTTAGCATGGCTCTGATACTCCAATACCCAATGAGAAACCTCCCTCTTATTCCTGAGAGGCTTTACCACATCTTTGTAGCCACAGGTACAAGCTGGATCCCACAGAGGAGACGTCAGTGTCGCATTGGGCAGCTACCCTCAGAGCCCCATCGTGAGGCTGAAGTCACAACCTAGCTGACATATGGGCTTAGTCGGAGTATTTCTAGCTGTATTTTAGCAGTGATTCATTGTGTGTACTGACAACAGGCACTGTGAGAATGTGGGTTGCACACTAATACCTGTCTTTTACCCAGGAACCCTATCCTTTCTTGTCTCTCCTCAGATTCCCCATTTCCAGATGAAGATGCCTGTATAATGTAGGGCTCCAGCTGAATTCTGGGATACCCTTTCCTTCTCCCTATCCATGAGGTCAGAAGAATGTTAGCTACAGAGGGATAATAGAGCAATATCCGGGTTCCACAAGCATCTATCTGTCCTTTATAAACTGGATTACAGACAGTGTTACCCTTTGTCATTGGGAGCTAAGAAAAGTCACTGGGACCAGTAGATTGGGCTTAGTGCTTTGCTGAATTCAAGTGGTACTTAGTCTACCCAGCCTGGTGTCCCTGAGTTCACACTCTGGAATGTTCTATCTTGGGAAATCTGGTCCTTTCACAGATCCTATCTGTGGGACAGAGCACCCACAGATAGGATGAAGGCCTCATTTTTGGAAAATGGAAGCAGTGGAGATGCTGGGACATAAAGGCCTGCAGCCAGGAGATGCAGAGACTGGACCCCTGCCCCTCACTTTTGCTAGGGGTGTGTGACCTCTCCAGCTGCTTACTCTTTGGGTACAATGTGCCCCACGCACTTTCACAGACCCCCCCCCAGCCTCTCTGGGTGGTTTGTGCAGTGGTTCTGTGTAGTAGGAGACTGCTTGTTCATTCCCAGCCACTCAGACCTGAAATAATCACACAGAAACTATTTTATTTACAACAATGCTTGACCTATTAGCTTATGCATATTTCTAGATCACTCTTATCTCTTAAGTTAACCCATTTGTATTATTTTGTATTTTACCACGAGGCTCGTGGCACACTGGCAAGGTTCCTGCTGGCAGTTTGCGACTTTCCCCTCTGGCAACTACATGGCATCTCCCTGACTCTGCCTCCTTTCTCCCAGCATTCAGTCTAGTGTCCCTGGTCCTCCACCCCCTGCCGCCTAGCTCTGTTCTGCCCTATTAGACTCAGAGCAGTTTTTTTATTCATTAATCAATAAAAGCAACACATATACAGAAGGACTTACCACACTAGTTCTGGAGTTCTAAGCCTAAAAGGTCTATTGGAAAACACGTGACCTTTTCCAGCATGGGGTAGTTTGATTCATATGTGTCCCTTAAGGTCTGTGTCAGGCCCTGTGCAGAGAGAGACAGGTGAAGAGGGGGTTGTCTGAACTGTGGAGGTCTTTTTTCCTGGTCCATTCAACTGAACATCACCCCATGCCTACCACTCGCTCTGCCTGTACCAAGGTGAGTTCAGGGGTTTGTGCAGGAGTGGTCCAGCCTAGAAAATCCCATCTGTCATCCCTGACTCCTGTGGCAAGCCTTCCTTCCCTGACTCCATCTTCCTTGTCAGTCATCACTTCTCTCTCTTTAATAAATGGAGCCTGGCTATTAAGAGACATAGAGGACATCACACATATTTACTGGGCTATATTTAAAGAATGCTTCTAAGTGAGTATATAATGGCTTCTATGTTAAGCTCTGAGTTCTGGAAGGGAAATTAATGCATCTTCAGGAATCTGCTATACTTTCCTCCCAGCTTTCCAAGGATAATATATGGTACAGTTCTGGGGATAGGGTCTGTTAGGAGAAGGGTGGTTCTGAGGAGACAGAGATGGTACCTGGGACTTCTCAGTTCCTAAAGCGTTCCTTCCTCCTCGGTTGTTCTATTTCTATCCTGGGTGAGGAGAATCAAGTCCCTATGTCCACTCCTCTAGCTACTGAGGGCATGCTGACTGATACAGCCTCCTGGATGCCTTCTCCTCACTTAGAGATCAGTACAATTCCATTTCCCAGAGAGGCAACAGAGCTCATGGAGGGCTGGAGCCACAGCTGGTGTGGAGAATCTGACTCTGGGCTGCTGGTTGCAAGCCTTGATGTCCTCTTACAGCTACCAAGGGCTCAGGAATGGCTCTGCACAGAGCCTTGATCCCAAGATGATCACTTGGAGTCAAGGACCTGGGTTTTTCTGATTAGTTTTCTCCTTCCCTTTCATTCCCTTCTTCTTCATCTTTGCCATCACCTTCATCTCCTTTTCCATGGCCTTCTATTTGTGCATGTGCATATGTCTGAATACATTGCTTCCCATATATATATGTATATATATACATATATATATGTATATATATATATATACATGCATGTGGAGGTCAGAGGTCAGTCTTGGCTGCTGTTCTGCCTTGGGTGCCATGCACCTTGTTTTATGAGACAATCCATGTCCATCACTGTCTCTTCTCTGCTGGCAGCACACTGGGGATGCCCTGCCATCCTTGTCACAGAATTGGCCTCCTTCTCCAGGGTTACCAGAGGACTTGCCATGATGGTGAAAGCCTGGTGTGGTTCTGGGCAGCACCTAGAATGCCTGCCTGGAAAATGGTATTATTAAATGCTACCATTACCTGTGGTGATCATGCCTGTGGAGGTCATATCCTTCATAGCCCAGCTTCTGGGAACAGGAGCAGAGAAAATTGAGGTAAATAAATGCTTACTATTCCCTTACATCTGCAACAGGCCCTCTGTTCCCATGAGATGCTCCTGTTATATCCCATGTTCTTCCTGACCCCAGAGATCCTGGGCATTTGGAGCCAATTCTTCATGGGAAGAATTGATGGGAGGTAACATCGGGGGAGCCAGTAAAACTGTCTCCTCATCCCCTTCCTTCTTTGATTGGATTAGCAGTAGGCCAGCACTACAGGGACCCAATTACCAGAGAGTGTAGAAAGACACGCTCCTTTAAATGACATAGACACACCTGGAGAACATCTTTATCTCCTCCAGGATGTGGCCACCTTTTGGTCAAGTGGCTCCTAATTGGCACAACAGACATCCTCTGTGACACAGAGCTGCTCTTCCCTGCTTGAATCTGTCTCCCCCTTCTCTGCTAATACACGCTTAGCCCATCTTTCCACATGTGCAGATAAGATGCGTTTATATGAAGAAAGGAGAGACACATGAGCTCATTTTCCTAATTGCCCTGCAGGGCCAGATGAGCTTCCTGCTGGATGTCAGGACCTGGCGAATCCTGCCTCCAGCAAGGGGAGCTTTGGGGTTGAGAGCAAGCCGCTGGATGGGGTGGAGGGTCCAGGCCCAATATGATGCTTCTATGCTGTTCCTCGGAAGGAGCAACAAAGTCCTGGGTGGCAGGTCTTCACGGTGCTCTTATTGTAAAGGGCACTAAGGATTCCCAGGGAGTGTGCTGGTCACTTGCTGTGCCCCACCCTGAGCCAGTGTGGGCCACAGGCAGCCTGGAGTTTCCACAAGTGGGTTGCACAGTTTCTTCTAATATTCCTCTTCCTCTCTTTCCTTCTTCATCTTCTCCTTTTCTAACTCTATGCCCTCCTTTCCTTTGTGTGCATATGTGTGTGTTCGCGTGGGTGAGCGCATGCATGTTTTCTTGTGTACTCATATGCGCACGTGCCTGGAAGTCAGGGCTTGTATTAGTTACTTTTCCTTGCAATGATAAAACGTCGCAGCAGAAAGTTCTAGAGGGTTAGATTCCATGATGATCGAACGGAGGCAGCAGGGGGCAGACTTGGCAGCCGGAGCGGAAATTAAGGGTTTGAACCGCAAGCACCAAACAGAGAGCATGAACTAGAAATGGAACAAGTCTATAAACTCCCAAAACTCACCTCCAGGGGCATGCTTCCTCCAATAAGGCCACACCTCCTAAACCTTCCCACAGTGCCACCCACTGGGGACCAAGCATTCAAACCCCAGAGGCTGTGGGGGAATCTCATTCAAACAACCACTCGGGTTAACCTGGGGTGTCATCCCTTCTAGCCCTACCCACTTTGCTTTCTGAGTTCCTCATTAGCAGGACCTCACCAAGTAGGATAGGCTAGCCAGCTAGTGAGCCCCGGGGACCCACCCCTCTCTTCCTCCATAGCAATGAGGTTGCAAGAGTGTGTAAGTACACTCAAGTTTTTTTTTTAAAAATATGGTTCTGAAGGACCAAATTCAGGTCCCCATGCTTGCAAGGCAAGAATTTACTGAACCCAGTTATCTTCGCAACTTTTTCAAATCATTCATCTCCATTTTCTTCTTCTGGTGATAGACACTAAAATAGTTTGAGAACATAAGATGAACTGTCAAGAGAAACATTACCAGGAATATGCTGGGTTCTGGTGGCCACTGCCCAGTGAAACTGGGGACTTCACCCAGTGGCCAGGGTGGGGCTGGTTGAGATGGGCTTTAGGGTTCAAGGGACATCTGTGGTCCTCCCATAGCCCAGTGTCTTGTTGCTTCTGTCACAGAGCCTGTCCTGGTTCTGAAGACAGCTGCAGGGCATACTGACTCTGCCATGTATCCTGTCGGTGCTCCAAGCCATCTCTATCTACACAACCCCATCCCTCACCTGAGGATCGCTCACGTTCTTGGACGTTTCTCCACTCTGGGTTGAACTGTGATTGTGCCGGAGTACACCCATTGACTCAGGCTGTCGCTCAAGGGCAAAGGGATGTGAGGGAAATCCAGGCAGCAGAATATAAAGGAGCCAGAGGCCAGGGGTCAAAGGTCAGAGTTCAACCTTCCAAAACAGCTTGGAGTGGTGTGGGTATGAGGGTATATATACTAGGGAGATGGATTAGTAAGTGCGGTGTTTCAAAGAGTCAAAGTAAGACAGAGAAATTGCTTAGTGGGCTGACTTTTGCATCCACACTATGACTAGTTTCCCCTTCTTTGCTATAAGTACATGTAATGGGATGCTTTAGCCACTGTGAGTCCCCAAGCCCAGGAGTAGGGGAGGGCCCAACCACTGAAAAATTAGGATAGTCCTTACAAGAAGCTGGGTGGGTGAGACTCCAGACTGGGTTTGCAATGCGTGGTCCTCAAGTCTACACTGAAGTCAGAGTTTCCTGAGTCCGCACAGACGGGGAGAATGAATGACTGGAACCCAGATGCACGCCCAGAAATCCCTCAAGTGCCTTCATTACCCCGATGACTCTGCTTTAATCTCACACTTGCCATGCAAATGGGCTGCAGACGCCGGCTATTGCGGAATCGAATTCAATTTCACTGTCTGATGAAGACACCGTCTGATAGGCTCGGTGCTCTCTGCTGACTTTATGGGGCAAACTCTGCTGCTCAGTGTCTTCCAGTATTCCGTCTCTAGGTACTCGCTGGGGTGGTTGTGTACTCACTGTGGCTTCCTTGATTAGGCCACAGGGGGGCTCTTACTCCCCAGCGCGGCCACTGGCTCTTCCACACTGACAAACGTACAGAGAAGATGTGGCCATCCTGGGCAGCTTCAAAGTCACAAGGAAAATGCAAACTGCCAAAGGGGTGAGGGGGAGACAAGTGTCCACTTTCTCTGTCTCTCGGAATCAGTGCAGACCATTGCCACAGTGTCCAGACAAGCCAGTACTGGGGATGGAGACTTCTGCAGCTGCAGTGCACCTATGCATTTGCCCTGTCTCCTAGGAAGGGAGAAAATTTGGGGGTGGGGATGAAAGGACATGTGAAGTGGTGTTTAAATAAACTTTAGACACATGATGGGGAGCCTCTGTGGGTACAGGGGCTTGCTGCAAAGCCTGCTGAGTTGAGTTCAGTCTTTGGGAACCATAGGGTGGAAGGACACAGCTGACTCCTGCAAGTTGTCCTCTGGCTCTGCATGCCACATTGCCCCCAACACACACACACACACACACACACACACACACACACACACACACACAAATAACAAATATGTTTTTTAAAAGAACAGACTGTAAGAATAGCATTTACATAGCTCATTTGAATGGGTGCAGCTCTCCCATGAAGCCCTCTTATCTGACTGAAACTTGCTTCTCCATCTCAATTGGCTCTTTTCAATTGGAGAGCAATCACTGCTTACGAACTGCCCATGACCACAGCAGGTGCCTTGGCTCATCCTTCTAATCAGCCTGCCTGGGTTGGCCTGATGTCAGCAGCTCCATGCTCCTATCTCTGCCTTCCTGTGCGCAAGGGCTGTGGAAAGTTATTCACTTTTCTGAAGCATTTTTTAAAGGTATCAACCTCCTGAGTAGGAGTCTCCACAGAGGCGAGTCCGTATTTACCAACAGACGGGACAGTCAAATGCTGTCAAGTTATTTCTTACTGATTTTCCGATAACCCCATTCCCAGGTCAGTGTGTCAAGCCCTCCCGGGCAGTAGGGGTGAATAGGACAACCCTGAAGCTTCATTGGGCTCTGCAATAGCGCTGCTGCTGATCTGGTCAGGATGAAGCAGCTGCAAGGCCTTCTCCACCTTGGGTTCTCACTGTTGATGCCTGTGGGCCTATGGCAGAATCTAGCTGAGTTCTACATGTTCGTGGTAACTGTTGTGTGCATGTGTGTACACATATGTGTGGGTTAGGGCTCATATATGTGCACCTGGGTTTGTAGTCCAGAGCCAGAGGTCAATGTCAGGTTTCTCTCTCTATCCCTCTCCACCTTAATTTTTTGAGACAGGGTCTCTCTCTGAACCCGGAGCTCACCATTGTGTAGGCACAAAGGTGACTGTCTTAGTTAGGGTTTCTATTGCTATAATGAAACAACATGACCAAAAGCAACTTGGGGGGGGGGTGTAATATTTGGCTTACACTTCAGTGATATAGTCCATCACTGAAGGAAGTCAGGACAGGAACTCAAAGAGGAAAGGAACCTAGAGGCAGGAGTTAATGCAGAGGCCATAGAAGGGTGCTGCTTACTGGCGTGCTTCTTCTGGCTTGTTCAGGCTGCTTTCTTTCTTTCTTTCTTTCTTTCTTTCTTTCTTTCTTTCTTTTTTTATTCCTTTTAATTGAGCTGTACACTTTCCCCTCTCCCCTTCCATCCTTCCCCTGCCCCCCCCCCCATGCTTCCAATTTACTCAGGAGATCTTGTCTTTTTCTCCTTATTAAGAGGATCCATGTATCTCACTCTTAGGGTCATCTCTGTTGTCTAGGTCCTCTGGGATTATGTACTGTAGGCTGGTTTTTCTTTTCTTTATACCTAAAAGCCACTTATGAGTGAGTACTTATTACATTTATCTTTCTGGGTCTGGGTTACCACACTCAGTATGGTTTTTCTAGTTCCGCCCATTTGTCTGCAAATTTCAAGATGCCATTATTTTTTTTTTTTACCACTGAGTAGTACTCCATTGTGTAAATGTACTACACTTTCCTTATGCATTGTTCATTTGAGGTGCTTCTAGGTTGTTTCCAGGTTCAGGCTACTACGAATAATGCTGCTATGAACATAGTTGACCCAATATGTCCTTGGGGTATGATTGAACATCCTTTAGGTATATGCCCAAGAGTGATATTGCTGGGTCTTGAGGTAGATTAATTCCTAATTTTCTGAGAAATTTCCATATTGATTTCCTAAGTGGCTATACAAGTTTGAGCTCCCACCAGCAATGGGGGAGTGGATGGAACTAGAAAATATCATATTGAGTGAGGTAACCAAGACCCAGAAAGAAAAATATAATATGTACTCACTCCTAAGTGGCTTTTAGTCATAAAACTAAGAAAAACCAGCTGACAATTCACAACCCCAAAGAACCTAAACAACAAAGAGAACCCTAAGAGAGACATGCATGGGTCTAATCTACAAGGGAAGTAGAAAAAAAAAACAAGATCTCCTGGGTAAATTGGGAGCATGGGGATCATGGGTGAAAGAAGAAGAGGAGGGGGAAGGAAGGGAGTGAAGCAGAGAAAAATATATGGCTCAATAAAAGCAATAAATAAAAAAATGGGGTACAAACCTAAACAGAAAACTTTCAATAGAGGAATATCAAATGACCAAAAGGCACTTAAGGAAATACTCAACATTCTTAGTCATCAGAGAAATGCAAATCAAAACAACTCTGAGATTCCATCTTACACCTGTAAGAATGGCCAAGATCAAAAACACTGATGCCAACTTATGCTGGAGAGGTTGTGGAGTCAGACTGCTTTCTTAGAGAACCCAGAGCCACCATCAGAGATGGCACCACCTACAATGGGCAAGGTCCTCCCTCCTCCCTCCCTCATCAATAACTAATTAAGAAAATGCCCTGCAGACTTGCCGACAGCCTGATCTACGGAAGCATCTTTCTCAACTGATGGTCCCTCCTTTCAGATAACTCTAGCCTGTGTCAAGTTGATATCAAGCTTTCCAGGACAGGGACCATCACTCGTAAGTATCCAATGCATTCAAGCCTTATAGGATTGTGTGTGCCCTCTTTGCCCTGGGCATTTCTCCACACAGCCCCCTCTATGACCACCTTATCACTTCAGGGTGCAGTGGCATTCTCTGCTAGCTTCTGTCCTTGCTCATGTCTTCTCCCATGAGTGGTTAGTAGGCAGAGAAGGCTGACAGTGTCAGAGGATATGTGCTGTGTGTGACTTGATGGGCCACTCCCACTCCACCCATGACCCCTGGACAGAACCGTTCCTTTCACATAGCCTTTTCTTAAGAGCTGTATGACACCACTTAATTCTCATATTGTTACCCTGTGGTTATCTATGACAAAAGAAAAGCTTTGTGGGGGGTGGGGGTGGGAGTGGCCTGAAGATCCGATCAAGAATGAGTGACATGGGGTGCTTTAAGCTTACTGATTTAGGCTTCATGTACATATTTTAAAGATTTATATCTATTGTAAGTGTGTGTGTGTGTTCCAGTATATGCCACATGTGTGTGAGCACCTAAGGAGGCCAGAAGAGGTAAAACGTGATGGTTAGGTATTTTTCCCAATTTAACCAAAACTCAGGTCACCTGGGAAGAGGAAATCTCAACCGAGAAACTGCATCCCTCATATGACCTGTAAACAAGTCTGTGAGGCATTTTCTTGATTAATGGTGAATCTAGGTGGTCCCTGACCATTGTGGGTAGTACAGCCCCTGGGCAGATGGTCTTGGGGGGTATAAGGAAACAGACTGATGAAGCTGAAAAAGCAGCAACCCACTGTCACCTCTACTTAAGCTCCTATCTTGAGTTCCTGACTTGACTTCCCTCTAGAACAGACCGTAAGCTGAAATAAACTCTTCCCTCCTCAAGCTGTTTATGGTCATGGTGTTTATCAAAGCACAGAGAGCACTCTGAAATACCATGGTACGACTGGAGCTGGAGCTCCAAGTGGTCCTGAGTCACATCGGGAAACTGAACCCGGGCCCTCTGGAAAAGCAGTAAGCACTCACAACCACTGAGCCATCTCTCCAGGTCCCAACTTAATGCATTAAAAAAAAAAATTATCTCACGCTTACATCAAGAGAGTGGAACTGATGTTTGGGGTCAGGTAAATCCTTGCTGGAGGCCCATGTCCTTGGCTCTGTGTTCAGACAGTAGCCCTATCTTTTACTGCCTGCAGCTCTCCACACTCTTCCCCAGAGTGTGACAAGCCCAAGTGTCTGCACACATTGCTCAGGGTTTCTTAGGGAAAAGATCTACTGTTTCACTAGCACCCCTGTAGCTCTTTCCGATAATAGCATGCTGGTCATTAGAAACCTACTTAGACGTATTGATAGGCTATGGGAAAGCCCTTCTACTGTTCTTCGCCAAAGCTGCCCTAGAGGCGCCTCATTAGTACCTGTTTCCTGTTCATGTTTATAGATGTAGCAGCTGTGGATGCAATAAGGCACCTGTGTTCCTTTCCTTCCTCCCTTCCTCCCTCCTTTCCTCCCTTCCTCTCTTCCTCCCTCCTCCCTCACTTCCTCCTTTCTCCCTTACTCTTTCTTCATCTCTTCCTCCCTCCTCCCTCACTTCCTCCTTTCTCCCTTACTCTTTCTTCATCTCTTCCTCTTTTCATCAGTCCTAAGTTTCTCTATCTTTTTTTTTTAAATCAGTGATCCAACATGCTTTTAAATTTTTATTTATTTATTTATTTTACATCTGACCACAGTTTCCCTTCCCTCTTCTCCTATCCCCTCCCACTACCTCCCCTCTGCATCCCCCTCACTCCACATTTACTCTGTCTCTGTTCAGAAAAGTGCAGCCTCCCATGGGTATCAACAAAGCAAGGCATATTAAGCTGCAATAAGACTAAGCACCTCCCTTGTGTTTAGGTTGGGCAAGGCAATTCAGTATGAGGAATAGGTTCCCAAGAGCTTGCCAAAGCATCAGGGACAGCCCTTGCTCCCATTGTTAGGAGTCCCACAAGTAGATAAAGCTGCACAATGGTCACATATATGTAGGGGGCCTAGGTTGATCTCATGCAGGCTCCCTGGTTGTTGCTTTAGACTCTGAGAGTTCCTATGAGCCAGGTTAGTTGTTTCTGTGGGTTTTCTTGTGATGTCCTTCACCCCTCTGGCTCCTACAATCCTTTCTAACCATCTTCAGCAGGAATTCCTAAACTCAGTCTGACATTTGGTTGTGGGTCTGTTTCCATCAGTTACTGAATGACGCCTTTCTGATGGCAATTGGGATGGTTACCAATCTGATCACAGGAGATTGCCAGTTCCACTATAGCTAGGAGTCTTAGCTGGGATCATTCTTGTAGATTCAGGGGAGTTTCCCTTGCGTCAGTTTCTATGTGACCCTTAAATGCTGCCCCCTTTCTAGTCTCTTTCAGCACCCTTTGCCTCCATCTATCCCCCAACCCAGTCCCTCAAATTCCCATCCCCATCTGCCCCCAATCTACCCAGGAGATCTCTTCTCAGGGAGATCCATGCAACTCCCCTTGGGCCTTCCTTGTTACCTAGCCTCTCTGGGTCTGTGGATTATAGCTTGATTATCTTTTATTTTATGGCTAATATTCACTTATGAGTGAGTACACACCATATTTGTTTTTCAGGGTCTTGATTTTCTCAAAGAACCAACTCTTTTTTCACTGATTCTTTGTATTGTTCTTTGTTTCTATTTATTGATTTCAGTTCCTAGTCTGATTATTTCATGCAGTCTACTCCTCTTGGGTATGTTTGCTTCTTTTTGTTCTAGAGCTTTCAGGTGTGCTGTTATGTTACTAGTATGAAATTTCTCCAAATTCTTTATGCAGGCACTTAGTGCTATTAACTTTCTCTTAGCACTGTTTTCATTGTGTCCCATAAGTTTGGGGATGTTATGAATTTATTGTCATTGAATTCTAGGAAGTCTTTAATTTATTTATTCCTTCTTTGACTCAGTAGCAATTCAGTTGAGAGTAGTTTGGTCTGCATGCATTTGTAGGTTTTTCTGTAGTTGTGTTGTTGTTGAACTTCGACTTTAATCCATAATGACTTGCTTCGTGATCGAGTATGTGGTCAGTTTGGAGAAGGTTCTATGAGGTGCTGAGAAGGTATATTCTTTGGTATTCAGGTAGAATGTTCTGTAGATATGTTAGGTCCATTTGTGTCATAACATCTGTTCTGTTAGTTCTTTGTTTAGTTTCTGTCTGGACAACCTATCCATCAGGGAGAGTAGGGTGTTAAAGTCTTCCTCTATTAATATGTGAGATTTGATATGTGATGTAAGTGTTAGTAATGTTTCTTCAAATGTAGGTGCTCTTGTATTTGGGACATAGATGTTCAGAATCGAGACATCATCTTAATGGGTTTGTCCTTTGATGAATATGAAATGTCCTTCTCTATCTCTTTTGATTAATTTTGGCTTGAAATCTATATTGTTAGATATTAGGATAGGTACACCAGCTTGTTTCCTAGGTCCATTTGATTGGAAAATCTTCTTCTAACCCTTTACTTTGAGGTAATGTCTGTCTTTGATGTTGAGATGTGTTTCTGGTATGTAGCAAAAGGATGGATCCTATTTTTTATCCATTCTGTTATCCCGTGTCTTTTTATTGGCAAATTAAGTCCAATGATGTTGACAGATATTAATAACCAATTGTTAATTTCTGTTAATTTTGCTGTTGTTGTTGTTGTTGTTGTTGTTGTTGTTGGTGGTGGTGGTGGTGGTGGTGGTGGTGTGTTTGTGTATGTGAGTGTATGTGTGTGTGTGTGAATGTGTTCTTCCCTTCTTTGGGATTTACTGGTGTGGAATTATCTATTGCCTGTGTTCTTGTGGGTATAGCTCACTTCCTTGGGTTGAAGTTTTCCTTCTACCTTCTATAGGAATGGGTTTGTGGATAGATATTGATTAAATTTGACTTTGTCCTGAATTTGACTTTGTCATGAAATATCTTGTTTTCTCTATCTGTGGTGATTTAAAGTTTTGCTGAGTATAGTAGTCTGGGCTAGCTAGCATCCATCATCTCTTAGAGTTTGTAAGACATCTGTCCAGGTTCTTCTGGCTTTTAGAGTCTCCATTGAGAAGTCAGGTGTAATTCAGATAGGTCTGCCTTTATGTGTTACTTGGCCTTTTTCCTTTGCAGCTTTTAATAATCTTTCTTTATTCTGGATGTTTAGTATTCTGACTATTATGTAGCATGAGGATTTTTCTTTTCTGATCCAGTCTATTTGATGTTCTATAAGCTTCTTGTACTTTTATAGGTATGTCCTTCTTCAGGCTGGGAAAATTTTCTTCTTCTGTGATTTTGTTAATGTATTTTCTGGCTTTTGAGCAAGTAGCCTCTCCTTCTTATATTCCTGCTATTCTTAGGTTTGGTCTTCTCATAGTATCCCAGATCTCTTAGAAATCTGTGTTCGGATTTTTAGATATTTCATTTTCTTTGATTGATAAATCTATTGATTCTACTGTATCTTCAACACCCGAGATTCTTTCATCTCTTGTATTCTCTTGGTGTTGCTTGTGTCTATATTTCCTGTTCTCTTAATGAGAGTTTCCATTTCCAGAATCCCCCCAGTTTGTGTTTTCTTTATTACTTCTATTTCCATTTTTAGGTCTTGAACAGTTTTATTTATTTCTGCCAACTGTTTGTTTTTTCTTGGGTTTCTTGACATTCTTTAAGAGATTTATTGGTTTCCTCTAATTTTTGGGTTGTCTGGTCCTCAGTTTCTTTAAGAGCTTTTTCATTTCCCATTTAAGGGCCTCTATAACCTTTATAAAGTTATTTTTGAGCTAGTTTTCTTGTGTTTAAGCTGCATTGGACTATTCAGGTCTTGGTGTCGTAGGATAGCTGGGTTCTGGTGGTGACATATTGCCTTTTCTGTTAATGATTGTGTTCTACACTGGCATTTAGACATCTGGATTTGGGGTGACTTTAGGTCTAGGTGTTGATTTCTACATTTGTCTTTGTTGAATGGGTATTTTGTTCCTTGATTTATGGTTCCCCTCTGGTCTTCTGACCTAAGTAGCCAAGGGTTCTAATGATTGGTGAATCTTCAGATCCAGTAGGGTATCTCTGCTAGGGTTTTGGGAGCCAAGATAGGCCAAGTCTTCTTGGGTCTCTAGATCTGTCCTATCCTCCAATAAAGCCTGAGTCTTCTTCTGGGTTATCTAGGACCAGCCTGACTTCTGATAAAGTTGCTGGGGCTGTTTTCCCAAAAAGTTTTGGGCTATACCTGGGCCTATGGCATCTGTTCTTCCAAATGGTGTGGACTGTTTTAGCTTGTGGTATCTGTCCGAATTCTAGGGAAGGGTTGGCTGTGGGGAGGATGATGAGTCGGAGAGGCAGCAGTATGAGTCTTGTAGGAGCAGAGTCTAGGAGGTGGAAGTAGTCCATCTGGCAGGCCGGGAACTCACCTGCTTGTCTACTGGTGAGGGCTGCACCAGAAGAGTGGGAATCCTTTGGAGTTTGGGACAGGGCCCAGCAGTGGTGCTGTTGCTGAGATAGGAGGGCGTGGGCCACAGGACATGAGGGTCACTCACATGAGGCATCAGTGCCTGTGCCTGATGTGGTCTGCACCTCAGTGGCAGAAGGCTACTGGTGTTAGGGGCACAGCCCAGAAGCAGCAGGGCCAGGGATGGCATGGGCCTGGGGAAGAGTCACAGGGGACAGAATAAAAGGAGGGGTACAGTTCTACTGGCAGGTAGTTCACTTAACCTGTTCCGGCTTGTGTGGCTTGGGCCTGCTTCGGGGTAGTCTTCTGTTGTGGGAAGGGCCCAGCAGAGGGATCAGGGACTGGCTGGAATGGCATGGTCCTGGAGAAGGATCCTGTGGGACAGACTCTGGGGAGGGCGCAGTTCTGCTGACTTATTCTTTTTTTCCATTTGATACTTTATCTTGGAGACCTTTTCCCATCAGTGCCACATATAAAGAAACAGAAGCACCTCAAATGCGTGCCTCTTAGTACTTACATTAAGAGCTTTGTGTACCAAAATGGAATTAAAAATAGCTAGGTAATTTTCAGAACTCTTGTAATCGATCACAGATTTCTACCTAGGATTTATGCCTCTGGTGGCTTTTGTTGTTGGGGTCTTTACTGAATTCCTGGGATAACTACTCCCACACTGGGAGGGGTTTTTGTCTCCTCACTGGCTGGGTGTCTTACAGTGACTTCACTGATAACTTTTAGTTGTTGTCAGGCTCACAGACACGATTGGTGTTGTTCCTGTTTCTTTGGGTGTTTTGGATCCACTGCAGTTGCCCCTTCCTGGGTACACACACATGCTTAGCATTAGCCTTTGCCAACTGGGCCCTCTACAGAGTGTCAGTGCCAGCTTGAGTCCATCCTTGAGCATCTCTATGATTCACTGTTGAGAATTCACCGTTTGTGTCTAATGTTTGGAGATTGCTCATTTACTCTATAGGTTGATTCGTTGATTATTTGTAGATATTGTTGTGCATGCTGACGGGCTTCATGAAGACATTTTCATACAAGTATACTATGTATTTTGGTCATATTCACCATCCTCCTCCTCCTTTTTCCCTACTCTTTATTCTCATTCATCCCCCAGACAGTCTCACATCAACTTTCACATCCTCTAGTCAGGTGTGGCTTTGTGTGTCTATTAAATGCTAGGATCCACAAAGGAGAGAAAATGAGAGATTCTTTTTTCTGATTCTTATTTTGCTTAACATGATGAACACCTATATCATTAGTTACCACATATTACCTATACTATTAATTATGTGATTGTGCTTATCTGTCAGTTTAAAGGCTACCCGTCTCGACCCACATGCCCCACTTACAAAGGCAAACATTTGTGTTCTTGTTCTCTGCCTGTTCTCTCACCCCACCACATCTATGGGTGAGATCATTGATAAATTGTGGCTGGTGGGGTTTGCAGTGTTCACCAACGTTCCTGGAAGGAAGCAACTTAAGGGAGGATGGAGACTTATTCTGGTTCATGGTGCTGGAGGTTACAGTGTATCCTGGCAGGAAGGGCACTGTGGAGGTCATTGGTTCAAGTTCACATCCCGGAGACCAAGGAGGGAGGCGGCCGAGTCCTTTTCCTGCTTCTCCTTCCCCATCTGTTGCCACTGGATTCCCAGCTAATGGGATGTTGCTACCTGCATTCATCCCTTGGTCTATCGGACCTAGAAAGACCGTCACAGACACATCCAGAGGTAGGTTTTATTAATCTCCTGGGTGGGTCTCCATCCAATCAAAGACCTGGACTAGCTACTGCATTCACCTTCTGTTGAGTAGTTAGGATTCCCACACTGATTGTGGTCTTACATGGTGTGAAGCAGATTCACAGCCCACTACGGTTCTTTTGTATCTCTCTGAAGCAGAACAACAGCCCTTAAGTCTAGGAACTGCCTAAGTATCTCTTGCTTCAGGAAACAAGTGTCCAGCAGGTTTCTCTATTTCTAGGGCTGAGTATTCACTTGAGAAAGCCTGTGGTAGCTATAATTCTACTTTTCCCATATATTTTACTTTCTTTCCACTATGGTGGTAAAGCACCCTGGCCAAGGTCAATGTAGGAGAGAAACAGGTTTGTTTTAGCTCACAGATCGCAGTCTACAGTTGAGATCAGGACAGGAACTGAACCGGAAACCATTAGGGAGTGTCGCTTGCTTTCTTACTCTGAGGCTCATGGGCAGCCTGCTTTCTTATAGAGACCAGGACTCTTCCCTTCCTAGGGAATGATGCTGCCCACAGTGGGCAGGGACCACCTATGCCAATAAACAACAAAGAGAATCCCCATGAATATTCCTACAGGCCACTCTGATCTAGGCAATCTCTTAATTGAGATTCCCTTCTCAGATATTAGGGCTATGCCAAGGTGACAGTTAAAGCTAAGTAGGGCACCATCTCAATCTTGTTTTGCATTCTATGTGGACAATGATTTATTCGGTGACAAACTCCCATGTTTTTCAGCTGCATGTTGGGCTTCACTGTTCCATGTCCTTTTCTCCTAGAATGTAATGATATTTATTTCTTAAATTTAGCTTTTATCTGGGGCAACTCTGCCTGAGCTTTGTCTATTCGTTCTCTTCTGCCTTTTCTGTAGAATACAAGCCACCCCCTTCACACACACACACACACACACACACACTCCAATCAGGGATTTCCTCTTCCCATTGCCCATCGTTGACTCTCCAAGGGTCTTGGATTGCTTGCTAAGTCTTCACAGGGATATTTCTTGCTTCTTTCCCACTTCTGTTTCCTCTGGGTCTTATCTTCCTCCAGGGGTATTGGTTTCTATGTGACTGCCAGGGTTGCAATGGCACCCACTCGGTGATGGGCACACTATTTCTCCTGTGCCTCCTCTGTGTGGATGATGAGCAGACCTTCTCCACTCCTCTTCCCACTGTGTTCCCTTGTGCTCGCATTCCATATGACTTCACTGTGAGTTGGCCAGCTGGGTCCCTAGGCTTGAGAATTCTTTCTCCACCTGCCACTGGCTTCCCGATGCCTTCCTCTCTTTCCTTCTTGCATCTTCTCTGTCTATTCTGTTCCCCGCACCCAGCTGTGGTCTGGCCAGCATCCTCGCATGAGGTATATGTGGTTAGAGGACTGCCCACTCAGGCTAGTCCATTTAGAGCTTAGCTGTTATAGCCGAGAAGGCTCTGCAGTTTGGGAGCTTCCATTCCCAGGAAAACCAGGAAAGCTGACTCCCAGCCCTGTGTGAGCAGGCTTGGGCAGAGATTCCTCAGTGGAGCAGGAGTTATGGCATCTTATTATGTATACTTTAGGGTCAGGGATGAGAGTATGAGTTATGTACCTCTTTCTTAGAGATTAAAATGTGTCCTATTTATCTTTCTTTTTTTCTAATTTGATGGGTTTTTTTTGGTATTTATAATATAAGTCTGACTTTCTAAAACAAAATCATCTGTACTTTTAAATTTTAGTACTGAAAATATGCCAATTCTCTCCACCCTAAAAGACATTTTTCTTAATTTTCAGTATTTACTGTGGTTTGCAGTTTTTAAAATGTAATCTATGAAGTCCCTGGTGCTGCCTAGTGACATGGTTCCCTGAGAAGGAACATAAGACAAGGTTAGCAGAGGCACCAGCATCTTGGGAAGTAAGTAGGTGAGTGGCTCAGTATCCAGACTCTAAGCTTCCTTCTTGTGCTGTGGAGATGTCTTCAGTTTCTGCTTTTTACACATAGAAGGGTCAAAGGAAACACAGCCTGGCTGATGAGGGTCATTTAAGCCTCTGGAGATGAGATGGGCAAGGCATGATCACAATAGTTAGGGTGCGGGACAGCGCTCTGCAGATGGCTGCCCTGGGTGGTGAGTCCAGCATTGAGCAATGAGGAAATATACCACGCCCTCACCCAAGAGCTATGCTTCATACTCCACGGACATCCTTTGGATCTCTGGAAATGTTTCTGAGATGATCAACCCTTATTCAAGCCTCAGCTATAGCCTCATAAAGGGAAAGAAGTTAAAAGTCGACTCTGAGCATGCTTCAGCAAAGGTCAGGATGATCTGGCTTCCAGGGTGTCCCTGGATTCTCTAAAGGGTTTTAATAAGAAGAAGCGATTAACTGCAATGGTAACCCACCTTGCCATGCTAGGTAGCAGGTGACTTTAAACTTACCCTTTAAGAGTCAATATAAAGAGATTAAATCTGATTATCTGGTAGAGGTTTTCCCTACGACTAATAAAACCTTATGGTGGTTAGAGGAATATTCCTAAAGGGTTAATTACTTGGTTTTTCTTCTGCAATTAGCAATGGCTGTCTTAGAGAGGAGGAGAGGAGAGAACACATCATACCACAGGTCTTGGAGGCTCTAAGTCATTAGGCATTCTGGACAAGAGGGTTGAAGAGCCCTCTCCAGGGTTGCCATCTTGTGTGCTCTCTGCCTACTCCAGGATCAGAGGGATGGACAAACCTCAGTGGGACCCTTATCATAGATACATGGGATCTAGTAAAAGAGCTATTAGCTTTTGGGCTTCCCAAATAACTAAGCTATGGCCTTCCTAAAGACCCACGTTCAGTGATCCTCAGGTTACAGCACTGTGATGATGCTGTCCTTGACACAGGACTTGTTACCTGCAGAGGGCCACTTATACAAATGTTGTCACTGCCTGCTATTTGTTTGGATGAAGCATTTTTAGTAACTGCTCTAGATTGCAGAGGAAGATGTTTAAAATTGGGAAACAGATGCTTCTACAGCCAGCGGAGGGTAGAGCTGCGTAGCTAAGGAGAAGACCCAAGGATACCCAGAGGCTCTGGGTAAAAGCATGTCAGGGAACCTGTCAGTTGGGACCTCAGCTACCATCTACTCTGGGATAAGCACAGAGCATGCTCACACATAGGGCTTCTGCTCCTGGCATCTTTTTTTTTTTTTTTTTGGTTTTTCGAGACAGGGTTTCTCTGTGGCTTTGGAGCCTGTCCTGGAACTAGCTCTGTAGACCAGGCTGATCTCGAACTCACAGAGATCCGCCTGCCTCTGCCTCCCAAGTGCTGGGATTAAAGGCGTGCGCCACCATCGCCCGGCCCTGCTCCTGGCATCTTAAGACATCTATAGAGCCCATGTCTAGGCACTAGGTTTCTGTCACCTGAGAGACATTCTAACTCAGATTGCAAATCTCTAGCCACCTACATATCTTTCCCTACAGGAGAAAGGAACTATGTCCTGCCTGTTCTCCAAAGCTCACAGTCTTGGCAGAAGGTACTATCCTCCCAGCATAGATGTGTGGGAAGGGTGTTTCCCAGCCTGTGGCCCCACAGAGGCTGCTGGACTTCAACCTGATTCTGTAGCTCCCACTCGCGGCTTCCAGCAATGACCTTTGGGACCTAGGCTGGCTGGGCTCCAAGCAGCCACTGCTTCTTGATGACTGAATGACTCTCTTTCTCTTTCTCAGATGCATAATCAATATTTCGGAGGACTATGCCCGCCAGAGCTGCCTTGTCAGCAAATTGATTTGGAAAGTTTTCTCTTGAGGGTCACATCTGCTGGTGGCTCCCCTTCATTGCCCTGCCTCAGGGTTCTCACCGGAGACTCAGTCAGGGTTTGGAACCCATTTACCCAGCCCGGACTCCCTGAGGCCTCTCTGCAACCTCCTCTTGTCAGGAGCCACTGTGGGCACAGGGTTTTCTGCCTTCCACGACTCATTAACATGCCTTCAACCCCCCAATTTCCTCCTCCCTGCCCACTCTTCCTCTTTCTGGGAGACTTTGATACACCAGAGCTTTGAAGAAGAAAGTCACCTGTTTCTCAGGGACGGAATTCTTCAGCCTGAGTGCTTCCGTGGGATATTCTTACACGTGTTTTTGATCACCACGGTAATGCCAAGTGATGGGTCTGGTGTCTTTCTGATTTTTATTAACTTTTTCTTCTTTTCTTTTTGAAGTAAGTATCAGATAGGCATGGGGGCTGGCGGCAGCAGTTCCCTGGGACAAGATGAAGTTTGCTCTGAGCTCCACCGTGAGGTGACTCCTGCATTGAGAAACTCACCGCCAGGGAAAAAAAAAAATTGGCTCCTCATCTCCTGCAGCTTCTAATCATTGCGATGCAAATTCCATAGAAAAGAACTGCGGGAGTCCTAGGGGCTGGAATCAGACACCATTGAAATGGGGATGGATGCCAGGCCTGGGTATTAGAAAGCCGGGTTCCCAGGCTGCATCTCTGAAAATCCCCACCTCTGCAAAAACTGTAATTCCTTGTTGGAAGAGAGAGGCTGACCTCTTCAGTCTTCCGTTTTCAGAGACCTGCAGGGGAAGGTAGCCAGATGTTCTGGACCCTGTCCGCCTGACCATGGCGTTCAAAGCTTTCCCTGTTGGGGACAGAATCTCTTTTAGGAAGGGGAAGGGAAAGCCGAACTCGGCTCAGCTAGCTGGAGGGGCCCCTCCTTGCCCTTCAGGCCAGCACCGAGGGAGAAGAGATTTCTTTTGTTGTCGAGCAGGGTTCCATGAATAAAGATGAGCCTGTGGGTGATTTCATCCAGCAGCCTCCCTGGCCCAGCTTCCTGACAAATAGAACTCTGATTCTGACAGGAGGGTTTCTGCTTTGTTTTTGAATTCTCCTCATTAATATTTTCCCCTTCGAAAGTTGGTGTCACCGAGTGTCTGGATGTTCAGAGATCTGTCTGTGGTTCAGAACTTCTAGCGTACACCTGGCCATCATGGTCCTCTGTCTCAGAAGTGGGGAAACTGAGGCTCAGAGTGAGGACGTGGTCTACCCAGGGTCACTCCATTTACTAGCTGCTTGTCTTGTCTGTGTCACGGAAACCTGACCAGATAGCTTAGGGATGGGAAGGGTTATTGTGTTTCACAGGTCAAAAGGGTGCATACACGCTGGCAGGAGGAGCTGATGGCATTTTTGTCCAGAGTCAGGAAGCACACACGTGTACACTCATGCATACACACACCGTACACAGAGGGGGGGGGAAGGGGAGAGAGAGAAACAGAGAGAGACAGAGAGAGGAAAAGGAGTGTTGATAACCAGCCCCTTCCTCCCTTTAATTCTATCTAAAACCCCAGCCCATGAGTTGGTACTAACACATGTAGAGTGGATCTTCCTGCCTCCCTTATCCTAGTCTAGACTCTCGTAGACACGATCAGAGTTTTTCTCCTCGGTTACTGTACTTCTTGTCAAGCTGCCAATTTAACCATCTTACTCGGGGTCTGGAGTCCAAGTTGTAGCAATTTGAAGTTAATGATTCACTGGGATTCCACCAATCCATTCATCTCCCCATTTTCTACCTGTCCACCTACTCATACACTCACTCACCCACCCATCTACCCATCCACCCATCCATCCACCTGTCTACCCATCTGTCCATCCCCCATCTATTCAGCCGTTCATCCATGTGTCTATCCATCTACTCACCCATCTATTTAATAGCCTGGGAGAGGCATGACATCCCTGTACCAAAACAGAAGACAGAAAGCTGTAGTATTTGTCATGGAGTTGCAAGGACTTTGGATGATGAATAAAGGTGGCAGGATTTGCCTTTCTGTGCAGTGTGTGTGTGTGTGTGTGTGTGTAGGTGGGAGCTGTTGGAGCCAAATGGATGGATGGCCAGAAGGTGCAGGCTGGACTGAGAGAGCGTGAATGATGCTGCCTTGGAGCAGGACTTACAGCTGGGCTGAGGTGGATGTGGAAAGAAGGATAGCAGTGGCAGAGAGCAATCGAAGACCAGTTCTTAGAAGTTAAGAATCCACTCTTACACCCAGAGAGCCCTTGTCAAGGATTAACTTACCTCTGTGCGCAGGGCGCTGGCAGGAGAGAGAAGCCAATTCAGAGAGAAGTCAGGATCCGGCACTTCCGAGCAAAGCCAGGAGCTAGAAAGCTGGAAGAAGACCTTGGACAGAAAAGTAGGATCAGCAACATCCCACAGGCAATGAGGTCGTGACCTGGTGGGTTATCGAGTCCACCAGACAAGTCGTTTGCATCTTGCTGGGGGAAACAAAAAACCCACAGTTAACGAATCATTTCAGAGCCTCGGTCTCAGTCAGTGCCAAGAACAAGCCAGGCAAAGGTATGCCCTTAAACTAGGGCATGCGTTGTGCAAGCGTGACCCGCCGGACAATATCTCAGTGTGTTCTAAAGGTCACCTTTCCCTTATTTCCAAGTTTCAGATAGTTTGTGTGTGTGTTTTCATGTGTATACACATGTGAAAACCGGGGGCATCGCTGGCTGTCTTCCTGGAGTACTCTCTGCCTTAATTTTTGAGCCAAGTCTCTCATGGAACTTAGAACATGTGAGTTGAGCTAGACTGGCTGGCCAGCAAGACTCTAGCATCCTCCTGTCTCCCAGCAATAGATTATAGGCATGTACCCCCATGCCAGCTTTTTACATGGATGCTGGGCATTGGCCTCATGCTTGCATGGAAACACTTTATGCATAGAGTCATCTCCCCAGACTTCAAATTGTCTTGTTTTCCACCAGATGAAGGCTTGGGTGCCATGCTGTCTTGTTGAAGTCCTTCCTTTTACCTCCAGCATGGTGACTGTTCAGTCCCAACTCCCTTCTCTGAGGGGTGAGGGTTGTGAGCACACAGAACCAACTTTATCCTGCAGGCTGAGTGCAGTCTGTGGCTTCAGTGCTTGGCCTGGCCATATCTCCCTCACAGCATCGATAGTCGGACCAACATTTAAATATTAATCCAGGCAAGCCCAGCACCACAGGTTTTCCACAGCTGCTGGGTTGGAGCAAAAGCTGCAGAACAGATCATGAGAGAGGAGAGACCTGTAAAAGGCATCGATTCATCTGTGTAGAATGGATCAATGTGTGCTCGGAGCAGCCTTGGGATGCAGAGTGAACTTCGCTTCATGACTTGGACTTGGGAATTTGTAGGTAGAAAGCTTGGGAGCTGATCTGTGTGCTTGGACATGCTCAGCAGAAAACTGCGGGCATCTGGAAGTGAGGAGTAGATGGAGCAGCTGCATGGGGTGGAAGGGCAGACAGGGAGACTCGGGAGAATCCAAAGGAGCGCTTGGGGCCAACCTGGCAGAAAGGTCTTTGTCCTGGAACAAGGGATTCCTTTTGCCTCCAAGCTGCCCGGGCATGGGGGATCAGGTGGCAGCTTACCCACCTTTCCTCTCTGCTCTATACTCTATAGACTGAGGATTCTATTCTCAGCCATCCATCGACAGCTTGGCCTTCCAGTTTCCTAATGGCTCAAGTGTCGTGGACAGCAGTGTCTGCTCCACAGTGCAGCATGTCTTGCAGAATCTTACCCTTGGCTCTGCAGACTTTCCCAAGATGCCTAGGAGGGCTATATCCTCAGACTGATAAGGAATCCAGGCCCAGTTCCTGCCAGATAGAACTTCAGGAAGAGCAGAGCTGCCAGGTCCCATCCCTCAGCCTGAGAGGTGAGCAGTATGTGCGGTGCTGAGCCCCAGGATGGGCTGAAAGAAGTTTAGCTCTCTCGGATCTGGCCCTGAGTCCACCTCATCACCTTCTACTTCATCACCTGGACCCCAAGGATCTTGCAAGTTTAGGCAGGAGAAACTTGACGACTCTTGCTTTTTTTTTTTTTAAAAAAAATATGTATTCATTTATCACTTATTATATCTATCTATCTATCTATCTATCTATCTATCTATCTATCTATCTATCTATCTATCTATCTATCTATATCTATTGAAACAAGGTATTATTAGCCAAGGCTACTCCGGAACTCATTATATGATGAAGAGTGATCTTGAACTTCTGACTCTGCAGACTCGCCCTCCCAAGCGCTGGGAGTCTAAGTGTGAAGCACCATACTTAGTTTAAGAGATTAAACCCAGGTACACCTACTCACTCACAGCGTCTAGGTACACAGCCTTTATCCTGTCCACTTGACATTGGGTCTTCGCTACCCCACACGCTGGTCTGTCTCACATATTGGATAAAGCAGAGTTTTTGCCTCTTTAGACAAGTGGGTGTGTGTGACTTGGCATGAGTCCCATATATGAGGAGTGTTTCTAGGCGGGCTGAACAGACACGCCTGCTCATGACCCACATTGCACCAATATCAATGAAACCATTAATGCCTGCGATATGTCTTTTAAGAAGTCCATTCTGGAGGGCAGCCAGGTACAAAAAGACCCTGCATGGACACAGGAACTTCCTGAGAGTCTGGTTCTGGTATCCATTCTGAGCCTAATGAAGATGGTTGCTAAGCTACTCTCACCTGGGTAGTTCACACCTGGCAGGCAGGAAGTCTTTGCCAGCAGTCAACTTGCTTCAGACTCACAAGGAGGCTTCATGGCCTTGATTAACATTAGAAGAACACAAAAGGCGAAGATGCGTGGCTTTAATGTTAATCACCAGCGTGGCCTGCGTTGTATAGGCTGTAGACTTCTTCCTGCACTTGGAACTGTTGTAGCGGCTGCTCCTCATTTGGACGACTCCTGTGAATTCTAATAGGAAATATGTCTCAGAACAGGAGAGTTGCACAGGAAATACAGGGGATGGAAAATCTAGGCTGGCTTGGGTACCTAGGCGTATGGTCCTTCCCCTAAGTGTACCTGCTCATCCGTGAAAGGCAATTAGCAACGGTGAAGAAATTTGTGTCCTTGTCCCTGCTGACCCAAGGAAGCAAGTTATCCCTAGACCCTTGGCGGATCCTGAAACCGGATAGAACTGAATTCTATAGGCACTGTCTCTCTTTCCATGATCATAAGTTTGTACGGACATGATGAGATTCACTTAGCTTAAGTAGGATGCTCAGTGTTAATCGTCAACCTCAGAAGATCTGGGATGAGCCTCAAGGCACACCTGTCAGGGATTATCTAGAGCAGGTTAGGCTCTGGACCGTATCCCTGAGGCATTGCCTTGTTTAAGTTAACTGAGGTGGGAGGCCCACAGTAAAAGAGGGCAGCACCATTCCCTAGGTGGGGCTCGAGGACTGAGCCAGAGAATGACCTGCGCACCAGCGCTCACCGTTCCTTCCTGTCTACTTCCGTACAGGGGAGGCAGTGTGACCAGTGGCTTCAAGCTCCTGATGCCAAGATTTTCCGGCCACAATGAACCATGATCCAGAATGACCTCTGCCTTCCTTGGGTTGATTTTATCAGGTATTTTGCCAATGATACAATGTAACTAAGACAGTAAGGGAATAGTGGTAATTACTAACAAATTAGAAACATTGGAATATACCGTGTAAAACACCTGGGATGTAGTGCTTCTCTCAAAATGCCTTAGGGCTCTACTCTGTATTTTGGGGTGCTATTGACTGTGGGAAACAGAAACAATGTGTGTGAGGTTCCTGGGCCCCAGGTTAAAGGACTAACCCTTATGATCCAGTTATTTTCCCCATGTCCTGCCTCTGAGCATTTACTTCATGGGGTCTATGTCCCCAATATTAGCCTTTGGGGGTCTTTGCAGATCCAACCTCAACTGTGAAGTGCACTGGCCTCTTCAAGCACAGACTTGTAGGAAATTTTGCTGAGATGTTACCTGGGAGCTGGGCTGCGTTCTGATGCTCTAAGGACTTCAGAAACCCTGCCTCGTGAGCAGAGCTGGTGCTAGGTGGTACTGATAGAATCCTCCTGACTGTGGCTGACCTTGTCAGACACAACCATCAGTATCAGTGCCTCGGCTCCCAGCGTAGGGCTCCCCAGTAGCCTGCACACTTGTGGCGCCCCTTCTCTGGCCCACTGCTTGGCTATGTCCAAGGGCCTTTGAGGTACTGAGACCCTGGCAGCCCTCCGGATTTTAATGCTAGTGTGATAACCATCCTACAGGCCTCCTGATTGTTTTCCTTCCTTCCAGATAAGGTTTTCAAAGTAATAAAGAAAGAGGGCCAAGGAGGCCGGATAAGGGGATTAAGGAGGGAGAAGGAAAAGCAGCCAGCGTGTTCCCAGATGCCCTTGATGACCTGCAGGCAAATCCTCCCTTTTAATTGTCACTAAAGGGATTATCCAATTTCCGCCTCAGATGTAAAGTGTTGTGACTAGGCCAGCATAATTAAAGTGTGTTCCATAGGGACAGGGAGAGGGTTCAGGTGGGCCCCGGAGAGCTGTCTGGGGAGAATCCCATTTGCTCTGTCTCTTATCAGCCTTGTCTGAAGCCAGGAGACCAGTCCTGAGCTCTGTGGCCAGGATAATTAAAATGCCTTTAATTGGAAGATTCCACCAGCTCCCTGCAGTGGTGGTGCAGGGCAGCCAACTGGTTCCTAGGTGCTCCTGTGGGAAGCTGTTGGAGGGCCTCTGAAAGTCTTCCAGGTCAGGAGGGCATTCCAGACAGCTCTGCCACGCTTGGGTTTGCACGCATGAGCCTGGCTGGTGTTCCTGACTGTTGTGTGACTTCTCAGGGATGATGGATGCTACAGGGTGGGGAAGAGAAGCTGAATGTGGGGCCAAGGCTGAGGAACTTAAATCCCATTGCCATGGTCAGAAACGACCACGAATGCCTGGAAAGACGATCAGGTCACACATCCCAAGATCAGCTGCTGGATTTCTCTGTAAGGCCTTTATTCTGTTGACACAAAGACAATGAGCCAGGTGTCAGGATACGGTGGAGCCCACCCTGTAAGAAACATTGTAGACAGCGGGGTCTGATCACTGGGTGCCTAGCATTGATAGTTATCTCAGGGACATTCCCTGGGGACAGGACACCTCCCTTTCCTCTGCACCACCCACCCAGCAGCTTATCGTGGAGGTGACTGCTGATCCAGGATGCTGCATTTGAGGTCTTTGGATTTCCAGACGAAGGCTTTATCTTTGCAGGCTGAGCACAGGAACAGCCGACCTGGCTGCTCTCTGCCGCCCTCTCACAGGCTGCACCTCCTCCCCGTGGAATCTCCATAGAGATCAGCTCACTGTGCTCATTCCTTGTTCTCTGTCAACTTGACACAAGCTAGGAATTCTGGGAAGAAACCTCAACTGTGAACTGAGGAATTGCCTGCTGTAGGTCCTTCCTTCCTTCCTTCCTTCCTTCCTTCCTTCCTTCCTTCCTTCCTTCCTTCCTTCCTTCTTCCCTCCCTCCCTCT
>NC_022017.1:24320401-24324100 GCF_000317375.1 Microtus ochrogaster | reverse complement strand
TTTTTAAAGTCAGGCTGTCTGTGTATAGCCCTGGCTGTCCTGGAGCTCGCTCTGTAGACCAGGCTAGCCTCAGATTTAAAGATTATCCTGCCTCTGATTCCTGAGTGCTGAAATTAATGTCTTATGCCACCAAACTCACTTTCTTGGTTCATAATTGATTGATGTGGGAGGACCTAGTACACCAAGGGCAATGTTACCCCTTGGCAGATGTCCTGGGTTGTATAAAAAGCCAACAGCATGAACTATAGAGGGCAAGCTAGCAAAAGACTCCACCCCACCCTGCCCCATGACACTTGCTTCTGGCCCTCCCTCTAATTTCCTGCCTTGAGTTCCTAATATGACTTCCCTTTGTGATGGATTGTGACTTGTAAGCCCCAATCCCAAGTTGCTTTTGGTCAGTGTTTTGTTGAAGCAAAAGAAAGCAAACTTGGACAGACCCTAACCCAGACAATTCCGCTCCTCTCCACAGAGGAAGAAGACTTTGACCCAAAAGAGCAGAACACAGCAAGTCCTTTATAAGAGAAAAAAATGTAGGAGCCAGGGTTCTGCTCAGTGCCTTCCAATAACTACATGCTGAGCCCGGGTCTGGATTCAGGTACTCCCTTCCTCTTGCCTGGCAGAAATTTGATTGTGTTTTTGAAGTACTGACACCTGCCAGGTATTCCTCGTTCTTTTACTCTTTTCTCCATCACCAGGAACTGCGTGTTCGGGGGAGGGGGGTTGGGGGGGTGAGGTCTCTCCTCCAGAGTCTGGTGGGAAGAGTCGCCCTTTGCAAACGAACTGAGCTTTTCCTGTGATTGTCCAAGGTCACATAGAAGAACTGGGGCCCTGGGGTTGGGCCAGGGTGGTCATGCCCAGTCTTCCTATTTCCTTGATGCCAGAAACTGTGCTGGCTGCCTTCGTCACATATGCCCTGAACTCGTTCAAACCCTGGAGGATGACTGCTCGATCCTTAGGAAACAAGACTCAAGAGTCACTCAGAAACTCTGATTTCAAAATTGCTATTTGACTTGTTAAAAACCACACACTGGAAACAATCACTTCTTTATCCCTTCAGATTCAACTTTGATTAATGTTTGATTCTATTTATTAGCATAGATGATTAAATTCTCTTAAGTGTTTAAGTGGCACTGATAAACACAGTGTGTTTGAGCTTCCTTTTTTTTCTTCTGTATTTCAATTGCGTGGCTGGTAAACAGACCTTCTGAGCATTCAACAGTGCCCGCAGATCTAATAAGTTAAGCTAACAAATACGTTCGCTTTCAATATCCTCTGCGAGTGAAGACACGCGCTCTGCTCCCCTTATCATAACCTTCCTTTAAACAAGCTTGAAGAGCGAGCGCTGTGTTGAGTGTAGGGCTCAAACAAACACACGTGTGGAGGGTGTGCAGAGATTCGGCGTTCTGATGGCCGCTTCACTGAGAAGCCCGGATGCTCCTGTGAATTGGTAACCCCAAATGCTGCCACTGCCCATACCAAGGTCCTTGTTAGACTTTCTCTAGCTTCCTTCCCATAGCCCTTGTGTGTGTGTGCCATAGGGGCAGGTTGGAAGATGGATGAGAGGTGTATGGGAACGTGAAGCCATGGATGTGGAGGCCAGAGGATGACCTCAGCCATCGTTCCTTGGGCACAGTCACCATTTTTTTTTTGAGACAGGGTCTCTATGTTTCCTGATTGTCCTGGAATTTGCTGTGTAGACCAGGCTAGCCTGAACTTATAGGGAGACGCCTGCTTTGGCCTCCTTGGGATTAAAGGCATGTGCCACCATGGGCCCCACTCCACTTTATTACCCTGGGGCTCACTGGCGGGTCATCCTAGCCTGGAAGTGAGCTGCAGTGAGGGACTCTCTCTCTTCCTTCACCCTGCTGTTTGAGACAGGATCTCTCCTTGTGACCTTCAGTTCACCAACTAGTTAGTTAGATGATGAACTAATTAGACAATTAGCCAGTGAGTCCATGACCTGCCTGTCTCTGTCTCCTCAGTTCTGGGATTGCAAGCATGTTCTACCTCATCCATTTTTAATTAATTAATTAATTAATTAATTTTTGATGTTGATTTTGGGAATTGAACTCAGGTCTGCATTCTTGCTTGACAATTACTTTACTGCACCATCTCTCCAAGCCTCCTCTCAAGCATCCTAAAAGATCTCCCAGGGTCTATTACTTGAGCCTTGAAGTCCTTGGTTGCTCTAGAGGCATAGCCAGCCTAGGCCCAGAGGCTAAGCTTCTGACTTCCAGGAAGAAGGAAACCACTTGGGAACACCCAGACAGAAGGCAGTCATAAGAGACAGAAAAGACAGCTCAGAAAGCTCAGAGTCACATATAAAATCATGATGGGACCAGAAAAAAGGAAATACTGCTCAGAGTAGGAGGGTGATCAACTGGATCACTGGGGACCATGCACGATAGGCATGCCTGGAAGAGTCATCTCCATCCTGGGGTCAGAAGTAGTTCCCTTGTGTTTTTGTTACCAGACACTGGTGCCTTTTGTCCTTTGGTCTGCTGAAGGACCCTATTGACACATATATCTGTTCTCTTGATGGCTCTCGGGTGGCCTGTGTTTGGGACTAGAACAGAACTTTGGGGATGTTTAGTCTCTTAGTATGTGTTTACAAGTGCTCCTGTTGACTGCAAACCTGGGAGCAGAGGAGTTGGGTTGGAGTCCATGCTTGTGCTTGGTCTGACAGCATAATGCCAGGGTGCACCCATGCCAGGTTCTCTGGCAGAAAGAGCAGGTGGGGGGTAGCAGGGGCAGAGCCAGACCTGCCAGTGTCTCCTTTGGGCTGAAAGGGATGGTGAGTGTTGACTCAGCCCTCCCCACTGGGCACCGAGGAGAAACACACTCCCTGAGTCCGGAGTCTGTCCAACCAGGATCTCTTTTAATGGTATCAAGCAGGGACTTACATAGGGTTGTGATGGGGTGGCGAAGCCTGGAGTGGGCCAAGGCAGAGCAAGGAACAAGGGCCAATATTATTCTGCTGACTAGAGGTGGCTGGACCAACGCGGGTCTAGGTCAGGTAGCCAGAGACAGGTTTCCAAACTCTAGATATGCTCAGGAAGTTACACTATGCCTCGCACCAACTCAAGTTAGGCTCAGGAAATTACACTGGGCCTCATGCCCGGGCCTCATGAGGCCCAACACACCCACAACAGTGTGTGAGTCCTGTTCTCTGAAGTTCTATGGGGATGTGGGAGAGGGTTGTTGTTTCTGCTGTTTCCCACCCTTGCCCATACCTACCTAGTGACACCAGTCTCAAAATTTTTAGCCATTTTAGTGAATAGATTTTTGTAGTTGTGTGCATGTATATGTGTGTGTGTGTGAGGGGGGTTGCCTGCATGTATGTAAATGTCTTACATGTGTGCAGTTCCTGCAGAGGCCAGGAGAGGGCACTGGATCCCTTGGAACTAGAGTTACAGACAATTATAAATTGCCACGTGGATGTTGAGAACCAAACCCAGGCCTGTGATCTTAACCATTGAGTATCTCTCAAAGTTGGTGTGTGTGTGTGTGTGTGTGTGTGTGTGTGTGTGTAATTCAGCTCAGTGACAGAGTGCTTGCCCAACATAGTCAAGCTCAAGCCCTGTGTTCAGTTCCCAGGACAACAACAAAAAAACTACAGCTGGCCTGAATCTGAAAAAGCATGGGATAAAACCGGACTTGCTGAACATAGCGGACAATGAGGACTACTGAGAACTCAAG
>NC_022017.1:24313132-24320301 GCF_000317375.1 Microtus ochrogaster | reverse complement strand
GGTGTGTGTGTGTGTGTGTGTGTGTGTGTGTGTGTGTGTGTGTGTGATTCAGCTCAGTGACAGAGTGCTTGCCCAACATAGTCAAGCTCAAGCCCTGTGTTCAGTTCCCAGGACAACAACAAAAAAACTACAGCTATTGCAGTACAAAATGGGATGGAAGCACAACTGCAATCCAAGCACTCTGGAAACAGAGGCAGGAGGATCACCTTGAGTTTGAGTCTAGCCTAGGCTATAAAGTAATATTTTGTCTTAAAAATAAAATAGCCAAGATCAAAAACACTGAAGACAACTTATGCTGGAGAGGTTGTGGGGTAAAGGGAACACTCCTCCATTGCTGGTGGGAGTATAAGCTGGTACAGCTCCTTTGGATATCAGTGTGGTGATTTCTCAGAAAATTAGGAAACAACTTACCTCAAGACCCAGCAATACCTCTTTTGGATATGTACCCAAAGGATGCTCAACCGTGCCACAAGGACATGCTCAACTATGTTCATAGCAGCATTGTATGTCATAGCCAGAACCTGGAAACAATCAAAATGCTCCTTGAGCAAAGAATGGATAAGGAAAATGTGGCAATTTATACAGTGGAGTACTACACAGCAGAAAAAAATGACATCTTGAAATTTGCAGGCAAATGGATGGATCTAGAAACCATCATATTGAGTGAGGTAGCCCAGACCCAGAAAGACAAATATCATATGTACTCACTCATATGTGGCTTTTAGACATAAAGCAAAAAAAAAATCAGCTGACAATTCATAATCCCAGAGAACCTAGACAACAATGAGGACTCCTAAGAGAGAGATACATGGATCTAATCTACATGGGAAGTAGAAAAAGACATGATCTCCTGGGTAAATTGGGAGCATGGGGACCATGGGAGAGGGTTGAAGGGGAAGAATGGAGGGGAGCATAGAAAAATATATAGCTCAATAAAAACAATAAAACAAATGTTATCATGTGGCAACTCTGAAGAGATCAGTCTCCCTGTTTTCAAGGGTTGCTTTAAAAAGACTCCATAGAGTATCTCTGGGCTAGAGACCAGCAGAGGGGTGAGTATTCTTCTCTGGTCCTTTCTAAGCTCCTTGATGCATACACAGGGTCTAATTCCCCTCTCTATGAGACTGCTTCAGAATGTGCCAGTCCTCAAGTGGTTGTTTCTCAAGAAGAAAATAAACGATGAGGAGTGAAACAAAGTTGCAGCCATCAATCAGTCCATGCTCCTGTGCCTGCATCTGTGCAATCAGCTGCACCCGGGGAGTGCTGACTCCTGATGAGCAAAGGTGTTCAAGGCTCACCTGCCTTCCATGAACTGCATGTGAGCTTCTCCAGGAACAAACACAGATGCCTGCACTGGCATGAGAGTGGAGGATTGGTAGCTGCTTATCAAACCAAGAACTGAAATGATCCAACATTAATTCCCGTTTATGCCTACTTCTGAACCTGTTGGTTTCAACCTTGGATTCCAAAATGGCCTCACCAGTCTCTGTCTGTGTGATTGTGGTCTAGAAGGTAATAGGTGTAATGGTCTGCGCTGTCCCTTTAAGAGACCAGCCATCTCCACTCCCTCCCCCATCCACTGAGGCAAGCAGATCTTCAGCTTCCAGCCTGAATCCTTTCCCTTTCAGTCTCTCTCTTAAAGAGGCAGCTTCTGTCTCTCCCTTCTCCCCACTTCTACTCTTCCCCTTTTTGTTTCTCTCTCTCTTCTCCACTTCCTCCTCTTTCCCCTCCATAACCCACTAAATAAATATCCAGCTTCACTCTGAATGGTGTGCCTATCCATGTCTCTGTCTCTTGCCTGCTGCGCGGCTGTCACATGGCTCCCTGCCTGGGACCAGCTGCCTTTGGAGACCTGCAGCATGGTCTCATGGCATATCCACCCATCTGTCTTTTCTTGTGGGACTGGCTGCCCCATCGAGATCTCTCACCCACCATGTAGCTCCCTGCCTGGGACTCGCTGCCCCTCATGGCCCACTGCAGCCACTTGGGGAACTGCACCACCCTTGCCTGGGACTGGCTACTCTTGGAACCTGCTGCCCACTACCTGAAACTACTTTTGGGACCTGCAGGGTGGTCTTGGGACCTGTTGCCCACTGCAGCCACTTGGGGGATCCTCAGCATTTTGCTTTTACCATTACAAGAGGAATTCCAGGAATTCTGTTCATGTGGTTCCCCAAATTCATTCCAGGTTCAAATGGTTCCTGGAACCTGCTGATGTCAACTCTGTCTCTTTCTCTCGGGCCAGGTGTCTTTGTTCTGTTTGTCTCTTTGCATTTCTGGTATTGATTGTCTCCCCTCCCCTGCTTTAATGGGGATTTTTATGGAATCCATAGTTAAAATTAAGGAGGACTGGCAGTTATAATGCCTTGTATGTTTTTAAATCCATGGGTGACATATGTTTATTTAGTATGCTTTGAAAGTTTTCTCAATAATATTCATTGTTTACAGTGTAGAGTTTGCATCTACCTTTAAATATTTTCCCCTAGAACTTGGACTTTAGTTTCAATTCTATTGTAAATTGAAATTTTGAAAATTCTGATTATAGCCCTCAGGATAAAGACACAGTTTATTTGGCATTTGAATTAAATCAGGGAATTTTACTAAGGCTCCTTGTTAACTTTAATAATATTCATGTTTTTTTTCTGATTATTTTGGAATTTCTTTCATAACCTAACAATGGTGCTCTAAAATTTCCTTTCTAATTATTACACATTTTATTATATTTTCTTTTCTTATTGGAGAAAGTTTCAGAACTTATTTTCTCTTTTCTGATCTCAGGGGAAAACTTACAGTGTTCTCCCAGAGAGCATGAGGCTGGCTGTGGATTGTTTTTCCTTGTCAGAGGCCCTTAGCAGAGTAGAAAGGTTCACTCTGTTCTAGATCAGGCACTGACTGTGTCGTGAGGGGCTGTTAATGGTTGTCTTGTTAATGTCTTGTCTGTACTTTCTGTACCAGGTCGCATTTTATCATCGTTAGACATGGTGAAAAATTCACCATGAAGATGCTGAATTTCACTGTGTATAAGAAATTATTTAGATTAGGAACTAAAGTTGTTTAACCAGTCAATGACCAAATTTAATATTTAGTATTCTATAACACTGAGGAAGTTATATCTAACAAGGATGTGTATGTGTTACTTAAATTTCCAAATTGTTGTTGTTTTTATATTAATCCATCAAAATGTCTTCTTGATTTTGAAGACCTGTTGAGGATGCAGTACCTTCTCCTCTGAAGACCTGGGTATCTGCAATAGATTTCCTTTGAAGAATCATTGAATCTGCAGCGGAGTCTTCTTTGAGAAGCCACAATGTCTATGGTGATGTCTGCTTTTAAGATGCCTGAAGGCTGCCTTGGCATCTCTAATAAAGACTGATTGAGTCTATAGTGGAGAGTGCAGTGATGCCTCCCTTAAAGACTCATGGAAACTTCCATGACATCGTCTTTGAGGGGCCCTTAAGTCTCCAGTGATGTCTTGGAAGACTTGTTGAATTGGAAGTAAAGTCTCCTTTGACGCTTGCTGGTGCTCTCAGTGACCCTTTTGCCACCGCCTCCCAACTGCTGGGATTACAAGCATGAGCTACTACCTAGCTTGTATCTCATTTTTAATGAGATCTGTTAGGACTTTAATATACAACCTTCTTTTTTTAAAGATTTATTTATTTATTATGATACAGTATTCTCGGTATTCTGTCTGCATGTATGCCTGCAGGCCAGAAGAGGGCACCAGATCTCATTACAGATGGTTGTGAGCCACCATGCGGTTGCTGGGAATTGAACTCAGGACCTCTGGAAGAGCAGGCAGTGTTCTTAACCACTGAGCCATCTCTCCAGTCTCACAACCTTCTTTTTCAATTGTGTGTGTGTGTGTTGCATACTTTTGAGTGTGTGCAGTTGTATGCACCTGGGTGCTTACCTGGATGTGTCAGCACATGGACACTGAATGTCTGGCTATCAGTCTTCACTTTAGTTTTCAGTGGGGGACCTCGCTGAACTTGAGCTAGGCTGGGGACCAGCAAGCCTGAAGGATTATCCTATCCAGGTCCCCCATAGTTCTGGGGTAGCAGGAGCAGACTCACCAAGCTTGCGTCTTTCTTAAGTAGCCTATATTTGAGTTTGTTTATCATTTAGTCTGACAAATTTTTTTTTGCCATGGATTTGGAAGACAGCCTCGCCGTGTTCAATATAATTGCTGAAATACTTTAAATTTAGCCGTGACCATTTATTTTCTACTTGTTCTATTTTAAATTTGTTTCTGGCTTGTACTCTTCACAGTCTTTGCTAAGCATTTGTGACGATCCGACCTGTACTTGTTGTTAGCTTCCCAGTCTTTGCCGTTCTCTGCTGGTCGGTCACATTGGGGTTTAATGTCTTGGCTGTCTTAGCTCAGTGCCTTCACCGCTTTGAGCACGTGAAGACCAAAGCAGATGTGGTCTGTAGATTGCAGTCTCTATACTTGTGTGACCAGTGAATTCCACCAGCTTTTCTCAGCCCCACTCCCCACTCCTTTCCTTTCTGCAGTTCACAGATGAGGCTGCAGGCTTCACTGGTTCCCGCCAGCCATGGCAGGTACTCCTGCTCATGAGCCCTTAATGATGCCATCGGTCAGCCTCATATTATCTCCAGAACATGAGCTTCATTATCCTTGTCCGAGCAGGAAAGTGCCACTCACACAAAATGCTGAATCTAAAGCGGCTGAAAGTATTTCTTGCTAAGTAAGGGAGCGCTGTGCCTGGAGGATGCTGTCACCCGAACAAGGCAAATTGCTCGTCTGATGGAGGTCTGGGGAAAGCATGGGACAGAGGCTGACAAGCTTCCAGAGGGGATATCTGGGTTGGAACGACCTTGGGTGTAGACAGAGGCTAGTAGAACCAGGTTGTCATTGAAGCTATGTCTGTCATCTGGAGATAAGCTCATGGCTGGGAAATGGTCCTCAGTGGATCAGCTCACATCTGAAATCAGCATACAAAGGGCGACTGTACTCTTCTTCCTTCTTGAATTTGGACTTGACTTAGAACTTGGAGGAAAAGAGGAGAGAGAGAGTATGTGTGTGTGTGTGTGTGTGTGTGTGTGTGTGCGCGCACGTGTGCATGCGCATGCGCATAGATTCATGTCTGTGACATACACAAGTCAGAGGAGTTAATGGCCCTGTCTTTCTCTGTATAAGTCCCTTGAGGCAGGGCTTCCCACTAAACCTGGAGGTCAGTGTTTCTTGGCTAGGGTAAGTAGCCATCAAGACCTAACCATCCTTTTATCTCCACATCTCCCTGCATGGGCACTGCTGGTGTCCAGGGCCCTACCCAACCTTTGTTTATGTTGATGCTGGGATCATGAACTCAGGTCCTCAAGCATTCCTTCCCATGGAGCCCTCTCCCCTGAGAAATTTTTGTCCTCATTTTCATTGTATGTCTGAGAAAACTGAGACTCAGAGCAGTTAGTGACCGTCTTAGTTGTGTTCCTTTAACTGGGATAAAAATGTCCTGACAACGAGGAAGTCAAAGTCACAGAGCTTGAGAGAGCTAGTCACAATGTAACCACATTCAAGAAGCACCAAGTCACAGACTATATATAACTCATGCTCTCTGGGATTTATTTATTTATTTATTTATTTATTTATTTATTTATTTATTTATTTATTCATTCATTCATTCATTCATTCATTCATGTATTTATTTTCTGAGATATGGTTTCTTTGTAGCCTGTCCTGGAACTCACTCTGTGGACCAGGCTGACCTTGAACTCAAAGAGATCCACCTGCCTTGGTCTCCCTGAATGCTGTGATTAAAGGCATTCGCCACTACCTCCTGGCTAATGATTATATGACCCTGTATGCACCTGATCTTGTCTGTTCTTTGGTTTTTAAACCCATTTTAGGTCCAAACATAGACAATGGTATAGTCCACTTTCAGGCCGTGTCTTCCCAGTGAAGACAGTTTAGATCATCCTTCACAAGTGTGGCGTGAGGTTGTGTCCCAGTAATTCTAGATACTGTCAAGTTGAAAACACCAACCGTGATTGTGAGTGAGAGATTTAACTAGGGCCATATACATGCTTTAAGCTAAGACCTTTGCCAGTTCCACACTGCTGTTGTTAGTCACCATTGTGCTGCTGTCTCAGGGGCAGTAGGGAGTGGCCAGCCCTGGATCTTATGACAAGACAGCTTGGCCTGTCATGCCATTCTCTAGGGGGCCATTCAGGACCGACTGTTTTCCCTTCATCTCAGATCCTGACTTATCATGTGACAGACTAATTAACGGATATGGAGCTATTAAGGATTTTTGGTACTCCGAAAACGTAACTATCACACAGCAATCAGGAGTTCCACATCCCTCTTAAGTTTTCACACATATGTGTATGTATCACAGACCTTACTTGTTTCTCCATTGAACATGGTTCTAACAACGTGTGCACTCAGGTCTGGGTGACTCCACAGCCTTTGTGTGGTGGCAGATGTCTACACATTTGACCTAATACATTCCTCTAGCTATAGGCACCCAGAATGTCCCCCCCACACATACACACATGCACACCACACACATATACACAACAAGAACCGATACTCTGCATACTTTTCTATCTTGTGGGACAGTCTCTCTTGAGGAGCCTATTGGTTTGTCCCTCAACTGGTTTCTTTTCTACAGACCCCAATTATTTTATATGTCACAATAAAATTGTTGGGGTCTTTGGAGATCACCGATAACATCTTTCACTGGAATCCTATTAAAAGCTGTTTGGGAGGTGGCTCATGGGGAAACACTGCCATGTTTCCCATGCAGAGCTGCCCTTCCCTGGATAACATGTGTTTACCCTACATTCCAGCTTCCATTGAGTCTCTCAGAGCTTTCTCTAAAAGGCCTTATGCACTCTCTCTCTCTTCTTTTTCCCCAGTCTCTCTTGCCATTGTAAATGTCATGGTGCCATTATGACACACTCTAGTTACAAATAGTGGGTATAAAGTCAACTGTTGCATGACTGACAACCTTATCTTCCAAAATTTCCTGGGCTTTTGTTATTCTTTTATGTCACATTATTTTTTGAGCTTCTAGAGAGTTTTAGGAATTCAAATTCCCAACCCCTATCTCCCCCTTCTACTCCCTTCCCAGCTTACCCAGGAGATCTTAACTATTTCCTTTTCCTGGGACCTTCCATGTCTGTCCCTCTTAGAGTCCTTC
>NC_022017.1:24307507-24312522 GCF_000317375.1 Microtus ochrogaster | reverse complement strand
TTCATTCTTTGGTTGAGGAGCATCTAGGTTGTTTCCAGGTTTTGGCTATTACAAATAATGCTTCTATGAACATAGTTGAGCAAATGTTCTTGTGATATGGGTGAGCATTCTTTGGGTATATGTCCAAGAGTGGTATTGCTGGGTCTTGTGGTATATTGATTCCCAACTTTCTGAGAATTCCCCATACTGATTTCCAACGTGGCTGTACAAGTTTTCACCCCCACCAGCAGTGGAAGAGTGTTCTCCTTGCTCCACATCTTCTCCAGCACAAGCTGTCCTCAGTGTTTTTGATCTTAGTCATTCTGAAAGGTGTAAGATGGTATCTCAGAATTTTTTTGATTTGCATTTCCCTGATGGCTAAGGATGTTGAGCAATTTTTTAAATGTCTTTCAGTCATTTGAGTTTCTTTCTGAGAATTCTCTGTTTAGATCTGTACCCCCTTTTAAAATTGGATTATTTGGTATTTCGATATCTAGTTTCTTGAGTTCTTTATATATTTTAGAGATCAATCCTCTGACAATTGTGCAGTTTGTGAAGATCTTTTCTCATTCTATAGGCTGCTGTTTTGTCTTATGGATCATGTCCTTTGCCTTCTCAGTTTCAGGAAGTTTATTGATTATTGCTCTCCATGTCTGTATTCTTCTATCAGGTTCAGTGTAACTAGGTTTATGCTGAGGTCTTTGATCCACTTGGACTTAAGTTTTGTGCATGGGGATAGATATGGATCTATTTGCCTTCTTCTACATGTCAACATCCAATTATGCCAGCACCATTTGTTCAAGATGCTTTCTTTTTTCCATTGTACAATTTTGACTTCTTTGTCAAAAATCAGGTATGCATAACTGTATGGATTAATATCGGTATCTTTGACTTGGTTCCATTGATTCACCTGTCTCATTTTATGCCAATACCAAGCTGTTTTTATTACTATAGCTCTATAGTAGAGCTTGAAGTCAAGAATGGCAATGCCTCCAAAAGTTTTTTTATTGTATAGAATTATTTTGACTATTCTGTTTGTTTTTTATTTGTTTTTGCATATGAAGTTGAGTATTGTTCTTTCAAGTCTGTGAAGAATTGTGTTGGGATTTTGATAGGGGGTTGCATTGAATCTTTAGATTGCTTTTAGTGAGATTGCCATTTTTTTATTTTGTTTATCCAACCTATCCAAGAGCATGGGGGATCTTCCCATTTTCTGATATCTTATTCAATTTATTTCTTTAAAGACTTGAAGTTCTTGTCATACAGGTCTTTCATTTATTTGGTGAGAGTTACCCCAAGGTATTTTATGTTATTTGTGGCTATTGTGAAGGGTGATGTTTCTCTGATTTCTTTCTCATCCTATTTATCATTTGTATATAGAAGGGCTGCTGATTTTTTTGAGTTAATCATGTATTCTTCCACATTACTGAAGGTGTTTACCAGCAATAGGAGTTTCCTGGTAGAGTTTTTGGGGTCACATATGTACACTATATCATTTGCATATAGCGAAAGTTTGACTTCTTCCTTTCTGATGTGGGATTCCCCTCTGTATGCTGTGAATACCATTGGTTAATAAAAAAGCTGTTTTGGGCCAGTGATAGGGTAAAGCAGAGCTAGGTGGGGAAAACTAAACTGAATGCTGGGAGAAAGAAAATGGAATCAGGGGAAAGTCATGTCACTCCACCAGAGACAGACACTGGAACTTTACCGGGTAAGCCACAGCCATGTTGCACTACACAGATTAATGGAGATGGGCTAGTTTAGGATATAAGAGTTAGCCAGACTATGCTTAAGCTATCGCCAAACAGTATTGCAAATAATAGGGGTTCTGTGTGATTATTTTGGGGCTGAGCAGCAGGGAACAAACAAGTGGTCTCCTATAACACCTTTCCAATTTGTATCCACTTCATCTCCTTTTATTGTCTTATTGCTGTACCTAGAACTTCAAGTACTATATTGAACTTCAAGTACTATATTGGAGAGAGATTGTCTTGTTCCTGATTTCAGCAGGATAGCTTTGAGTTTCTTTCCATTTAGTTTGATGTTGTTGTTGGCTTGCTGTATATTGCCTTTATTATGCTTAGGTATGTTCCTTGTATCCCTGCTCTCTCAAGACCTTTATCATGAAGGGTTGTTGGATTTTATCAAAAGCTTTTTCAGCATCTAATGTGATGGTTTCTTTTTTCAGGTGTTTTTTTTTTTTCTTTTAGTTTATTTATACGTTGGATTACATACATTGGCCCATTTTTGTATGTTGAGTCATCTCTGCATATCTGGGATGATGGTTCTGATGTGTTCTTGAATTCAGTTTGCCAATATTTTATTGGGTAATTTTTGCATCCATGTTCATGAGGGAGATTGGTCTGTAATTCTCTTTCTTAGTTGTGTCTTTGTGTGGCTTGAGTATCAGAGTAACTGTAGCCTTGAAAAAAAGAGTTTGGCATTGTTCCTTCTGTGTCTTTTGTGTGGAATAATTTGAAGAGTATTGGTAGGAGATCTTCTTTGAAATTCTGGTAAAGGTACCCACCAGGAAACTTGCCCATTTATTCTCAGTCTACTACTGTATTCACTGAGGCGGGGTCTCTCAGGGAACCTGGAAGTCACCTATTCAATCCAGCTGCCAGGGTCCCAAGGGCTTCTCCATTGCTACCTCCCTAATGATGGGACCCCATGTGGCTTCCTCGCCTGCCTAGCTTTAACTGGGTTCTGAGGTTTCCAACTTTGGGCTTTACATTAACCTAGCAAGTACTTTATCCACTGAGCCATCTCCCCTGCCAGGGAATCACAACGACAGGTTTTCTGATTTAAACATCTTTTTCTCCTTTGAATAATTCAGTTCATAGTAATGTGTTATTTCTTTTATAAAAAGTTCAAGTCAATCTGCAAAAGTAAATTTGTTCATGAGAGAAAAGCCCTTATATTTTGCTTTTCGAAGTTTGTGTATCAGCTTTGGAATCAAAATCCCAGATACCCCAAATTCTCTCTCCCTTTCTCTTTTTCACGCATATACTTGCGCACATGTGCATACACACACGTACACAGATTCATTAATGATGTGGTGTCTATCTTCTCTGGAAGTCTGAGGAACTCTTTCTTGTCTCCTTATAGATCTGTTTTGTTTTTTTTTGTTGTTGTTGCTATTGTTTCCTCTCAGGAGAAGTTTTAATTACATTTGCAATGTTTAAGTTGGGATTTTCCATTTTTCCTTATTCTAGTTTTGAATTTTAGATCTTTTCCAGATGGGTCTCCAATTTTTCTATGTCCTCACATTTGTATCTTTACTTAAGAACTCTGTGGTGTTTATCTGGTCATCTACTTATTTGGAGTCTGGGTTTGGTCCCTGCATTTCTTCTCATTCTAGTGGCTGGATTTCTCGAAACCCCATGTGTCGGGCTGATCTTTAGAAGGAAGCACTCTGCTTTGCTGGTCATGATTTTGCCAATGTCTGTTCCCTGTTTTATCCCCTTTAAGGTCACATCTCTGGGTCACTCCTGCCCCCTCTGGCTTTACTCTTGAGCTGACAGCTTCAGTTGTCCTCTTGGTTTCTGATGAAGACATTTAACCTTCTGCGGCCCCCACCGAGGTGCGGACCTACTATGCTGTGAGCCTCTTATGCTTTCCTATTCCCCAAGTCTTCTTGGCAAGATGAGAAGGCACATAGTGCTGGTCCCCAGCCATCTTTTGTCAATGGCTTCCCCTTGCCCGTGGGCTGCAGTATGACTCCAGCCTCATCCCTCACCCCGAGAGTGCCCTCCACACACAGACTTCCATTTTGCTTTGGATTTTATTAATCCTGTCATTCAAATTTTATGTATATTTATGTTCTTTTATTTACAGCTCTTTTTTTTTTTTTTGGTTGCTTCTTTGACCGGCTAGCTTCTAGGAGGCCTTTGCTGAGATCCTGAGTGATAAATTTCCTTTCTATTTTCACTCATAATTCTGTCTGTTGTGCTTTTTTATATTGCAAAATGCAATTTTAGAGACATGTGCATCTTTCCTCTCTCTGAACTGATAGTCAGCTCTGCCAACACAGCATACAGAGCCCTTAGAACACTCTCAGACTAGTGATGCAGCCCTGACTTGGATGTGATGGAAAACAAAACTAAGCGAAACAAAAGCAACCCTCTTGGTGAAATAATCCATGTAAACACCCCTATGATCCCATTCGTTAGTCTGTGTTGTAAATTTCCATATCTATCTGGGCTTCTTATTAGGAATCAGCAAAGCGGAGCTCTGGGCTCCCCCCGGAGGTGGAGAGCTAAGGATGGGAGGCTACCGGTGCTTTCTTCTCCTTTTCATCTCCCTTCATTCCTCTCTTTCCTCCACCTTTTCTCCTGCTCCCTTCTTTCCTTTGCTGTTTCTCTCCTCCCTCTCTCTCTTTCCTTTTCCATCTTCTTTCCCCTGACCTTCCGGCTTCTTCCCCATCCCGCCCCCAACCCTGTTCCAGGGCTCCTTATTTTCTTCTCCAAGTTGTAAATTCCATAAAGCAAAGGACACAAAGCCCGTTTGGGGATTGGTCAGTGAGTCTCCACCGACCTCCCTGTGTTCAGTCACCCCAGGCCGGACTCCTTTGTGTCCCTGCAGCCCTGGACCCTTTGATCCCCTCTAGGCCACCACAGCTTTAATGATTGAGCCTGTCTCCCTGCTGCCCTCAGGGGTCACTCAGCTCCTTCTGACTCCTCTGATTGGCCTTGTGAAAGGGATCCTGGGGGATCTCACCTGGGCAGTGCTCTCTGCATTTGGGCTTCCTGAGCTGCACTGGAGTCTGTTCGACTTGGTTGCAGGGGCCAAGTTGCATTCAGGTGGAGTCTCCCCTCCTCCCAAGGCCAAGGTTTGGGCTGAGTCCTCCCATCATTGATCTTGCATAAGGTTCCTTAAGGGTTAATGAACTGTGAATACATATCTTCCAGTAGTGTGGTCTCCATGAGAAGTTGTGGGCCTTCACAGTTGTCTTTCCTTCTTCCCCTCCTCTCCTCCCCCTGCTTTCTCCTTTTCCTTTCCCTCCCTTTCTTCCTGAGCTCACAATGTTACACCAT
>NC_022017.1:24306065-24307407 GCF_000317375.1 Microtus ochrogaster | reverse complement strand
CACACACACACACACACACACACACACACACACACACACACACGAGGGACATGGGACCATAACAGTTAAGTGATATTCAGTTTTCAAAGTCCCACAAAGTCTTGATAGTTTCAAGTCCATCAGAAAGAATGGCTCTGTCAGGTGACAGGTTGGGATCTGGGATGAAGGGAAAATAGAATCCAATTGCATGTATGCGTGTTGTATGGATGTAAAGCCAGAATTTGATGTCTGATATCTTCTTGTGTAGCCCTCTGCCATATTCATTGGAGCAGGTCTTTCAATCAAACCCAGAGCTCACTGATATGGCTAATCTGAGTAGTGGGCTTGCTCATGCAATCACTGTTTCCGCCTGAAGAGTGCTGGGAACAACTATATCCTGTGGGCATTTACATGAACTATTAGTTCATTTTCCATTGACGTTAAAGACACCTATAGAAGGAAGAGTTTGAGTTTATGGTCCCAGAAAAATAAGAGCCAGTAAAGACTGGAAAGCAGACCAGCAAGCAGTAGGCATGGTGGTTGGTACAGGATGCTGAGAGCTCTCCTCTTGAACTGCAGTCATCAAACAGAGAGAACAAATTGGAAGTGGCATGAGGTTTTTACTCGCAAATTCCACTCCTAGTGACACACTTCCTCCAGCAAGGCCACATCCCCTAAACATCCTCAAAACAGTTCCACCCAATGAGAACCAAGTGTTTAGATGCTAGATACGACGCGGGACATTCTCATTCAACCCATCATGCATGGGTTCTGGGGATCCAAAGTATAGCCTTCCCTCTTGTGTGGCAAGCTCTTTAACCTCCTCCCAGCCATCTCCTCAATGCTGCTACGCTTTTCTACGTTTTTATTCCTTCATTTGTCCTCTTTCTCCTGGGCTGTCTCTCCATAGATTTAAACAAGCTTTGCCATCAGATGTTTTGGATACAAATTCCATTGTTTTGGGGGTACCAGTGCTGTGAATGTCTCCACCCCTCTCCCCATGTCTCATTTCTCACTCCTGTAGAATCTCTTAGGGAACATAAGCTCCTGAATTCAGCATCCTCAAATCCATCAACAGTTTTATGCCTGAATAAATCTCATCTTATCTTAGCAGTAAATAATAGATTAGCTTTGATGTAACAGCCTGGGCGTAATTTTCCCCTGAAGAATTAGTTACTGTCGGGTGGGGCCCTGAAACATTGTTGTGAGCCCGCTGGGCTTTGCGCTGCTTGCCTTTACCTCCTAGCTGGGAGCCTTTAGAGTTCTTTCAGCTTTATCTCAAAATTTGCCTCAATCTTTTTCTACACTCCCCACATTTGTTTCTTTGAAGCATTCTGAGTCCCTTCATTTCGGGGTCTCATAC
>NC_022017.1:24291927-24305965 GCF_000317375.1 Microtus ochrogaster | reverse complement strand
TCATCTTCTTCTTCTTCTTCTGGTACGGGTTTAATAAAGATGCATTTGTATACATATGTCATTATATATGAGGTCCTTATTCACCCTCTGTGTCCACTACTCTTCTGTTGCCGGAATAAAACACCATGACCAAAATCAACTCCATAAAGCAAGCTTATTTTGCCTTATGCTTCCAGAGGGAGGGTGCATAACGGTGGGGACAGCATGGTATTCAAGTATTCAAATCTACGAGCCTATGGGGACATTTCTCATTCAAACCATCTGCCCCACACCCTCCCTGCTCCTTCTCCCCTTGAAAGCATCTCTCTGCCCATTACTGTTTAACTTACAGGTACTTAGCCGCCCTGCCCCATGCCCTCGTTTCTCCCGTCATCTTCCAGATCTCCCTGTATGTCCCATCTGATTGCTTTTCCCTCCTGGTGGCTGGTGCAGCCCCCAAGCTGCTGTCGGGGGCCCTGGTTTGTTCTCATCTGTATCCAGCTTTCAGTGTTAGTGACTATTCTTGAAGATTCAGCCCCTCTTGTTGTTTCCTTTTCATTATTGCCAGAGTGTCCAATCTTCAATGCTTTCTGATTTCTTTCTAATAATTTTGGTAGTACAATGCACTACAATGCTGCATTTTTCCAGTAATTATTGCAGTGTCTTTTGTAACCTCTGGGGATATTAGTTCCCTTGGCTGGAGATGTCTCTCTGAAATTATAGGAGAGCTGAGAACAGGTTGGTGCCTGTTTTTGTATACCAGGATTGGAAAGGAGGAGCCCCCAGTACTGCCATAAGGACCTGCCTCTGTCCCATCTTTAAACTGTTGTCTATCTTAGTATTGATCACTGGCTCCTTAGCATCTACCAGAGAGCAGGAACAGGATCCTCGGGGCCTGAAGGTCCATCAGTATCCTTGGCTCCCTTTCGGGATCCCTGTGAGGCTCCCATGGAATATATCACTTTTCCTTTGTGTTCTAGACACAACTTTGTAGGTGTAGAGAGTGAACGGAAATGGATGCCAGAATGTCACTTTCTTTGAAGATTCCTCAGAGGACTCCCGCTCATGCAGAGAGTTCTCCTGTGTCCCCACGTTGCATACAGGAGAGCCACGGCTTGTACATGGTGCTGTGGGGTGTGGTTTCTACAGGGTGGTTGGGCCAGCCTGGCTCTGCTGTGGACTACAGAGGGTGAAGTAAAACGTTCCTCTCTTGCTTCTTCCTCAATCACCTTGTGTCCTCTGACACAGCGTGATACCGCAAAATACTCACCAGGAAGAGCCTGTTGAGAAACGTTGGCCACGGCACAGCAGAGGTGGCGTCCTCTCGAACTCCTAGCAACCATAATTACCCCAGGAAACCTCTCCAAGATCTGGCCCATTAACATTTTGTCGAAGGACAGGAAGATATTGAGTATTATGGTGGTCAATGGTTTCTGACGAGAAAGAGATAGATGATAGATAGATAGATAGATAGATAGATAGATAGATAGATAGATAGACAGACAGACAGACAGACAGACAGACAGACATAGAGACAGATAGAGAGGGGTAGCCACTTGTATGTTGTCTATGCTCCTGTCAATAGCTGCTAACGCATATTCCTGCAATTAACCCCAATTAAATTCTTTGGCACACTGTTTTAGGTTACTTTTATATTGCTGTGATTAAACACTATGACCAAGAAAACTTACAAAAGCAAATGTTTAATTTGACTTAGGTCTTTAGAGGATTAGAGTCCATTAGGGCATGGCTGGGGAGGTGGACGACATGGCAACAGGAGCAGGGACCCGAGAGCTCGCACCTGAACCACAGCACAAAGCAGATACTATGAACTGGAAATGGTGTGAGGTTTTCACTCTCAAAGGCTGTCCCCAGTGACATACTTCTCACACCTCCTGTATCTCCCCAAACAGTGCCACCGCCTGGGGACCATGTATTCCAGCGACTGAACCTGTGGTGACTATTTCTCAATCAAACTCTCTGCCCATCAACTAGATCAGAAAGGAACTGGTTTCTTGTCTGTCATTGGTGTGTTATCTGGGCTGCGGAACCATATAACCATTTGTTCATCTGTCCAGGCCACATTCACACAACAGAGTTCCTTGCTCTTGGATTTCTCAGCACCCCGGACCCGAGACCACTACATTTCCAGTGTCTGTTATGGCAGTAGAGACTGCTGAGCCCGAGAGGAGTCAGGTCTGCGGCGGTGGGCAGAGAGAAGGGCTGTTCCTAGGGTCCTCTCTTCTTATTTCTCCTCATGCTCAGACGCTCTCATTACAGTCTGGGCTGTGGTAAGGAGCACACATCCAGGGACCTGGCTGAGCAGCCTCAAGAAGATGGCTTCTGTCTGCTTGTGCCTTCTGTTCAGATCAGGGGTGATCTCTGTCGTGGGCTCAAGCACAGCTTAGGGAAGTCTTAGAGTGGAAGGCTGCTGCTCTCAGATGGAGGAAGCCTCAGTGCACACCTGTTTGCCGTCCTGGTTGATGCGTCCGCGTTGCCTCCTCTGCAGCCTACAGCAGTGAGCCGCTCCTCTGCTGTCATGCACCTTCCTTCTGCTCTGAGGATGGATCCTCAGGTGTGGGGATACACCCCGTCAGAACAAGCAGGGATAGCAGAAGGCAGTTAGAAAGGCTAAGACCCCGAGTGGCCCCTGGGGTCAGAGGAGCTGACCATCACTCTATGGCTCCCTGTGAGGTTTCCACAGAGTGACCTTACCCCACATTTACTCACGTGACTCATGTTTCAACACCGGAAGCAGAGGACAGAAAACATGCTGTCCTACAAACATCATCCTGACTGTATTTTTTGAGCTCAGGAGTGACATACCACTCAATCAGGAAAGGCCTCGTTTCTGGTACAGGTGCCCTGGAGAAACAAGCATGAGCTTAGTCTTGGGCCTAGCCTAGGCTCTGGAGCCTGTAGATAGGAGAAGCCCTTTTCCTTCCTCCTCCTATCCCTTGCATGCATGCAAACACACCCCCACACATGTACAGAGACTTAGATAAGCATGTAGCCATGGAGTCACAAACATACACATATAGATACAATATACATAAACACACTCACATATACACATGAGTACAAACAGATGTGCAGACACACATCATGGCCCTGCACACACCATTTCCCCTGACACTTTGGCCTTGAGCAGCCCAAGGCTTCCTTGTCCCCTTCAGGCCTCTGAGGGCTTCTCGCACACCTTCCCAAGTTCCCCAGCACCCAGACAGACTCATAATTTATCCTGAATAAATGCCTTTTACAACTGCATCTCCTTCCCAGGAATGGAACCCTGGCAAACCCGTGTGTGTACTATAGAACCCAATGCCCACAGGACCCTTTTGGAAGTTCCCCTGGACCTAGAAGGTCAAGTTCATAACCATTTTGGTCCCAGGTAACAGACTCTGAGAGACCAGGCAGGCACAAATCTGTGGGGCTTCTCTCTCTCAGCATTGTGGTGCTGCCAAGCTTCCCACATCCCAGGGCTCACAGAAGATGTTACTGGCAGACCGTGTTACCCTCCTTCCAGTTCACGTGAAGACAGAGTCATCCAAGTGACTCATATACTCCCTGGAGATACCAAATTGGCTCTTACCTCTTATGGGAACTTCATACTTAGCCCTTGGTCTTGGGACCTCCTGCCCCTTGCAATTCTTTCCCGCCAGGTGGACCCCGAGGCTCATCACAGGTCTTTATGGGGGAGGGGTGTTTTGCAGTCTGTCACAGACAGTGGTTTGAAAATTACAGCAAAAAGAAATTATTCCAAAGAGAGAGAGAGAGACAGAGAAAGAAACCAAAAGGCATGCAAAATTGACTCCACTTTTTTTGTTATTAATTTTAACGGACATGAAATTACTCTGTCAATTTTCCATAAACATTTTCAAATGCTTACTCTTTATCTTTTTTCACTTCTCACCAACAGCTTTAATAAACAGTTTAGAGGTAGGCTGTATCCAAGGCTACACAGGAAAAGCATGAAGGCAGTTCTTTGAGATGCTTCCCCCATACCCTATTCTTCATGAAGATGCCTGCAGCCACTCACCTTGCTAACCCCAGGCTCCAGAGGCCGTTAACTGATGTGTAATCTCCCTGGACCAGGGCTTGCTCCAGGGCCTTCATCTCTACCTGCTTCCTGTGACTGAGCTACTTCCTGCTACAGAGGCCTCCAAATTCCTCAGTATAGAGATATGCACATCCTACCACGAGACAGACATCGTCTACAATGGAACCTGGGAGGCAAACATCACCGTTGAGACATTCTTCACTGTTGAACATGTTCTACTTTCCCATAAGATTTTGTTTACCCACCTATGAGTTTGTGGGTATCCAGATTGGGGTATCGTGAGAAATAATCAACATTTAAATACAGGTCTTTGTAGAGGTATTTTCATTTGTCCTGGGTGAAGAGTCTATGGTGGCATGCTGGGCTTATGGTTCTTCTGTGCTTAACTTTTGAAGAAAGTGCCAGATTTATTTCCAAAGTGGCTGCATAGGAAGACAAGACACTCCCAGATCTGTACAAAGCTCTTGGCTCTTCTCCCATTGACACCCCCCTCCATCTCTCTGTTTGAAGTCATTTTACAAGATGTAGAGTCTTATAATCTCTCACTGGGACTCTAATTTGCATTCTAAGACACAAGGGTTATCTTTCCATGGACCTCAAACCATGTGCCTCCTTCATGGGCACCACGTCCATCCAGATACTTGCCACATTTTAGAACTGTTTTTTTTTTCTTTTTGTCTTATTTTGGGGTTCTAAAAATTCTATATGTTGTCCTATTTGGGATTCTAAAAATTCTATATCTATATTTGGATGAATACAAGTCTGGACCATAAAAATAATCTATACTTACTTTTCTCAATATTTTTTCTTCCATATTCTTAATGTTTCCCTTTAAAGAACAAAAGTTTTAATTTTTGATGCAATGAGATTTATCAGATTCATTTGTGTGTATGTGCGCCATTCTTTTGGTGTCGTATTTCTGAGAATTCAGCTCAGCTGAGGTTGCGGATCTCAGATTCCTCTGGTGCCATTTCTGTGTGCTCTTAATTTTTATAGCTTTCCAGTAAGATTTTTTAAAGATTTATTTTCTTGTGTGCATGTATGTGTTGTGTGTGTGTTGTGTTGTGTTGTGTGTGTGTGTGTGTGTGTGTGTGAATGAGCACAGGTTGCCCTGAAAGCCAGAAGAGAGTACCAAATCCATCACAGGTGGAGTTTCAGACAGTTGTGAGCCACTGTGTGGGTGCTAGGAATGGAACCCAGGTCATCTAAAAGAGTAGCAGATGCTCTTAACTCCTGAGTGATTGGCCTAGTTCAGTTCTGAGTTCCTCTGATGCTGTTCTTTCTCAGAACTATCTTGGCTCTTGTATGCTTGCCGCAGTTGCAATTATGTATTGAGATGAACACATCAAATACAAAGAACAGCCTGTTGGTGCTGAGTGTGCAGAGAAGCTGGCCATCCTGGCTGTGCTGTGAGATCTAATCTGGCAGCGAGGAATGCCTTCTTCCTTATCTAGATATTTGCTTCTGCAGCTCTTTATTAGTTCTGTGTATAATCCCAGGATATTTGCATATATTCTTATTCATTCTCCCTTTATGTGTGCATGCATAGGCACACACATGGTATTCATATGTGTGTGTGGGTCTGTGCACTGTAGGTGTGCACACATATGTGCACTTGTGAGGCCAGAAGCCAACATTGCAGGTGTTCTGTTACTCTTCATGTTTCACTGAACATGGAGTTTACCAGTTTGGTTAGATAGGCAAAGCCTGCGTTTCTTCAAGATCCTCCTGTCTCTTTCTCCCCAGAACTGGGATTATGGGTGCATACTGCTTGCTTTTCCGTGGGTGTGTGGGGTCTGAACTCCAGTTCTCATGCTTACATAACAAGTAATTTACTACCGAGCTCTCTCCCTACCATCCATGAATATTCCATTACTCTTCTGTAAAATCTTTTTTTAAAATTTCCTGTATTTATTTTGTGTTGGATGGGGATGTGGTGGGGGTCATTACTCTCCTTCTGCCATGTGATTCCCCAGGGATCACACTCAGGGTATCAGGCTTGACGACAGGCACCATTACCTACTGAGCTGTCTCTGCAGTCCCTTCTAAATATTTCATTATTCTTGTTTTTCTTTGCCAGGGAATTGTTTTCTAATTTTATTGTCAATGATTCGTGATCCCCCTGCCTCCGCCTCTTATCATACTCTACCTGTGCGCCTCACCACTGATGGCATGAAATACAAATGTAGAACATAGCTGAATGTGGAATTTTGTCTCGTAATATTGCTGAATATGTTTACTTTCTTTGTTTTTTTTAAATGTGCCTTAGCATTTCCTAGATAGAAGATGCATTGTCTATGAATTCGATACATGAAGAAAATGGGCACAAGTAGGAGGATGAGCATGTCCATGGCCTTTCTGAAGATGCTCACACCCATCTTCCAGGAGGAGGGAACAGGTGGGCATAGCGCCATTCAGGGTGTGCAGAGGGCTGAACTGCCCACCGGCAAATTTGGAGTTAGTGGTGGCAAGTGCAGGTTCTTTCCCTTGCATTCTGAATGTTTGTGAGGAGGGTATGATGATAATCTGCTATTGCACAGAATAAGTAAATAGTATTAAAAATAAATTGATATTATACATGATAATTATCCACAGTGACAGAGGTGAAAGGAAACCTTACAAATCATTTTATTGTATCAGAAAACATGACAGAGTCACACTACAATAAACTATTATTTGCCTTTTGAGACAGGCTTGGATGTAGCCCAGGCAGGACTTGGACTCACTGATGTAGCTAAAGCTAACCCTTGAATTTCTTATCCTCTTGTCTCCATCTTTCAAGTTCAGGGATTATAGACGAGGATCCCCTGCCTTGCTTACTAACTACAATTAATTAGAAATGGATAAGAAATACCCAAATGGTTAGTAATTATGGTAATACACAAATAATCCATGATTCAAGCAAGAAGTTACCATGAAGACTAAGGGGGAAAAGCACATTGAGTTGAATGAAAACAAAAGCGCAATGTATTAAAATACACGAGCTGTGGTTTAAATAAAGCTTAGGATGAAATTTAAAATTTTAAATGCATAATTAGGAGGGAAGAAAGTTTTAAAGTTAATGATCTACCTTAGGAGGCAAGAGAAAGAGGAGCAAATTAGTCCCAAAGAAGGGAGAATAATAAAAATAATAAAGGGTAGAACAGAACTAAATGAAATAGAAAACCTGCAATTAAGAACTTAACAAAGTGAGCAGGGTTCTTTGAAAAGGCTAGCAGAATTTCTAAAACGTTGGCAAGAGGGAGAGTAAAGGGCACGGGCACACACACACACACACACACACACACACACACACACACACACCACAAGCATAGGCGATCAGCTCAGGCAGGAGAGAGGTGAGGAGCAGGACTTAGCAGGAGGAAGAGAGGATGCTGCTCTGGACTCTGCAGATGTGAAAGGGATGACGGTGCACTGTTAAGAAGAGCCAGGAATTTTTACAGCTTAGGTACACTTGACACAGGCATCCAAAATCCTAATTTAGCACCTCCCCTTGTATTTAGGCTGGGCCTGGCAATCCAGTATGAGGAATTGGTTCCCAAGAGCCAGCCAAAGCATTAGGGACAGCTCTTGCTCCCATTGCCAGGAAGTCCACGAGTAGACCAAGCTACACAACTGTCACATATACGTGGAGGGCCTAGGTCAGTCCCATGCAGGCTCCGTGGTTGTTAGTTCAGTCTCTGAGCTCCTAAGAGCCAGTTTGTTGTTTCTGTTTTCTTGCGATGTCCTTGAACCCCTCTGTCTCCTAAAAATCCTTCCTCCCTTGTTTCAGCAGGATTCCCCAAGCTTGCCTGATAAGTCACGCTTTGTTTGTACCCGTGGGAGTCCTGTCCCTTTCTGAACAGAAACAGGGGAGAAGTGGATTGAGGGGTGGTGCAATGGGGTCTGTGGTGAGAGGAATAGAAAGAGAGGAAACTGTAGTTGGGATGTAAAATAAATAAAATAGTAAACATAAAAATATAACTTAGCAACGTAAGAAGAGAAAAAAATCTGAACAGTCCTGTATACTCATTGCACTGATGAATGTTTTCTGACCATAGAAAATCTGTGTGCAGTTTGCCTAAATTATTAACACTGAAGCAGGAAATGTAACCAACCTTATTCATTCTATTTAAGAAAAAAGTAGAAAAAAAGAATAGCCATTTCTAAAATTCAGAATTTTACCATGATGCTAACCTAATAAAGTACTTCAAAGCAAAATCAGGGAAGGTGTTCTCCTCAGTGTAGGCCTAGAGATTCTAAGCAGGGATCCCGAGTTCTGCAGTTACTTAGAGGCACTTGACTCACATCTGTAAGCTGGGATGACCCTTGCTTACATTCTGAGGGACTCTGTGAACCACAGCGGGAACAGAGGGCACAGGTGTTACACAGCCAGTGCCTCCCCTGCAGAACACAGTGTGTCCTCACCCTAAGGTCAGAGCAGTGAAGAGCAGGTTTGCAGCACCTTTTCCTGCTACACCAGGCGTCCCAGGGAAAGCCAGGGAACCAAAAAGGATAAATGGCATAAATACTTTAAAGGCAATAAAAAGTCATTTCTCACAACACAAAAATAGTAGGTTATGTTTCAGCTTGGTACTGTTGCAGAAGGCTAATCAATCTGAAATCTTTCTTATACCACAACAATGGACAATCAAGAATTAAGGATGATAATAAGGTCAACAAAGTACTTAAGTATAACCGTGCCAAGTGCTGCACGTGACCATCTGTATTTGGAACACTAAGGCACGTGTTCTGATGTTAAAGAGGCATGTGACTGGGGAGGTGGACTATGTTCATAGAATGGGGACACAGTACTGGCCAGGCATTTCTCTCCTAATGCTCTACATACTGAACACAATTCCTTAAAAGGAGTCCAGGCTTGCCTTTAACTTATAGGCACAAGTTGAGTTTCCAGTTCTTATCACCATGCAATTTCAGACGTATGTGAAACAAAAGGCAGCCCGATGACCCAGTTCATAATGGATCTCAGTACCTGCTGGAAAGTCATGCTAAGTAGGACAATGGACTGGCAGTGGCCATTTAGGACAGAGATCAATGGGAAGTAAGAGAGTCCAAATTGACTTAGACCTAAAAGGCAATTGATTTTTGACAAGACATCGAGGCAATCCGATGAAGAGAAGGAAGCCGTTTGCAGAAACAATGTTCAGACCAGACATCCATTTAGAAGAGAAAATCAACTCCTCTTTCACAAAAATTAATTGAGATGATAGTTTCCATGTAAAAATCTATGGCCATAAAGCTTTTAAAGGAAGACGAAAGGAAGCAATTGCAGTTGGGGAGCAGGCAAAGGTCTTGTGCGAGAGACAAGAAGCAATAAGCAGAAGAGAAAATAAATTGACAATTTGAGCTGCCTCAAAATTAAAAGCTTCTTCACATCAAAAGATACCATTAAGAAAATGGAACGGGAAGCCATAGACTGGAAGAAACCACTGGCAATCTGGGAGGGCGCAGCAATGCCAACCTTTGTCCTATGACAGAGGGCCTGAGTATATACTGTCAACCCAGAACTCAGGGACAGCAGTGTCAACAAGCATGGAGCAGGGATAGAAGAGCTGGGTGATATGGGGAATGTTAACAAAATGTACAGTCTTTTCCATCAAAGGGGCAAATAAGGCAAACTCCATTTTTAAAAAATTACATAGAAGTCACTTGGCAGACTTTCAAATCTTCCAATGGCAACACTTCTTAAAATTAAAATACACACTCAAGGTCACATCCTGCTCTCAGAAGTTGTTCTTTGCTTTTCAGCTCCTCCATTCTGAGTCAGCCAACTGTGTAAGTGTGTGGGACCAAGCTCAGGCCACTGGGAGTGAGGTACCGGGCCCCTTTGTCTTAGGAATAAAAGCCCACTGGGACCCAACCTGGGTTTGCTTGCCCGCTTCATTATGCATGGCTACCCAGCTCCCAGGTTGCCTTTTTCCATGGTTGCCATAGAAAATAAACTAATATTTGTGTGTTGGGAAACAAGAATCTGATAACACGGCTTATTTTTGTAATAGCATGGACTTTTATATAAATATCAATTTACTTTACATTGGAAGGTGGTCGCTCCACCTTCTGTACACACAAGTAAAACTTTTGCTTTGTTGAAATACTTTGTATTATGTGGTGGTTTTCTTGGGACCCCAGACCTACTTGTAACAGCTACCACATGGAAAAAAAGACACATGGTAGACACACAAAAATTTCCTTCATTACAGAAACACAGGCTTAACACAATAAATTAGCTCCTGGGGAGGTTTGACTAAGAATGGCCCACATAAGCTTATACATTTGAGTGCTTGGTCCCCAGATCAGGAACTGCTTGGGAAGGAATAGGAGGCGTGGTCATGCTGGAATAGGAGTGGCCTCATTGGAGCAGAGGTGCCACAGGGCGGGCATTGATATTTCAATAGCCTACCCCAGGCCCAGTCTTCCTGGCTCTGCCTACAGCTTGCAGATCAGATATGAGCTCTCAGCTGCTTTTCCAATACCATGCCAGCTGCGTTTATGACATGGATATTTTATCTCAAGTTTTTTGAGGAAAGAAAAAGAAAGATGTGGATAGTCTGTGGTATCATTTATTCATGACATGCTTAGTTTTATCAACTTTCATTCAAAGTTTCCTCTTGAGACTGTAGCTACTCCTCCACCAGCAGCCTTACCTACTACTCCCAGCTAAAGACACACTATTCTTTAAAATTTTTAGAAGTTTTTTTTTAAATATTTATTTTGTATGTATGAGTGTTTGTCTGTATGCAAATCTGTGCACCATTTATGTTGGAAGAGGGTGTTGAATTCCCTAGAATGGGACCTACGGGTGGTTGTGAGCATCCACATGGGTGCTGGAACTTGATCGTCAGTCTCTTGCAGAAGCAGTCAGTGTTCTGAGCCACTGACTCAGCTCTCCAGCCCCCATAACAACTTTCAACACTGCAGATGAGGAAGGAGGACTCACCTCTCTTCGGTCCTCTCCATCATGTTCCTCTGACGGTCATCTGTGGCATGCAGAGGCTGCTCTTCTCCACCCCTTCTGCAGCAGTGGCCCTAAGCCACCTGCCTTATTACTTTAACCCAAGATAACCTTGCTATTCTTAAAGCCAATGGGAAAAGTTGAAGTGAAGATTTGATTTTATCCCCAGTGTCTGGGGTTCGAGTTAGTGGGCTCCTGATGAAAACAAGAAGATCTTTGGAAGAACATTGGAAAGGTCCTCCTTTCCTCCACGGCACAGAAGGGCCCTCCATTGCTTATCCCTCTGCTCAGAGCTACACTGCCTTCTCCATGTTCTGTTCTCTCGGGAGAGGCTCTGGGGAGTGTATAAATGCTTACTGTTTGCTCTTGTACATCCTGCTGGTTCATTTTTGTCAACCTGATACATACCGGAAAGAGGGGACCTTAAATGAGAAATTGCTTCCATCAGATTGTCCTGTGGCCACGACTGTGGTGCAATTTATTGATTGCTGATCAATTTGGGGGGGGGTCGCTCCACCTAGGGTGATGGGTGTGGGATGTATCAGTAAGTTAGCTGAGCAAACCAAGAGAAGCAAGCCAGTAAGCAGCATTCTTCTCTTGATGGCCTCAAATTCAGTTCCTGCCTCGAGTCCTTGTGCTGATGTTTCTCTATGACAGACTCTGAGGTATAAGGCAAAACACCCTTTTCAGCTCCCACGTTGTCTTTTTCCATGGTTGCCATAGAAAATAAACTAATATTTGTGTGTTGGGAAACAAGAATCTGATAACACTGCTTATTTTTGTAACAGCATGGACTTTTATATAAATATTAATTTACTTTACATCGGATAGAAAATACATACTTACGATTGCTTCAATTTCCCCTCTACTTTTCTATATTTTCTACTGGTTCCTTTTTCTCCATGGCAACATCAGAAGTGGGCCACTAGTGTCTTCTACTTACCATAAAAAACTCGGGACTCTCTACAGTGCCCTCCAGAGAGGTTCTACGTCCTCCACTCTATGGTCTCCTGAGCTTTGGTCCCAGCTGATGGCTCAGCATGGTAAGGCAGGGGACTCATCTGACGGGCGACTTTGAATGCAGAGTCTCTGCTCCATGCTTCCTCGGATTCTGCTGTAGTTTCAGCCCGTCTTCATCAGTCTGCCTTCTTCTCCCTGTATGGTTATCCGACGGCTGCCTCCCTGTCTTCCTCTCTCCCCTCATTGTATTGTCCCTCAGAGGTTTTTCTGAGATGGGATTTCTCTGTAGCTTTGGTGCCTATCCTGGAACTAGCTCTTGTAGACCAGGCTGGCCTCGAACTCACAGAGATCCGCCTACTTCTGCCTCCAGAGTGCTGGGATTAAAGGCATGTGCCACCACCACCCAGCTTGTCCTCCACAGGTATTCTTGAACTGACTCTTTTGCATGTCCAATCCCATCCTGGCCTTGTCTTCAGCTCAGTCACACACACACACACACACACACACACACACACACACACACACACACACACACACACCTCTGTGTTCCATTCCTCCTTCTCATCCTTCTTTCCTTTGTTCTCTGCCCCATCTCACCCTGACCCCCCGCAACTTTTCTTCTGTTTTTCCCCAAACTTTTTTTGTTTGACCCCTGCTTGGCTTTTCTGTAGAATTGGAAATCGAACTGTGCACAGAATGGAACACAGCCTATCTGATTGCAGAATGGAGTTGACAACCTCAACTCTTTAAGCCAGAATCAATAAACGTGTGTTTAATTAGGATCCTTGTGACCACAAAGATGTGACGAGCTGGTGGAGGTTGTCTAGAGATAAAGACCATCGGTGTGCACTTGTTCTTTTGCACAAAACTCCAGAGGAAGAAATCAGCCTAGGAAAAACGCCTTGGAACAGAAGGATCCTTTGGATATCCACAAAACATCTGCCATGAATGGTTGCCACTCTCATGAGTAGAACTTCAAAACCAAATGGAGATGAAGATAGAGCATGTTGAACTGTAAAATCAATCCACAAGGAAAGTCTGGCCTTATAGAGATAGGCTTTGTCTGCCAACTGCTGGGAACCTAAGGCACAGATGTTGTCACAATTCTTGACATCTCGGACCCAAAAGTGGCTGTGGCAAGATTCATCTTGCTAAGTTGCTTCAAGTGTAGAAACAGCAGCACAGACAACAATCACAATGGTAACAAGTGAAGTCCCCTGCCTGTGGCTCAAGTTGATCTACCGGAAATCATGGCACACACAGGGCCAAGTGTCGGTGGTTTTTAGTGAGAGATGGCGTACCTCAGTAGCAGAGATGCCCTTGCTCAAAGGGTTTCTGTATGTCTTGCCCAATGCAATAAGACAAGAAAAGAAGTGTTGCATTATGGGCGAGAGTGGTTTAGAAAAGATCTTGAGGGAATGTGTTAGAAACACCAGTACACTCGAAATACAAGTTCTCAGTGGAAGCTGAGTAAGAGACCAACTTAAAAGTTTTCTAATATGAAAATTCCAACTTCCTCCAAATACATGTACATATACACATTCACACATCTGACCTGTGCAAGCTTGCTGCCCAGACAGCCGACTTCCTTCCATGCCTCTTTCCTGTTGTAATGGGAAATGTCCCTCGCATAGGCTCAGGCATTTGGACACTTGGTCCACAATTGGTGGTGCTGTGGGGGAAGCCTAGGAGATTTGGCCTTCCTAGAGAAAGCATATCACTGGAGTCAGGCTTTGAGAGTTTAAAGATTTGCACCATTTTATGTTTGCTTCCTCTGCTTAGTAACTATATAGTTCAGGATCTGAGCCTCCAGCTTCCTACTAACACCACCATGGACTCTCATTCTCTGGAATCATAAGCCCAAATAAACTCTGTATGGGTTCTGATGTAGGCCTTACTTTATTGTGAAAGCAATACATTCTGTAGAAACCTGACTTTGAATTGCAGCATGGCTTCTTACTCGTCCTCTTCTGCAATGCTGGGCAGAAACATCTGTCTGCAACTCCCAGTCATTACAGTGATCTAGAGGGTGAACAGCTGATTGAACTTTGTTTGCATAGCACACTGTGCTGATGAGTCAGGAGGCT
>NC_022017.1:24284168-24291662 GCF_000317375.1 Microtus ochrogaster | reverse complement strand
GCCTACCTGTACTTCTTAATGGTCAATGAGCTGTCTCTTCTGTGGTCACCCAGGCTGGGTTCCTTGGCACTGCTGGCCTTATTTCATAGCTACCCACCCACACTGAGCACCTCCCTCTGTCGCTCCTATCTTTGACTTACCACACTAACCTTCTTGAGGTTTCTTCTGCTCCGTGGTAATGACATTTCCTTTCTGAGCCCACATGAGGGTTTCCCACTTGCCCTCTGCCTCCATTTCTGCCCTTACACAACATGACTCAGCGATATCCTAATGTACAAAAATCAGACCTGGTCTACTGAGCTTCCTATTACCTCAGAACAAAGCAGAACAATATCCTCATTGTAGACCCAGGGACTCAGGGTCCCACTCTGGGGTCTTTCTGGCCTGCCCAGCTCAGTCTGCATTAACCTTGACCACGCAGCTGTTTCTCAAACACTAGGCACATTGTTCATCAAACCAACCCACAGCCCTGCTCCTCTAGATAGAATGTTCTTCACGACTCACTAGGTCACTTCATTCCTGGCTCCACTTGAATTCCCCTTATAAGAGGAGACATCCCTTATGACCCTGTAAATGGACTTCCCTTATACATCAAGTTGGTAAATTGCCCATAAAGTCATCCACAGCACCCGTGTTATCCTCTCTAGTCTAATAATATCTGCATGCCACTTGACGGATCCATTTTGGAGTTTGTAAGGGGAAAAGTTTGCAATATAAAACTATTTTTTTAAAATCCCTATTTTGTTGAGTGGGAAAAAGCAAAAGTAGAGAATGATCGTCCCAGGAGATGTGTAACTGCGCAGCTGAAGTAGTTAAACTGGCATGCTTTCAGTGCTACAAACTTAAGTAAGTGAAGAATAAGGCAGGGGAAGCATGATCCTGCAGGTATCTGATTTTAGTTTATTGCAGAGCTATGAAGGAGGCACCCCAAATTCCAGGACGAGATGGGCTTTTCAATCTGTCCACAGCCCTAACACCCAATCACATAAGGAAAAACAGACATGAAGAACAGGTGACATCAAACATTAGGTGCCAGATAGTAAAACCAAGCCTGAAGATTAGAAGGAAGCCAGGGAGTTTATAATACTGATTTAACACATACATAAGCCTTTCAGGGCGAAGTGCAGAATTTGGAAGCCACTAAGGAATGAGAAGTGTGGGAAGGTTTGAGCTGATTAAAGGGAAATAAGCTTTTGTGAATAACAAAGTGTACCACAAGCAAAGACAAAGTGAATGGGTCTCAGTGAGAGAAAAAGCTGAGGCTGGGGTGTAAAAAAAAAAAAAGAAGAAGAGAGGAGCTCTGATCTAAACCAAACACGAAGCAGCTCAGCCATGTAGCATTGAGCTCCACAAACTGACTCAGAAACCCAAATTCATAGAGACAAATGTAGACGGTAAATATCACGTGTGTACGCTAAAATAGTATTAAGGCAGTCAGTGGCAAGTGAACATGCAATTTTTAAGTTGGAAATGTCATTACTTGCGCAGGCTACGTTAGCTCACCTGTGTGTGCTGTGTAGGGAGGCATTGTGGCAGGAGAAGAGTTTCTCCTTGCATCTCACACCCAGGCATCCCTCTCAGTAAGACAGTGCCACAGTACAGTCCTGATTCGAGCTTGTACTACACACCACCATGTAACCCTGCTGTGTTTGCCAGAGGCATCAGGGCGGCATTTGCCATCTTGTTCGGCTACTTTATCTGTGAGGTGATCTACGCCACCACAGACCATTCCATGGGTAGGAGCCTTCTGGCGTGGAGGGCATTCCTTGGCCAGAGACTACTAGTAGGACATCCCACTGAGGAGTGTGTACTTGAGCCCATGCATGGTGATGCGGGATAAAGCAATACAAGTATACCCACCAGTGACATTCACTCCTGTGGGACCCATCTGTCTCTACAATGGGAGATGACCCATGCCAACAAGTTTCCATCACATGGCTGGCTGTCCCTAGCCCTCAGGAATGGTCTATGGCAGGGCCCAACCTTTGCGTGGTCTCTACGGTTGGCAGAGTAGTCAGCAGTGCACATCCGGGAGAGCTTCTTGTTAGCCCTTACACAGCCTCCATCCTTGATACCATGACCACTTTGTTCCTGAACTACTGAGCAAGCCCTGGGGTGGCTGGGAGGGAGGTAAAGACTAGATGGTCTCATCCTGTCCACTTGACTTCCAGGAGTCCATTCCAGGTGGTTGCCCTTCTGGTGGGTATCTCCTGAGATACAAACATCATCACCGCCTGCTTTCATTCCAAGACGTGGTTCTGCAAACACCTTTGCCATCAGCCGTCTCTGTTCCTCGTTCTTTCCACGTCATTTGTGAATGCTCGCAGCTGAGAGCAGGTTCATACCACTGGCCATCAGCCATCGCTTACTCGGACACAGTGGAAAGCAACATGCACAGCTGGAATTTCTGGTCCCGGGGATGGTGTCCCTCCACTGCTGCCTTCAGGGCTACCTGGGCAGAGCTACTGCATACAGCTATTCACATTCAGGTGTGGCACACAGTATGGGTACCAGCCTGCAATCCCAGTTACTCCAAAGGCTGAGGCAGGAAGAAGTGAAGCCGAAGATCAGACTGGGGAATGACTGATATAAAAGATAATAATCACAGCACCAGTATGTAGCTCAGCAGTAGCACACTTGCCTGGCATGGACAAAGTTCTAGTGTCAATTTGTAGTACCACAAAAATTAAAGGTTTAAGGATGGAGAAATGGCTCAGTGGTTAAGAGCATTTGCTTCTCATCCAGAAGACCCAAGTTTGGGTTCTAGCACCTACGGGAAGCTTCCCATTATTTTTAACTGCAGCTCCAGGGTACCTGACACTCAATGGCCTCTTTGGCCAACTGTGCTTATATGTGCATAGAAAGACAGAGAGGCAGTCAGACACAATTAAATCTAAAAGAACTTAGTATTTTAAAGCAATTAATGTTTGGTTTGAGTGACCATAGGCTCAGGGTGAGTTAGTGATATACTCAGATGCCCACACTTCATAGACCCCCTAGTAGTGTCCCCAAGATTCCTTCCCATTTGATGGGTGCTATAGCACAGCTGACCATATCCAACCATGGCTAGATAACAAAAGAATGAAGGGCTTTTCCAGACTGACCAATCAGGGGTGGCACAGAAAGCTGGAACAAGGACATTGTCTAAAGGACAGAGGCAGGGGCATAGAGCATTGCAGCTGATGCAGGAGTCCCAAGTTGTTCTTTGCAGCTTGAAGGCTGAAAGCTTGGTGGGTGAGTTTTCCACTCTTTGCCCAGGGGCAGCATATGTTACATACAGTTGGATGAGGGAGGAACCAGGTCCTGCCAGCCCAGTCTTCCACTGTAGCGTGAATAATAAAAACCCAGCGACAGATATTGGGGTTCAACATGAAGATCACAAAAGCAAAACAGCCAGTCACTTAGAGAGACCTTTTACCTCTACCAGATCTTCAGACCAAAAGGGCAAGGTCCTGTCTCCATGAACCCTCAGACTCCGTACTCCAGTGAGTTCCTGTCTCTTCCCCTTTGTATTCCTCTCAGGCCCAGCCAAACCATTTCTGTCCCCACTTCTCTAGTGCTGGAATTAAATGCAAGTGATTCCAAGTGCTGGGTCGCCTTTGTGTGAATTCTGTTTCTCTTTTAGACAGATTCAATCTTGTATAACTCAGGGTAGTCTTGAATTCACAGAGATCTGTCTGCCTCTGTCTCCTGAGTCCTGGGATTAGAGGGATAAAGGCCACTCCCTGGCTTGTATGTCTGACTAGTATGGTTGCTTTGTCCTCTGATCTTCAGGCAAGATTTACTTATTAAAACACAAATAATATTCCACTATATTCCAACCTTGCTAGCAAAAGTGACAGAGTCACTAAACCTTCACCCATCTGAGCAGCTGCCTGGGGTAAAACAGGGAGAGCCCAAATGTTGGGGGAGCTTCTTCTGGGGAGACAAAAGCAGATGCCTATTGACCCCAGACAGCTCTGAAGACAGACCAAAGAGACAACTCTATCCAAGTCTAGCCGAGCTACGAAAGGCCAGTGTATTGGGGTTCCTTACAGGAGCGTGAGTGAGGACGTGGAGGCGTGTGAGTGACTTGAAGTTAGCTGCATCTCTGAGAAACCCAGCCCAGTCTGGGTGACAGCCCTGGAAAACTGTATCTCTGAAGCCCCACAGACAAGTCCCCTGTCCCCAACAATTGTCGGTGTTCATAAACCCTTGGTGAGGGCCCTTGTCTGTCTTGTAAATTTCAGGGGCTTCCTGGATCTGTGGTTTCCTTCTCTTCCGGGGCCTTATGCATCCTTCCAGGATGGAATGTTTCAGTTTAGAAATTGCTACCCAATAGGGAATGAGTGAACACGGCTTGGGGGACCTCTCTCCTGGACTTCTCTGGCCTCCTTTGACCCTCCCTGCTATAGTAAGAGTGCATCACAGGCAAGCCAGGAGGTTGGGCCCCGAGGGTTGACAGAGAAGTGTTCACACCTGCTGCTCGCACTCCCAGAGCCAAAGAAAAGGTAATTTGCCATTTGTTCTCAAAGAAAAGATTTCCAAATATAAGTGTTTTCATCCTAAATCGTCCTGCTTAATGCCTGCCACTGGGGACAACATGAGCAATCTGTTGGCCTGGTATTGCTGAGCCAGGATAGTGAAGAGCCATTAATACAGGGACAGGCTTGGAGGGAAACTCCCACTCCTCAGTGACCCCCATTGTTCCACGATTTGCTTTAAATGAGATCCTGCCCCCTCTCCATGTGAGAGCCTGTAGCAGACCTTGCTTGCTCAATAGATCTCCTATCCCAGCAGCCTACCAGCAAGGAGGCAGGGAGCCCCCTTCCCTCCCCCACTACCCTCAGGTCCAAGGAGGAGTCTACAGAGATCTGGCTGAGTTCTCTTCCCTGCTGGAGTGGGGACAGCCTCTGAGCTCTGCCACAGTTTGGTTTGGGGTGATTCTAAGTAATGTGAGTTCCATTTGTTGTAGGCATGAGTCACGCTTCACTTACACTTAGGAACTGAGAAACTGGAGGGTTATCAGTTAGCTGGCTAGACAGTTTGGGCCAAATCAGATAGTAAGGAACCGGAAGCATGGCCAGAACTGGGATGCATCTGCCTGTGGTCAGACAGACATTGGGAATGGACCTTGATCCAAAGAAGCAGGTCAGCCCTGTGTCAAAGGAACCCAGAACCTTGAGGTCATGTATGGTACCATCTACAGCTAATGTGGCCTTAGCAGGCAGAGAGCACAGGGAGGCTATCGAGACTTGGGCACACCCACTGCATCCAGAAGGCTGCTTGATAGTCCCACATCTGACCCCACGTTTTTGTCCTGTCCTTTCTGTTCTTTTACTGGAGAAGGGAAAATGGGCATGGAGAGAAAGCGGATCCCACACAGCACACAGGAGTCATGTGACTCTTCCTAGAGAGAGAGGACCAAATGTGTCTTCACTCCAGACAAGGCACTGAGGAGAGACCAAAGAAAAGATTGCTTGCCAGTCCAGCTCAATGAATCAGTGGGCTTGTTGGGGTTACTGGCAGGAGCAGAGCTTACTCAAAGTTGACTGCATCCCAGCAAAGCCCTTCCCAGGATGGCTAAGGACCTCCCCCTGCAACTTGTGGACAGCTCCTGGGAAGAGTCTCTGTCCCAGCTCATGGAGCTTGGGAAGGGGGCTTGAGGATTTTGTAGCTCTCTGAGATCCTCAAGCCTTGAATGTGTCACTTTCTTTGTGAGTCTCACAGAGCCTCCGGCCTCCTTCTAGGAGGGAGTGTTTCGATTTGGAGGCTATAGCCATACACAGTAGGTCTGAGAGGAAGATGCCGGGTCACTCTCTGGGTGCTCAGAGGCAGCAGATCTGCTCACCTTTAGATGGGCACCATTCCTTCTCCTCTCTGTGCTATGCTTTGGATGTCTAGAGCTCGGTCCTCAGCTCATACTATGGGAATAGGTGAGTGGAATCTTTAAGAAGTCAGAGGTCTTTAGGTCGTTGGGGGACCCCACTCTCTTCCTTCGCTCTCTGTGGCCTTCCAGAAGTCAGGTGAGCCATTTGGCCCCAGCATGTGTACTTGGTGTGATGGACAACCTTATCACAGGCATGAAGTGATGGGGCCAGTCATCATGACTGACACCTCCCAAAAAGGTACTTGCTACATCAACAGGAAGCTCACCAACACTGCACGCCTGTGTGTGCTCACCCCAAATGTTCACAGGTGAGACTCTCACAGGAGTCATTTGTGCCTGAAGCTCAGGTAACTTCTCTCAAGACGCAACCTTTTTCTCCTTCTGTTCTCTTCAGCCATTTGCTTGGCCAAGGCTGGCACACAGAGACTCCTCACTCAAGGAACAACTTAGGAGAAACACCATACATCTTGAAGTGGACTGATATCCTGAGTTGCCCCTCAAATAGAGAGCCTATAGAAAGCACTTGTGTTTGGGGACACTTCTCAGCACACTTTTGACAGGGTGCCTGTGCCTCTGAACACAAGGTAAAGGTGCGGCCACTAAATCCCTGCTGTCATTCTGGTAGAGACAATGCCCTGTTTTACTGCTGGGCATGTGAATACATGAGCAGAGGTTACCCTAAGGAACAAGCCTGCCAAGGGTTTCATCCGGGAGCAAGCCTCTATATCTTGCTTTAGTGAGGGCAGGGGACATTATGGGGGAGTTCTGTGGAACCCTTCTGAAAGGTAAGACATTGGTTTAAGTGGGTTTGAGAACTTGCTGGGCTACTGAGGGCAGGAAAGGTTATTGAGTCGGGAAGGGAAGGCTGATCCTCCATTCCTCCCAGCCCCACCTGCTCTGGGTCCTATTGTTCAGCATCCCAGCACAAAGAGTATTTTTAAATGTGCTGGGTGAGAACAATTGCTATTCGGAAATAGTCTGTTTTCCTGTGAAAAGCTGCCTGGGAATGCTGCGTTATTCTTCTGATCTTTCCCAGTAAAGCAAAGCTTTTGGCATCATGCAAGCCCTGGGGCGATGCATTTCACCCAGCCCCACTATTTTTGCCTAGGGTTTCCCATGCTGTCCTGGCCATCAGCAGGCCTGACAGATATTTGTGAAGGGTTGGTTAGCAGCAGGTACTGATCCGACTGCACTCTCCTTTTTCGCCTTGGTCCATCACTTTCTGAGACTCTAGGCCAGGGTTGTTTATTATCCCTGTTTAAAGAGGACTGTCCCTCTGCCGAGAATGCCTGCAACTAGCAGATACAGACTCCTGAAGGCAGCAATCACCTACCTGGGCAGTCTTGCTCTGCCCAGCCAGAGGGGAGTCTAGAGCTGTCCACAGAGGCAGTGCTGAAAGTCAGATTCTATGCCATTTAAGTACTTGGAGCCATTTGTGCTTGGATTGGACAACAGAATGACAAGGGACTAGATGAACTCTGAGAGACAGCAGAATCAAGCAAGATACACTGGAGTTTGATCACAGGTAGTAAGTTGGAGCCCCAGATTAATCCTTCCATCCTGGATGCATAAAATCATCTTGGTTGCTCTCTCTCTCTCTCTCTCTCTCTCTCTCTCTCTCTCTC
>NC_022017.1:24229226-24284068 GCF_000317375.1 Microtus ochrogaster | reverse complement strand
CACACACACACACACACACACACACACACACACACACCATATTTCCACTGAGCTGCAACTTGGGGTACAGCACACTGGGACAGACAGCCTCTTGCAGACCCTGAATCTTCTCTTCTCTCAGGGCTCCAGGACTCCTGGCCCCAGGTTGAACCAGCTCCTCTATGATGCAGAAGAAGGTCTGGGGTGAAGCACTGACCTGTGGTCCTTGAAGATTCCCTGCTTCCTTGGAATCTGAACTTACTTCAGGGTCCCTATCTGCATCCCAGCTCTGTCCAGGGCCTAACTTAGAGGCATAAGCAGGACCTACTCCCACATCAGTTGATCCAGCAAGGAGGACCTGTGGGAAGTGGGGCGGGCTCCTCTCTCTCTGTGTGTGTGTGTGTGTGTGTGTGTGTGTGTGTGTGTACAGGAGCTCACTTCTGCTTGCTGAGGAGATGGGAAAATCGCCCCAGGGCTATCACATGGTTAGCTCTACTGCCAGGATTAAATTAGTATCTAGGTAGACATGAGAAAGACAGTTTCTGCTCCTTTCTCCCTCCTCTCTGCCTCTTACGCTCTCCCTTTTGTGCCCCCCTTTCTTTCTCTCCTTCCTCCTCCACTCTCCTTCTTATTTCTTTCTTATCTGCTCCCCCCTTTTCCCTTTCTCCCCTCTCTACTCATCTCCTTTATTACTGCCTCTTCTCTCTTCCTTCCACTGTCCCTGCCCTTCCCTTCTCTTTCCTCCTTCCTCCTCATCTCCCTCCCCTTTGGCCTCCCAAATTCTTCCTTCCTTCTCCAAGTCTCCCTCTCTCCACCTCCATGTGCATTCTCTCTCCCTCTCTTCATTCATTCTTTCCTTCCTTTTCCTTTCTCCTCTATATCTACCCTTTTTTCTGTTATCTCCCCCTTTCTCTCATTTCTTGTCCTTCTTCCCTCCCACTTCCTTCTACATTAAATAATCTGGTGGCTTACTGATTGCAAATGCTTTTTGTTCCTAAACCAAATAAATTTTTCTTTCTTTTCTTGAGTCCCATTAATTGTGATTTATGTGAACAAAAAGTCTTCCATAGCAGCATGAATGTTTGGAAGCTCTAAATCTCAGTAACAACTGTCCCAGGAGCACACACACACTCACACACATGCACGCACAGAGAGAGAGAGAGAGAGAGAGACAGAGACAAACGCACATAGAGCCACACACAGACAGACATGCATATGCACAGACCCACACCCACATACAGACACAGAGAGAGACATAACACACTCACAGAAAGATAAAGACAGACAGACACATAGACAGACAAGTGCAGACATATACAAGCATACAGACATACACACAGAGACACACACACAAACAGACATACACAAAACCATACACACACAGGGGGAGGGGAGCAGAAGGGGAGAGACAGGGAGAGAGTTGCACATATGTTACTTCACCTGTGAGCAACACTCTGCCTGTTACACAGCATTTCATAGTGGCAGCTGCAATTATGCTCCATCTTCCCACAGGGGGAGTAAGCTAGTGTTAATTTCATTCCTTTTTATCCTCAAAAAATTATTTATTTATGAGTATGTTGTGTCTGAGTGTACCTATCTGTGCCACATGTATGTAGAAGCCCGTGAAGGTCAGATCACTTGGGTCTGGGGTTACAGATGGCTGTGAGCTGCTATGTGGGTGCTGGGACCCGATTCTGGATCTTCTGCAAGACCAAAGTGCTCTTAACCACTGAGTCATCTCTCTAAGCCATAATGTCATTTTGGAGTAAAAAAGAAGGACCTCGAAGAAGCAAGGGGAGACAGCTCAAGCCTTTCCAGCCACGTACTCCTTGTCTGTAGGAAGCCAGGCCAAGGACTGCAGTGAAGAACAGCCATGTCATCCAGCCTTTCTCTTGAAGCTGCCTGTGCAGTCAGCACAGCTTCTGGCCAGGGGTGAGCCTGTGTGTTCCAGTAAGCAGGGCAAGAAGTGAGTCATCAGGAGGTCCACTGAATGGCCCAAGCTCGCTCTGTGATGAGCAGCTGTCCAGCCACAGCCTTCATGGCTTAGAGGAATTCACCCACTTCACTCAAAAACACTGGGTTAGAGGTGTGAGTGACTTCTTCATAAAATGTCTTCACTGTTTTCGCGGGTGTCTGGGCAATGTTCCCAGCCAAGCTCACAGGCAAATCTAACCATTACTTGAGACCTCAGAACAGATTCCACTGAGTAGGGAAGGGCATACTTAGCCATCGCTGACTGTCATCAACTATTATCAAATAAAATCTCTGTGTCTGTGTCCACTGAGTGGTTTACTAGATGCAAGGAATTAGTTTATTGACGTCAAGGGAATACTAAATTTAGTGTTGTCTAATGTCCCAAACACACAAGAACTCACTGAGTCAGCAGGATGCTGTCTGGCCGAGAACTGGCTGAGGTCATCCAGGATTCTAATTCCTAGGTTCTATTGTTTGATGAGGCTTCATATTAGATGGTGGGATCTCAAAGCCTAGAGGATTCTAAACCTGGGTGAAAGCTTTTGTCTGGAGCTGTTTATTTATGTGTTCCTACTGGGAAGCACACAGCTGCCGGGCTACACATTCTTCAGCCAGGATGAAGCCTTCTCTTCAATTAGGAGCAGATAGCCGTCTGGAGAAGGCCTATTTCTACATAATGTAATCTTCCGTGGAGTTTCTGTTTGCTCAGATAAATGCCTACCGGGGAACTGGACAGGGAAGTCTAGGACTTTTCCTCTTGCAGACTTGTTCATAGCAGATGCTTCAAATTGTCTAAAGACTCACCCCATGTGGATGGGTCATCTGCTGATTCATCTCTACAAAGACTTTATTATTAACCTGCGTGGATTGAGTTGGTAAGGCAAGGACACATTCTAGAACCACTGGATTTGGGGGACAAGGGATGTTGACCTCAGAAGTCAGTCTGCAGGAAGATGAGCCAGATGGCCCTAAGGGGACAGAGGTGGTGTGGGAGTGTCCCCACTACTGTTGGAAGCCACGGCTGTGCTTACTAGACAAGAACCTCCTTCTGTCAGTCAGCACGCCATTTTTTTTTCACCATTTAGTGACTTGTAAGTTTAGCTCACATCCTTGAGAGCTTTGCTGTTTGCATTCCATTCCTCCACTCAAGCCGAGGTGTTGGCTCAACTCTCAGACTCTTTTCTTGGATGAATATGTGAACGTTGTCCCTTCTGGGTGGCCTTTGAATTCTCAGAACTTGTCTGACAAGGCCTGCTGCCTGCTCCTGTCTTCGGGACACAGGTGGACAAGAATACAAGACACTCCACTGGTCCGGTTTGAACTAAAGAGGGTGGAGACCGCTAGAAGCCATGCGCTTGTATTAAGCACAGCTAGATTTTATGCTGAGCACACGGAACACCTTGTAAACATCCATGTCATTTACTTTTTCCACTCTGGCGGAGGATGGCTCTGAGAGCAGAGGGGGTCTGATTGTGATGTGAGGCCCTCAGCAGTCTCTTTCCTGGCGTTTCTACCACACACAGTACCCAGTGCACACACATGGGAGAAATATCAGTTGTGCTTGCAAAGGTTTGATGCTGCCCAAAGGATACAGCTGCAGATCAGAGCCACCCCACCCCACCCCTGATGGAAAGTCCTACTATGAATGGCAGAAGAGAAAACATGGTTAAAATATGAAATAACTTGACATGGGGAAAACAACAGGGGCTTAAGACTCACTATTTATCACTGAGAAAAACTAGAGGCATCAGCTCAATGTTTGAAAGTTGAAAGGCGTCCCTCTTCCTCTTGTCTCTGACCCTAGGTGAATCGCTGACCTTCCCTGCTTTAGACAAGGGATAGATGTTAGGAAACCTAGAGGGGACTCAGACTTGAATGAGGTTGCTTGGCTCTGTCTTGCCACTGCCATCTCTACTTCTTTTTGCTCTCAGAGTAGAACAAAACCTCTCCAGTTTCTGGGGCTTTCACTGCTTGCACCACTCAGTTCATGGTTGGGCAGACAGGAATGCAGTGTCTCCCTGTGTCCCACATGAGATGGTCCAGAGAGTCTTACTTAAGACCCACCTCTATCACTGTCTATTCTAAACTGTGTCTCTAGGAGAGAATGTCGTGTGATTGGTCAGTATGGGATCCCTGTGCACTTCCTGGGACTCTGTATGAGGAGACAACATGATGAAGTTGTCAGTCCTGGCATGGTTGCCCAGAGAGGAGCTCCTCGGTGGAGAGGAAGTCAGGACCACAAAGAAAAAAAAAAAAACCTTCCGTTTGTTTTATATGGGGTTCAGCATCTGCACCCTGGCAAGCTGAAAGTTAAAAACTGAAGATGCTCTAGCACACGATTTATAAGGACAACACGTCTCTGCCCTTTGGGATTTTGAATCCTGGAACAAGAGATGGACGTGAGGAAAATCACTGAACTATGTGCAGGCTTGTTTAAAATCCTTGGTGAGCAAAACTGAGCAAGTGAGAGAGGTATGAAAAGCTTGTGGGTACCCAGAGTCTGCTGGGTGGATGAACACTTCCTCCAGGTTTGAAAGGAGAGTGGGACAAGGGAGATGGATGGTACAGGAAGGCATCCCAAGTAGATATATAGATAGGTAGACAGACAGACAGACAGACAGACAGACAGACAGACAGACAGACAGACAGACAGAAAAATATATAGATGGGCACAAAATCCCAATGTACTTTCATCATTTTGGTGGATGGGTAGAGACAGAGGTGCCTTCTCCATGCATCCAGTAGGGTTACTGCTCCTTTATCCTTCTAGGAGGAAACTCTTTTAGAGATATAATATCCAAGGTAGGCAAAGAAGGGGCTGAGAGAGGATAGAAATGGGGCTTGATTATAGGACCTCAAGGAACAAGTAGTTGTATCACTGCTATCTTATTTGGCCAGGTGGTATCAAATAGCTTTTGTACTATGACATGAGATATGTGATCCTTCTGGATTCTCAGTGGCAGTGCTGATGGTGCTCAAACATGTGGCAAACATACTGCGTCATCTCCAAAGGAGAAGATGTGAAATTTCAGTCTAGGGAAAGCCTCAGTGAACCAATGAGCTGGCTGTGTGGGTAACATGGTGGCATTCTGGTTATGGTCATGGTTGTGGTTGCATAATAGAAGGCTAAGGATAGATGATGGTGGGCACAGAGCTATGTGGAACACAAGTAATATGGTGTAAGAGGTCCTTCTGTATATGTGTTGCTTTTATCGGTTAATGAATAAAGAAACTGCCTTGGCCTGTGATAGGGTAGAGCAGAGCTAGGTGGTGAAAACTAAACTGAATGCTGGGAGAAAGAAGGTGGAGTCAAAGAGAAGCCATGTAGCCCCGCTGGAGACAGACATTGAAACTTTCCCCTGTAAGCCACAGCCTCATGGAAATACACAGATTTATGGAGATGGGTTAATTTAAGATGTGAGTTAGTCAGAAATATGCTTAAGCTATTGGCCAAACAATATTGCAAATAATATAGTTTCTGTGTTATTATTTCAGGGCTGAGCATCTGGGAACTAACTAGCAGCCTCATATAATAGTAATGGGCACTTTGGATCCTCCCCCTTGGACAGTGATTAGCAACACAGGTGTGAAAGTCAAAGTAGACATGGACAGCTTCATTTACAGATGGCAAGACACCAGCAGCATCTGAAGGCACAGACTGGCAATGGACTGACTTTTTTTGGAGCCTATCACAAAAGATCTTATAGACAAGGGCACTTGTATTTGGAGTTTATATGGACAGATGTTATGGAGGGAGATAAGTGGGCAACTTCAAATGCTTCCATTTGGGGAGACAAATCAGTTGTTGGAACATGACAGGAAAGGATGACTGAGGAATAGCAGATTAGCTGCTAAAAGGTGAATACTAGTCCCACATCCCCAAAAGAACTCATGATTACCATCATCACCTTTATCACAATCATCACTATCACCATTATTGTTGCTTATTGGTACCATCATCATATCTATCATCATTGCCATCACCACCACCATCACCAATATCATTATTGTCCTCACCATCATCACCATCCCTACCAGTATCATCATTCCTATCACTGTCATTACCATCATCGTGGTTATCAACACCATCATTATCATCATCATTGTCTTCATCACCACCTTTAACATCATCATCTCATCACCCCCATCACAAATATTGTCATTGTCATCACCATTATTCCTACCAGTATCATCATTACCCTCACTATCATCACCATCACCACTACCAACATCATCACTGTAATTGTCTTCATCACCACTACCACCATCATCATCACCATTATCAACCCTACCACCATCATCACCACCAATATCATTATCATCATCACCACCATTATTCCTACAAGTACCATCATTTCCATCATCATCGTCATCATCATCATCTTCGTCATCATCATCATCATCATCAGTTACCAACATCATCACCATCATTGTCATCACTACAGCATCACTATCATCATCATCAGCGTATCATCATCAATGTAATTGCCACCACCATCATTTTCAGGAGACAGGTGTTTAGAGGAAAGACTGGCGGTGAGCAGTCTAATATAAGCTGGTCTAAGATTGAAGAGCACACCCCCTCTTCATATGCTGCCAGGCACGGTCCTTCTTGGATCCACTTCTACATTCTCTCTCTCTCTCTCTCTCTCTCTCTCTCTCTCTCTCTCTCTCTCTCTCTCTCTTCCTTTTTGCCAAAAGGCCAGCAGCTAGAGGTCTGTGCAGCTTAGGTTTCTCCTTTAAATTCAAAGCTAACATTTGCAGTGACCAACTAGAAAACCCAACTTAGGGATATCCTAGGAGCACCTCTGGTATCTGTCCAGCACTGTCTGGAAGCTTTTTTCAAACCTGTGTTTTTCTTCCCTCAAAATAGAGTTCTCATAGAGACCTCTCCTTAAGTCATATCATTAATAATTATGTCTTGGGACTGTTTCCTTATTAGCATCTTCCATGTCACTATGTCACCCATAACCATGCTGATACCTTTTTAAAGCTATTATGACTTTATAATTGCTCTGCCAAATTCCCTGGGTTACTGACACAATACTTGGTCTTTCCAACCTAATTTCTACAAAACAGCTAGATAACCTTTTACAAATGCAGCCGGAGAGTCCTGATCAGGCTGTTCTGGTCTCAGCATCCCTAAAGAGTTCCCATTACTTCTCAGTGAAATCCCAGCTGGGACTCTGACTCAGCTAGCAACTCTTATGTATTTTCCTCTGGATGAGGGTGGCCCTGGGCTGACCATGCATCTCCCCAGTGAGCTGGGGTCCTTTCTGCCTGAGACTGTCTATGCCTACTGATTAAAATGTTCCTCAGTGCGCCTCTCTTCACTTTCCCACAGGATTCTTGCCTTCCAGAAGCCACTTATGACCCTCCAGATGAATGTGGACCCCTGGAATGCCCTTGCCCAGAACTCTTTACTGAAAGTGGCTGCAATGAGCAGCAAATGAGCGCCTGTGTGGTTGAAATCTGCCTGTGGCTGGAAACTCAGTAAGGACCCAGATGCCCTGTGACCTTCATTACTACTAAGCTCATCATTTTAAACATCATGACTGTGGGGCTGGGAGGATTGCTAAGTGGGTGTGAACAGTTGCTGTGCTAGCAAAAGGACCTGAGTTAGAATCCTTATTACCCTTGGCCGCTTGTTCCTGTAATTTCAGCATTGGGTGTAGGGACAGATGGCTCTGGGAAGCTCTCTGGACAGCCTGCCTAACTGAAATCATGGGTTTCAGTTTAAATGAGAGACCCTGTCTGAAGGGAATAAGACAGGGAGAGAAAGAGGAAGATGCCTGATGATCTCTTGCATACACATGTGCAAACATTGTGTGTGTGTGTGTATGTGTGTGTGTGTGTGTGTGTGTGTGTGTGTGTGTGTGTGCATGACACAGCAAGACACACAGTGGAAAAAGTCACATACAATTAAGGCTAACAAGGTCCTAGATTTTTTCTCTGAAGTGTTAAACACCAAGTTTAAGAAATAGTTAAAAGAGTGGGAAGATTAAAGGGATCATAGATTGATAAGAAACATGTAATGAATGTAAAAAGAATCCAAGAGAATAATTTAATTAGCAACAAAATGTTGAGAATAAATACAAAGTAGAAAATCCAATATATCAGGAAGTACATTTACCACAGGTATATATCTACCTATTCAAGTGTGATTTCTTCACATGTGAAAGTATAGTTGAAAAGTAAAATTCCGGAAAATACACAATTCTGTCAACAATAGCATAAAGCTGCTATAGGCAAGCCAATGTCAGATGAGGAAAGTGAGGTTTAGGTTAAGAAAATGTGTTAGAAGTGCAAAGACACCGGCTTAATAATGGCAAAAGTGTTACACAGGTGGAGGACACCCCAGTATCATAGTGCCCAGGAGTGTTACTTCAAAATGAGCAAAGCAGCACTTAGAGAGTGGGAGATGCAGAAGGATCCTTTCAATAACAGCAACAGGCAGCAGTAACATGGACCAGACTGGAGACAACTAAAACCATAAGAAGCAGTATGGGACAACAGTATCTATAGATACTGTCTCTGATGGTAGCACACTCATTGCTCATGAGGTCATTTGCTAAACCTTTTTCATCTGGAATTAGAACCAATTATGAACTTGCTAATGAAATGAGGGATTTTGAGTAGATTTTGAGCAAGTCAAATCAAAGGAGTAACCAGAAATAAAAACAGGATTACAAATACCTAGAAATTAAACAACACTAACTTAAAATAACAAAATTTTGAGAAATGAAGCATATCTATTGTTCTGAACACTAATAAAAATAAAACATATCGATATTTGCAGGAGCTGTGTCTATGTGTGGAAAGGAATCTGTCCCATAGATGCAGGTCTGTATCTAGTTATAGCCACAGACTTTGAACTAATTGTTTAAATTAAAGGTAAATATATAAACAGAAACAAAAAGTGGCTGGTTGCTGCCGTAACATTTGTGTCACTATTGCACCGGTGGGTGTGTCTTCCCAGGACAGCCATTACTGTAGCTTGCAAGGTTCACAGCTGGGCAAGTCTGATGTTTATTTTTCTCCCCTGATAGCACACACAGCACCATCCAGTGCTTTGAAAGCTTGCCGGTCCCGATGGCATGTCTATTTGTGCCAATACCCTTTTCATCTTTTAATGTGCTTCAAGCATGTGGTGTCTTCAGCAATCTCGTCTTCCTGTCAAGTTCTAAAGGGTAATTAAGAACAAATGACAATGGCTTGTAACATTTAGGTCCCACAGTCAAGAGAATTGGGGCAACACAAATTGGATTCAATTTGTTTAAAAGAAAGAGAGCGAGAACATGAAGTTGGGTTCTTAGGGAAGTATGGAATGGATCCGGGGAGCAGTTGGAGGAAAGGGAGTATATATACCCAAAATATGAAGTTTCAGATGTATGTATGAAGTTCTCAAAGAATTGATACAAACAAATACATAAATAAAATGCAACTCATTTGAAATTTGCTCAAATATGAGCAAAATGTGGAGCCAGATTGTCAGTTGCTAGCGGAGTAGAAGGGGCCTTTGTAAGGAATAAGTTACGAGGACAAATCAGAGAAAATTTGTAAAGGATTAGCTTCAAAACATCTAAGCTTCTGAGTACTGAGAAAAAATAAAATTCAAATCCACTCAGAGCATAGACGCACCTTTGAATTAAATATCACAGACGGAGATGGGGGTGAAGTGATTTGGAGATGCGTACATGTTGGTCCAGGTGAGTCATAACTCAAAAGCCCCGACACAGGCATTGGATGTTAGGATCAATATCACAGCAAGACACATAACACCCAAGACCTGACAGCCCCCTGTGCCTCAGGAGCAAACCTGGTTTCCTCTGAGTTCCCCATCCACTTGTCTGTTGTGGTGAGGAGCCAGAGATCATATGGGTTAGGCTCCACGTCCAGGACTGACTGCCCAGTACGAATGACATCTCTCAGCAATGCTGACTGCTGAGTAGTGCCGACAATTCCCGGGGTGCAAAAATCCAGGATTTGTTACTACAGACAGAGATTAGAAAACAAAATATTGTGAAATTAAGTTTAAGCCTCAGAAGGTTTCAGCACTACCAGGGCCATTCTGGAAATCTCGTTCATTGTCATCAAACTCCATTTTCAAGAGTATCTAGACAAGGGCTAATGGCAAGTAAAAACTCCAGTTATCTTTGACTTGAACTAAATAGAATCTCCCAGACAGAGAGCCCCTGGGAGGTATTTGTGAAATATTTGAGTCTTCATGCTGGGTCTGTAGCTCCATGAAGTAGATAATGTAGTGAATGCTGCTTTATTTTGTGTGGATCAAACAGAGATTGGCTCCCATGGGTTTAAGTAAGGTGCCAACTCTGACCTGGCTCATTCCTGGAGGCCTGACTATTTATCAAAGGTTGATTGCACATGAGCCAAAGCTATATAGAATCCATAGGATGAAGGTAAATGGCTCCCAATACATCAGCACTCTCCTCTCTTTTATACAAACAGTGCTCCTAACAAGCATAGGGTGGCAGGGGAAGAATAGCCATTTCTTGATGTGCTATTCTGTTATATAGGCCTCAATCTTGATGGCAGACTACAAATCTTCCCTTTACTTGGCTGAGTGTAGCCCTTTGGTGAACCCTGTTTATGTAGGCAATGAGTACAGATGGCTTCTGGGGTTGCAGGTGGCTCCCCAATTACAGTTCAAAGCTACATGCTTGACCTGGTCATACTACACACATTCTGCCAATGTCTGGAGGGGACTGGAATCAGAGTCTTCATCATTCAGGCATCTAGATGAGAGCCTGGCTGTGTCTGACTTATTGATTGCAGCATGTTGAAATCTTGAGCTGAGCGTTGATCTTGGTAATAGCTGGGCTCCTGATCAGGAGAATCCAGAGCCAGGAAACTCAAGTCACTTAAGATGCTAAGTGTGTGTTATGTTTGCATGCAGTAACAGATAACTAATGCCAATATAGGGGCATCAAAGTATGGAGATACAGGGCATGCAAAACTGCCTGTCTCACTGAGTGACAGGGATGGGGCTGGACAGCAGAGGATTAGAGCAGAGAATGCACAGGATCAGATGTTAAGAGACACGTGATTCAGGCTGAGCAGGTAGCTTGCATGGTAGAGAGCTTGCCCAAGAGCTGCAGTCTTGACTTATTCCCAGAACTACATACATCAGGCATGGTGGCCTAAACCTATACTATAGTCTGAGCACTGAGACAGGAGGAGGCCAAAGTTCACTATCATCCTTGCCTACAACACTTGTCTGTCCTACTTAGAAAGACACTGAAAGCTAGGCCAGACCATTTGGGTGCTGGTCTCCCAGATGTGGCAAGAGAAGCAAGATGCAAGTTATTTGGGGGGAGATCCTGAGGTTCTGGTTCACTTGTGACCCCAGAAACCATCTGCATTCATTGCCTATGCAAACAGGCCTCACTATAGCAAAGCCAAGCAAAGAGAGTATCTGTAGTCTGCTGTCAAGATGGGGACCCAGGTAACAGGATGTCATAGCAATGGTGAGTCAATGTTTGGTGATGTACTGGGCTTGGGGTGGAGGAAGAAGGAGACAATGAGTGGTCACCCTGGATTCTTGACTGATCTTCTTAAGGGGTGTTCAGGTGTGCCTGTCACTGCTTTGGTAAATAGTTGTGGTTCGAGGAATTGAGGGCTCTCCATTGGTCATGCCATTAGAGACAGCAACTAAGAAGATCTACCATCTTTTGAGTCTGGAGTCTGCTGTGTGGTGTGAGAAGGAGCTCCAGTGTGGATGGACAGTTCAGAGCTTCAAGGTCAATGAGGCCAGATAAAGAGGGAGCCTCCATATAGGGGTGAATGATGACCCTGAGCTCTCTAAACATCTTGGAAGAAGGTGGAGTCTCATCAGCCACTAGGCAGGGTTAAAAGTGATGACGTGCCATTTGTACTACACATGAAATACTTGGTCCTTGTCCTGTGTAGGAGGCAGGGTGTTGCTGGGTCCTAATGTCTTCCTCGGAGAGGGGGTGAGAAGGTGTGATGCCAATGACATAGATGCAGGGAGTCTAGGACTCATTTATTTAGTAATGAGGAAACCCTTATATATCCTCCCAACACCCAAGCGGTCCAATCCGTTGACATCCTGTGGTTGCCCTTCATTGGCTAGGCACAATTAGGACCTCGGACAGCACCTGTTGCTAAGCCCTCAGGCAGTATCCAGCAGTTGCCCCTCATTGGCTAGGCAGGATCAGAACCTCTGACAGCACCAGGCAGACTCCAGGTTGGCTCCTCTTGGTCTAGTAGGCCTTCACTTCCTATAGCAGGTGACTTCCATGAACCACAACATTCATTGCAAACTCCTGGCTTCAGGTATACGCACCATGAGCCCCTCTCTACCTGAGTGTGTTTCAGAGATTAGACATTCCACGAGAATCCAGGGGCTCGCAGCACTAGAGGTGAGGGACGCCTCTCTGCGGCAGGTGAAGGAAAGTCAAAGATGGCCCTCGCGAGAGCCAAGGGCTTTGCATATTCTCAAATGCAAGGAGACATGTACCTTTAAATCCAGATCCTCAAATCCATCACAGGCTGTCAAAGCGCCTCTGTGTTCAAAGTCTGTTCCCATCAGATGATGCTGAAAATAGCCCTGTGCTGACCAGTTGCTGCTCTTATATAAGATTTAGTGCTGTCCTCAGCCCACACCTGTCAGGAATGTGATGTGACAGACTGCGTTGGAGCAGCTCAGGGTGATGGATTTCCAGAGAAATGAGAGGTGACTCTGTGAGCACACGGGGAGACACCCTGGCAGGCAAGCTCGGCTCTGCCTGAACATCGCTGGCACAGAGGAGGCTCCCACAGGTCCCCCTGGGCAGCTGCTGGGGTCTGTATGTGTTGTCGTGGCTTTGGCTGCCCTTGTGATGGGCCAGCAGTAAGGACTACAGGCTCAGGGACCTCCCACCTGCATCAGATCAAGTTCTAGGCACACTCATGGGCACCATGGCCATTTTTTTCCCTGTCCTAGACAACATCACAATCACAGGATGGTACAGTCTTCCCCCACAATGAGGTATGGCCAGCACCATCTGGAGGCTCGCATGTTCCTCTCCGACCAGCAGACTTCTCTCTCACACAAAGATGTTAGAAGCCAGACCTGGACACCTGCCAATCCTTGTGGATATTCTTGGTCCCATTTAAGTTCCCCATCTCTGTTCACCCTCACCTGGGAGTCTTCCCAGCCTAGTTATCAACCCTCCTACTGGTGAAGACAGGCGGCCAGGGCCATTTCCAGGCTGCACGGCAGAATCTAAGGCCAACCACCCAGCCAGTCCCAAGTATTCAGCTCACTCATTCAGCACCTCTCCCCACTATCTCTCATATTCCTCAGTGCTGCAGGCATGTATCTCAGGCAATGCAGAGACAGCCATCCCTCTTGTCTCTGGGGGATACAGTCTGTGCTGGTTATAAAGATACATATATGTATATTTTAGTACATTTTAAATTAAAATATAATCAAATCACTTCCCCATTTTCTTTCCTCTCTCCAGCACTTCCCATTCTCAAACTGATAGTTTATTTTTCTTTGAATATGTGTATTCAATTCTTCTTATATATGTATGCACACATATCCAAAGAAAAATACATGTGCAAATACATAAATGTCAGCTTGTCCTCACCAGAATCCCTTTAAAGAAACCTCAGCGGGAGAATGTCAGGATCAAGTTAGCCTATCGGCATGCTTATGGGAGGTTTCTCTTGACTGCTAATTGACCCAGCCCTGCTTCCTAATTGTGGGCCCTGGGCAGCGTAAGAGAAGAGCAGAGAGGGATGCCTGAGTACTAAGCCACCAGCAAGCAAGGATGTTAGTAACTGTGGGTATGGCACAACCATCTGCTTGAGTTCCTACCTTGTCCCCTTGAAGGGATGAACTGCAGCTTGGAATTTTAAGCCAAATAAAGCCTTTCCTTCACAAGTTGCTTTTGGTCAGGATGGTTTGTCACAGCAATAGAAAGAAACCTTGGACATGGTCTGTGACCCACAGAGAATGCCTGATGCCTCAGGTAAAGCCAGGTCCTGGTAATCCGAAGCATACAGACTAATGACAAACTTCACAGATCAGGCACTGTATGGGATCAGCCATAACCAAGGGCAAAATGAGCAGAGTTCTCTTCCAGGGCCACCTCCTGCTCCAGTCTTCCATGCACGTCTCATGCCTCCTCTGTTGAATGTAAATTCCCCCCACTTACCATGCATGCAACGTTTGCAGTTTTTAAGCATGCTTGTGAAACAGCAAGGCTGCTCTGTCTTTCTTCCCAATCCTATGATAGAGTATTCTATCTTATCTAGACCTCAGTGGTATTAGCTTTTAACCCTTGTCCGGTCAGAAACCTTCACGCTTCACCCTGAATGGCTTCCCATCACGGCCGTCGCTAACAACAAAGAGCATAGTTGGTTTGTGCACCCTGGATGAGCGGCAGCTCCTGTCCTGAGTTATGGAGCAGGATGGCAAAGACCTTTATCCCATGACCCAGAATAGGACAGAATTTTTAACGTGTGAATTATTCATTTTGGGGATTTTTCCTTTTGTATTTTCAAACCAGCTATAAGTGACTGCAGGTGACTCAAACCACAGAAAGCAACTGGGCAGAGGAGGGGGTATCTGCAACCTCTGCGTTGAGAAGGACCAATGTCTCTGAGCTGGTTCTCAGCGCCCCGCCCTAGCCCCGCCCACCTCTCCAGCTACCGTGCTAATCGTGAGCTTTTCCTCTTCTTATTCCTGGCTACATTCCAGCCCCATCACCCCTTCTGGTTCCCTGAATGGACACTTCGCTGGGACTTATTCCTTTCTGAGTGACCCCGTGAACAGCTGACATCTCTGAGCCTTCGTTTTCTAACCACCAGAGGCTATGGTTTCAGGACTGTACACTGTGGTGTAGGGTGCCACAGCAGGATCCAAGTGAGTCATGTCTGAGTGTGCTCATCCCTGCTTCAGGACAAGGAACCTTCCTGGAGCTTTGTCGGCACTCAGGATTGTCAGAAGGCAGAGGTGGACACCTCCCTTGGCTTCCTCCTGTCATAGGCTTCCCCTTACAAGCCTGTCCTTCCCGTCTCACCCTCCATGACATGTTACTGACTTATTTATTATGAGCACTGGTCATCTTGATTGTCAACTAGAAAGGGATGTAGAATCACCATGGAAACAAATCTTTGGGCATGCCTGTGAGACATTATCTAAATCGGGTTAAATGTACCACCCTGTGGCACTGGGTTTGGACTGAATGAAAAGGAGGAAGCAAGCTGAATAGTATCCATCTCTGTTTGCTGACTCAATGCGAGCAGCCTACCTCAAGCCCCTGCTGCTGGGCCTTCCCCTCCATGATGGGCTGTGCTCTTGACTTGTAAGGCACAGTAAACCTTCATTTCCTTAAGTTGCCTTGAAAGCTATTTTGTCCCAGCAGCAGCTAAAACAAACAAACAAACAAAAACAAAAGCACAGAAAAGTCCAATACAGGAAGGGGAGAACTCAGCTGCTGAAGCTTCCATATCAAAAAAATACAAATCAGTTTGAAGAGGAAGAACCTGAACGGAGACTGCCCATGTTAGCTGGGACACAGCCTCTCCTGATGAGTTTGTCTGTCACTCTGTCATTCATTTCACATTGACTGCCCTGGTTACCATGACCAAAGCAACTTAAGGAAGAGTGAACTTTGGCTCTAAGTTCAAGGATTTATCTTGGTGGGAGATCCTGGTGCCAGATACTGAGGCAGCTGGTCACAGTGTGTCCGCAGTAAGTCGTAGAGTTGAATGGGGGTTCTCAGATGACTTTCTTTCCTTTTCTTTCTTTCTTTCTTTCTTTCTTTCTTTCTCTCTCTCTCTCTCTCTCTCTCTCTCTCTCTCTCTCTCTCTCTGTCTCTCTCTCTTTCTTTTTGTTAAAGTCTAGGACTAAGAACCATGGGATGGTGCTACCCAGGGCAGACATTGCTTCACAATTAATCTAATCCAGGTAATTCCTCGTAGCATGTTCACCATGTTGGGTCTAGAACCTGTAAAGTGGCCAGCAGTGTTAATATTAGTCCTCACAGTGGTCATCCCTCCTTGACCATATTCCTGTGTCACTTCATTTCTTCACAATACTTATCATTTTCATGTCCCTGTGTGTCAGTGTGTAACTGTGTCTATGTGTATTTTCCTGTGTTTATATGTGTGTTGTTTGCATGTCTGTATGCATTTCAGTGTATGTGTATCTAGGTGTGTGTCTGTCTAGATATATGTCTGTTTGTGGGTGCATATGTCTTTGTGTATGTGTTTTCATGCAAGACAGTGTATGCATGTACACATGTCTCTGTGTGTGTCTGTATCTGTGCAAGTATGCCTAGATATCTGTCTCTCTGTGTGTACATGTGGATGTCTCTGTGTGTGTGTGCATATGTTTCTTGTGTCTATGTGTGTGCATATGTCTATGTGTGGGCATGTATGTACATGTGTCTCAGTGTGTATATGTTTGTGCAAGTCTGGATATAAGTCTCTCTGTGTGTACGTCTGTGTGCATGTGTGTCTCAGTGTGTGTATGTTTGTATGTTCTTGGAAAAGGAACCAGGAATTTGAACATACTTGACAAGTGGTCTTATCAATGAGCTCTACCTAAAGCCCATCTTCTTTAACTCATCTGAAAATTCAGATAAACATTTTGTGGGGGAACATACATGTTATATGTGTCATGTATGCACAATACATACCTATGAACATGTATATCATATATAACACATATGTGTCCCTCACTTACTACACATGAACACACACAAAAGCAGGGTGCATTTTTCTCAGAGTCCATCAGAAATCCATTGCTCTGTTCACCTCTCTACCTGCTTCCATTTGGAAGGCGCACACACCTCTTCTCTCCACCATGATCATGCCAGTGTGATGCTCCAGTGTGACATCCCACACTTCTTTGGGCTGTAAGTTCCCATAGCTTCTCCCTTCACTGAGACACCCAGCTTCTCCCTCTACTTTGCAAGCCAAGCCTTACCTTTCCAGTATGACATCTACTCTTCCTTCCTCTGCTGTGCCATCTCACCCCTCCTTCCTCTACTGTGATACCACTCTCTCTACGCACTGCCACCCACCCCTCTTCTTTCCATGCTGACACTCTCTCTTGCCTCCCTTGTTCCACTCCAAGATCCAGATACCATAAGCAACTCAACTTTCACCATGTACCCTAGACTTCTCCACCATAAGTGCAGAATTACCTGACCCTTTCCTGTCTCAATGTGCCTTCCTTTCATCCAGCCAGTGTCCTGCCTCCTCTTTCCTGTGCCCTTCTCTTTTTTTCTGTATGTAGAGTAGATCTGGGCATCACAGAACCCCTAGCCACATTGTCCACATTTAGCTATTGTGTGTAGCCCGTATCAGTAGGTGTTACTTCACAGCGAGTTTCTCAGGCTGAGTCACCCAAGAAAGGCAGGCATCAGCTTTGAGGAAGCAAGTGCAGCTGGCTATAGTGGGAAGAACTGGCCTTAAAGTGAGGTCTCCATCTCCAGATTGAGGCCACACACTACCTGGTCCCTGTACATGTCTTCCCAACCTAGGCTGCCTAGTCCTGGCCCCTGGGGATTGTTTTACATCTGCCACTTCCCTGTGTCAACATGAAAGTTCTAATAAGGCAAGGGCCTTTATTCCTCTCTGATTTTTATTAAATTCATCTCTTGTGATTTATTGATTTTCTTAAAAGAAAAGTAAATCCATTTCTCATTTTTTTCTCAGCTTATTACCAGACACTTGGGCCTGGGACACAAGGAGCAGAATTCTGTTAAAAGTGTTCAAAAAACATTTCCCAAATCCCAATCAATAGAAACACACGGACACACTGTTTAATGTTACAAAGAACAAATGTAAAAGCTACATCAAAATCCGCTGCTTGACTGGCCAGGTAGAGCAGCTCTGATGGGCTCTGGAACATGCTAATGCTCAGGGGCTTTGAGTGGGAGAAGGCTGGGGGAGTGAGGTGAAAGCCCAGAGTCAGCCCTCCCTGGGGGAAGGGGTCAGTGGACTGCAGCCAGAAAAGCAGAAAAATAAACAGCAAGCATCAGAGGGGCCTGGAAAGCCAACAGCAGACAGATGGAGAAGAGTTGAAAAGCCTATGTGCTTCAGACTAATGGAGGGTGGGCCGTTGCTAAATCAGGCCCTGTTTTCCAAGGTCCAGCATCCTCAGACGCCCTAGCTCCTAACAGCCCAGCTTTTCCAGGATTGACCTCTGGATGCCCATCTTCTCCTAGCTATGACCTTCCCTGGTTCCATTTCTCCAGGACTGACCTTAGTGTCCCAGGGTCCTGAGCGGCCCTTCGGCTCAGAAGGAGTGTTCCATAGGAAAGACTCTTGTTCTAGTTCAAGCACCACCTCAGAGGGAAAGACTCAGTCCCAGGACCTTCCTAGTTTATCCCTAAGGGCAGCAGCCCCATGAGACCCAAGGAGCAAACAATACAGCTCAAGTCAGCAGAGGACTCTTGAAAGGTTGTGTGTAAACTTGGGCTTGCAGATTCCTGGACACACAAGCAGAATAATACATGGGGATGCCATCTTCTGCACTCATGCACAGGCATGTGTGTTCAACATTGATGTCAAGACAAGACACTGCCCTCTACAAAGTTCGTAGCTGAGAGCATGCACTCCAATTATAAAATAATTGCAAAAAGATTCTGATCAAATTTTAAAATAGGTTTATCATTTTGCATTGCTTTCATGGCTATTCTGGGATGCGTACACCTTGGATAGCCCTGGCGGGACATCCCAGATGCTTAAAGACTGAACTAAGACCACAAAGCAGATCTTTTATTGATTACTGGAGAATGGACAGGGAAGATCTGAACAAAAATGTAGAATCTTGGAGACTAAAATGACCAGTCTAGAGAAGTAACAAGGGGCCTGAGTGCAGCTCCCTGCACAGATAGCATCTTGTCCTTTTTCTTCTGAGATCCTCATATCAGAAGGTACACAGTGTCCAGGATGGCAATTTAGGTCCCTCGCCACCGGAACAACAGGACCGTTTCTGTCCTGGGGAACGACAATGGGCAGGCACCGGTACCCAGAACAGACTGCTGCTGGGATTACCTGACAAACTTTAAATAGTTGTTAGCAAACACATCACAAACACTCTCAGTGACAACGAAAATTAGAAACTGGAGCCTTAGGTTCGGGGGTGGAGGGTGGGGAGTACTGCACAAAATAAAAAGCACGCAGACAGGCTCGGTAGCAGAAGGAAAGATAACTCAGAGAAAGGGGTGCCAGGACATTCCAGATGGAAGGACCCAAGCCACACAGCAAAGCTGCTGGTAGAGCGCCCAGGATTTGGGTTATCAGACATCGGTTGAGAGAAAGAACGTGAATCTTAAGACAAAAATAGTTCAAGAAATGTTTGCTGAAAACTCCTGGGTTTGGAAAAACACGAAAACTAACACCATCAAGAAACTCAACAAGTCCCAGTGAAAGGGAACACAAAGAAACTCCGGCACAGACACACGGAGAGACAGCAGAACAGGAGGTGCGCAGGACGTGGTGGGAGGGGGAGCTTTTGAGAGTCTCGGTCGACGTCATGCGGTAGTCCCTACAGGGATGCAGCACAGGCAGCTTCTCCACTTGAAGCCGCAGCGATGGGATGGAGGTGGTGTTGCGCTTTTCAAAGTGCGGGGAGGAGAGACTTGCTACCGGCAGAAATACATAGCCACAGGAAATCCCTTTTGGAATGAAGATGAAATGAAACATTCTCAGCTGGAGGAAGCTCTGGCTTGTTGGTTGCTTTCTTCAGCACAGCACCCGACAGAAGCAGGAGAGGAGGGATTGTTTGGGCTCACAGTTTGAGGTTGTGGTCCATCTTGGTGGGGCCCGCATGGTGGTGGTAGTCCCTCTCAGCGGCATCAGCGGGAACCTGGGCACCTTTTTGCTTATGCATGCACCTGGAAACAGAGAAGGGGATGGTGATACTCCATAAGCTTTTTCCTTTCTCATTTTATGAAGTCTGAGACCTGGGACCTCCCCCAACCAGTCCTTGGAATGGTGCCACCCACATTCCCAGTCTCCCTCCACATCTAATCCTTTCTGGAATGCTGTCCTCGAGAAAACCAACAGCTGCCTTACAAATGCCCTGGGCATTTCTTAATCCAGTCCAATTGACAATCAAAATTGAGCAACACACCTGAGAATTCAGGGTCTGCAGGAAAGCGCCAAAAGAGTCTCAAGGGGAGGGCTTTGGACTGAGGAAAAAGACAGGGGAAGGAGGCGTGGGGCATCACAAGAAACAGAGGGAAAGGATGGCAGGAGGAGACATGGGGCCCCACAAGAAGTTTAAGAACCATTTGCATTTTACAATCTTCAAAATATGCTTGATGCTGAAAGTAAAACCACTGTGCCCTTGCCTGATGGCACTTCCACGTAGGCGGCAGAATGTGGAAGACAATGATCACACAGGAACAGGCAGGGGACCCTGGAGGAGGCCAGTTTTCTGTGCTGAGCTTGACCTGATGGCATCCCGTTTCTAAGGCGACTAGGAAGCTAGGTGCACTGTGTGTGTCTTCTCGTTCTCAAAATAAATCTGTGCAAAGCAATGTCCCCTGGATTGCTGACTGCAGAATACTAAAGATATTCCAATAACCCCAAAGGAGGAAGGAGATGTAAAAAGGAAAACCAGAACAAAGAGAAAAAAGAAAAAGAAAAGAAAAGAAATGGTAGGATCAAGTCCAAATGTATTAATTAGAGCAAATACAGGTCTCTACACATTATAAAACAACAACAGCAAAAACAAACAAACAAACAAACAAAAACAACAAGAAGACAAAACAAGAACAAAATGAAATGAAACAACAACAAAAACACTGTTAAGGAGTAGATGTAAATACTACTTGTAATGCCCAGAAGGAACTAACTTCAAATATAGTGTCTTGGGCAAATGAACAGAGAGAGAAAGGGCACAGGGGGTGGGATGGTGGGGTGAGTGTGGGGGGGGAAGGACTGTCATTCTGAGTACTGATCACAAAAATTGGGCTTGTGGTACAAATACCAGACATGTAGGCTTCAATAGGATAAAGGAGGATGTGGAGGAATGATAAGAGAATAAATTTAAATTCATCGACGAGATTTAGCGATGGCAGCCAGCATCTGCTCTCATGAAAGAGCATCTGAATCAAGGGAGCAAAAGCTGCAAAAAACCAGGAGGAAGGCATCCTCAGCCCCAGAGGGAGAAGCCACACTCCTGTTAGGAAGACCCTGAGCTGGTCCAGCATCAGCCAGTGGTGACATGCACTCACTGTGGAACTCTGCTGTGATCCCTGTTTTCAGGACGTGCTGCTGGAGGAAAGTAAACACACACTTTCAGATGTGCAAAAGAGCACCCAGCCAAACCACCTCTTACGTCTTACCCAGTCCTCTTTGCTGTTGTAATGGAATTAAGCAAGAAATCAACAATAGAATGATAAACAGACCCCTGGAAACTCATCAACATCGCCGGGGTGATAATTGGTCCAAGAGGCAGTCTTAAGGGAATTTAGAAATAATTTTAACTAAGTAACAATGAGCATAGAGTGCCTCAAAATTTGTGAGCTGTAGCTAATGCAAAGCCTGCAAGGAAATCTAAATCATCTAATGGCTTTGCTGGAAAAGACAAATGCTTTCAAACAAATATTCTTAACTTCACCTGAAAAATTGCCGGTGAAGAATTAAATAAACAAAGGGGAAGTTTGGAAAGATGACAGGGAAAGAGCAGAGGTCAGCAGGGCAGAAAACAGAAATAGTTAGTATCCAGACACTGGAGCTGAGCCCTGTGAAGGCCAGCCCAATTAGTGCAGGGCTGGCAAGGGCATATGGGAAAGAAGCCATTATCATTCTCAGAAACAAGGGTTTGTTTTCTGGTTAAATAAAAGAACAAGATAAAAAGAGAATCCCACACGTGTAAGTAAAGTGAACACCTCGCGGGAAATGTACTGAGGTCTTGAAAATCAGATTGCCTAAAACTCACCCAGGATGAAATAGAATCTCAACAGTCTTGTTTCCATTAAGGACATGGACGGTGTAGTTAGGAGTCTCCCCCTCCAAGAAAGAAACTTCCTAGCTGAAGGAACACTCGTCCTAGGAATTAAAACACCATTAGCTATGTAAGACATATTGAATAAAGGAAAACAATTCTCTCATTTTATAAAGTAAACATTGCACAAATACTTATCTAGGTTGAGGTGAATAAACAGGAGCAAGAGCAGGAGAAGTGGAATGGGAAGGGGAGGAGAGGGGAAGAGGAAAGAGAAGGAGTAGAAGGAGAAGAGAGGGAGAGAGAGACAGAGAGAAAGAAAGAAAGAAAAAAGAAAGAAAGAAAGAAAGAGAGAGAGAGAGAGAGAGAGAGAGAGAGAAAGAGGGGAACAAGATATAATGTCAGTATTGCCCATGTCTGAAAATCTAGTCAATAAACTGCTGGATCTGGCAGCAAACTAGCAATTAATATGTTGTCATCCAAAGGGGTTTGTTATAAGAATTCAAAACTGGACCAATATTAGAAATATAATAAATAATAATAACACTTTGAGAAATAATGTCACATAATCATTGGACAAAATTCAAATCTATTTACAAGAAAAAAGAGCAAAACAAACTAAGAAGGGAAATAAAACTCCTTTGTCTCTTGAAGGGCATTTTTCCAACTTACAGCTACTGTCTTAATGACAGTGGCATAGTTACTTCTCCCTAAGATTGAAAAAAGAACAAAATGTTCTTATTTTTATTCTTTATTCATCAGCCTTATCTGACATTACAAACTTGAATAAAACAGCACAGGATGTTGCTATTGCTTTTGGTTGCACACTAGAACCAAATGGTAAGACCCAAGTGTTGATGGCACCACTTGTGCTTGTAGGACACAGAGAAATCTAGAACTTGCGGGGAAACTTCTTCCCTGATGGCTAATTTTCATAGTGCTGCAAGTTGCTAGGTGGGCTGCAGAGGAAGAACAAGCCTTAGTGCTCTTATCCATAGCTGGGATATCAAGCTGCCAGGCAATAGTGGCATGTGCCCATTGATGCAATAGTGGCATGAATGATGTGGGGTAACCACATCATAGGAAGAAGTTCATGTCTGGTACAGTATACCCAATCCAAGGCTCTTGTATGGGAAATCCATAGGGATTGTATGGGGACCTACTATTGTTTTGCTGAATAGATATGTTGTCAAATCCACCTTCTAATTAGATGTTTATACCTATAGATTAGTGTCACCCTTAGCCTTGGATAGAGAAAGGACTTTTGTTTGGAGTGAAACAGTTATTGCAGAGACTGTAGCTGTTTTAAATGCTGAGAATAAGTGACTGCTGAATGCTCAACCCTATACACCAAGTCTATATCACTTGCTCCAAGTCTCAGAAGACACAGCAGAAGAGGGACAGAGAAAATACGAGAGCTAGATGATGGGGAGGAGTGCTATGGGATGCTGCCTTCTAGGTGTGACATGGCCTCTGCCATCATGAACTCATGTTATCAGCATAAAAGCGAACCCCTCAACATTCCAGTGTGGATAGGAAAGGGCCTCAGTAGGTCCCACCCTTTTCCATGGACCTTGATGGCTATCAGGGTCAGGGAGGTCATTTTATCCAGTGGTATGCCTTCTAATTAGCTCCCTGAGCTCCAGTGAAAAATGCCCCCTCCCATGCCCATGTAAGCCACCCCAGTTAAACTCAGTGGGTTATAAAACCAAAGATGAAGATATAACAGTAGGAGGAGAATTTGTTCGGAAGGATAGGAGGTTCAGCAGGAGGAGAGGAGGGGGTGAGAAAGTGATGGGGGGGTGAACGTGATCAAAGTACATTCTATGCATATGTGGAATTGTATAAGAAGAGAACTGAAGGGTTTTTGTAAACAAGATAATTTAAAAAATGTATATGAGATGCCAAGTAAATTAGATCAAAGCTTTATGGAGAGACAATAAGACCAGGAATTGCACTGCTAGACTGTGAGTCTGACTCTAAGATACTGTCATCAAGACAGTGTGGAAGTGACAGTGTGAAAGAATAGATGGGTGGATGCAGACTCCCAAAAAGGGTCTGAACAGAGCAAACGGGGACATCCTGTAGTTTACTTAGAAGATGAGGCATGGAGCTGCAGCCCAGTGGCAGAGTTCTGGACTCTCATCCAGGCCTTAGGTTCAGCCCCCAGGACCACAAAGTAAAGAAAGAGCTAATTCCATCAGAAGGAGCAAAAAGCCTCTTTTCAGCACAGACCAGCTGAGAGCCTGTATCTCCATGTCACCATGAGTGTGCCTTCCCACGGTCTCCTTCTGGGTGGAGTTAGCCCATTGTAGAAGCTTTTGTCTTGCTCTACTGCTGTTGTCTGTGACTGTTCTCCTCTGCCTGGCAAGTTGCACAGCCTTGGTAAGACCTCAGGGACTCTTGACTGCCTGTACTGGAGGCCCTTCAGTGTCCTCGGCGCCTCACAACTTTATTCACGGGCATATCTCTGCCCAGGAGGTGCCGATCCCCTTCCACAAGTAAATGCTGGTGAGCCTGCGGCAGCTGCCCACACATGGTGCAAAGCAGCCCTTGCACATAGACTACCATCCTCTTTTTAATGATCCACAGACAGTCAAGAAGCTATTGGACAGTCTCCTACGGACACCATTGTCTCTGAAAATGCCAATCCAGAGTATGGCTCATGCCGGTTGCTGAATGTATTAGTTCTCAGCCCCCAGTGGCAGGAACAGGACCTGTATCTTGGAAGGATCACATATCTTGGAAGCTGGGCACATGGCAGGACTTCATGCGTGATGCACAACAGTTATGTCATCCTCATCGATGGCTCCCCAGTTCCAGGAGAGCCATGAAGAGGGCAGCCCTTAAGGGGTCCAGAGGTGCCATGAGTCATAGTGTGAAGAACAGCTGCCCCTCTGTGCCTTAGCCTACCTGAGGGTCACGGGTCCCTCCTAATCCCTGAGCCCACAGGGGATGTGATGCAATTCACTGAATCCTGTTGACCAAAGGGACACCAAGTATCCCTAGAAGTGCCCCACCAGGGCTAAATGTAGCCTCAGTAGAGGAAAGAATTTGTCTGCTAGGGTACCTTAAGGGGAATTCCTTCTGAATTAATTCCCATGTGCTTTCTTTCTGCCTGGATGTGGCTATGCAGAGGAGCGATGGCTCCGGGGTTCTCTGACAGTTTCCAGACTCTAAACCTGCTTGCACCAGGAGCATTGTACAGCCCATTGAGCTCTAAGTTTCTGGGCCACAAAGCAAGGGCACTGCAGCTGGGCTCATCTTGTCCACTTGTTGTATGCCAACACTGCAAGAGGAAATCCAGCAACAGTGGAGGAGCAAATGAAGCAAATGTGTCACAACAGGTTGGCTTGTGCTGAGGAGAGACTGGGAGGTCACAGGTCTCAACTGTCTCTTCCCAGCTGAGTCATTCTCTGCGGTGTGACCAAGCAGACATTCGCAGACATGGAGAGACCACCTGTCCCATCTGCACAACCTCGTATGCTCCCAGTGACCTGCCGGAGAATCCTAAGCAAGCACAGGTAGAGGGCAGCAGGCAGCCACACTGCCTAAGCGAGGCCTCTCTGTACCTTGTGGTTTGAACAAAAGCTGAGTTTCCTTCTGGCAGAGTAACTAGAATTCTGTAAGCAGAAGGGAGGATGAAGAGAGGATGCTGTCCGCCCACGGATGAGCTTCAAGAGCCCCTGCCGATGGGGAGTGATAAGGAGCTTAGCTCAGACACTGCTGTTTGATCAAGTTGCCATCTGTGGGATTTACCAACCATGAGTGGGTCTGGGGATATCTCCCTGCTACAGCCTGGCTAGGGCTATGCAGACACACTTTATCTGATCCTGGGGGAAATCACTTTCTAAGTAAGCCAGCCGTGATGGCTTCAGAAGACGGACACTTCCCCAAAGGGGAAGGTCAGTGTGCACCCCCCTATACCTCTGAAAATAGGTGATTGTGAGCAGCATGCTGTATGTTAAACACCTCCTTCCAGGTCTCAGGGAATGCCCACAGAATTGCAGGGAGAGTCAGACATGGCATGCAAAGGCAAGCTCTTCCTGGAGATGAGATGGATTCCATTCAGTACCATGGACAGCGTCTGGACGGTTTTCCTGCCTTGATGCTCAACACCTTGATGCCCTGTAAATGCCAGGTGCTTTGCTATGGTGGCAGCATCATTCAGTTTTCTGTGCTCTATGCCACTGTACCAGAGACTCATGCCAGGGACTTACTCTTCCCTCAACAAATATTGAATCTCCAGAATTAGCCGTCCCTGGAGGAATGAGATTCACCTGCTGGCAGGTCACACCTCTTAGGATTTACAATGACCACCACAGCTGTGGACTTTGATGCAAGATATCAGGGGTAGCACAGCTGAGGGCCAGGTTTCTCATCATGGTATCCAAAATGACATGTAACTGGAAATCCCTCAGCCTTTGGTTTAGGCAGTGAGGGGTGTCTGATTTTCCTCTCTGGGTGCCTCCCTGTCAACAACTCCACCTGCTGCCAGTTGCTGCCTGCTGGTCTAAGCAATCTGCAAATGGTAGCTAGAGGGTTTCCTGTGCCACTCACTGGCTACCAGGTTCAGGTTAAGTGATCCTTGTTTCTCATTGGGCAGACAGACAGGTAGATTGATGGATATGCACTATCCCGTCTTAGGCTCTCATGCTTGTATGACTTCTCTTGAGGAGATGTGAACAAATCTCCATCCTTCCAAGGTAGGATGCTAATGACAGATCCAAGAAACAGTTCAACCATTTCTAACCTGGTGAACCAGCGGGTTTACTGGGGCTGTTTATAGGAGTATGAGTGAAGGGCTACTTACAGGAGCATGGGCAACTTTAAAGATGCTCCGGGTGACAACTCATGAGAGCTGCATTCTGGCTCCCCTATGTAACTTGCAGGTGCCACGGAAGATTGCAGAATCTTGCTCATACTTAGCTCTGCAACCTTGGGGGAAGGGCCATTTACTTTTTAGCTTCCTGAATATTAAGAGCTTCCTTCTAGAAGGGAGTGACTCAATTTTGAGGACGTGGCCTCACGACCTGCCTTGTGCCAGGTGTAACCCGTATCACTGTCCCCATTGGGAATTAGTGAGGGCAAGCCAGGCTCTCCAGTTCCTCTGCTCAAGGGAGCTTGACAATGACCCAAGCTCTGTGTGTTCACCCTGATGGTGTCTGGTCTGCCTCCAGGGTTGTGCACAGAGGGATGATGGGGCACTGTGACTCTGTCTTTATACTCTCAGGTCATCAAGCTGATAGGATTCACCCACGTCATAGGAGTTTGCAGTGAACCCTGATGCTGTTAGGGGTAGTCTCCTGTTTCAGAACTAGAATTTTTCTACCACGTTAATGGGCAGCTGGAACAGCTGTGCCTGCCCAAACTACATTCAGTCTACAGAGGATCAATATGGCAGCCAGTAAGATATCTGCTCCAAAGTGTCCCATGACTTTGGGTGATAGCATTTTGTTCTCCAGCAGAGGTTGAGGTCATATTTCTGTTTTTGCTGCTGTATGTCAGCCTGGGAGCAGGGGCTCATATCTTGCATCAGTGACCTCGAGGCAGCCCACCTGTCAACTGCCCACTCTTCCCAGCATACACCAAGGCTGCATGTAGTGCATGACATCCTGATAAGAGCCAGATCCTTATAATCTCATGCCCTCGGGTGTCTGAGCAGGATGTGGGCTCGTAATGTTTGCACTGTTACTCCTCCAATGGGCTGGGCATTGGGCATAGGATACAAGCAGTGCTCACTCTGGTGGAAAGATGTCTAAATTCCATGTAAGTAAAATGAGGAGGGACCTTGGGACAGGTATGTGTGGTGTCTGCTTACAACAGGCGAAACTAGTTGCTGAATGGGAAGTGAGCAGATGAATGAGCCATACTAAGGATTTGGACTAATTCAATACGGTGGTGGGGGAGGGGAGGGCAGCATCTTAGATTTCTGTGCCGGCCGAGCAGTTCAGTCACGCCGTTCAATAACTGCATCTAGCATCAATTGCTTTCTTGAGATGTGCCAAATACCATTCCATGCTTTTGATATGGACTGAGCCATCCAATCTTACAAGGAATCTAACAGGTTTATCAGTTACCATTTCACACATTAGAAATGACACTGGCGAGACCAGGGTCACGTGGACAGTTGAGATCAACCCACACATCTCATCCAGGTCAGCTGGAAGCCAGATTCTGGGCAAAGCAGCCTCAGAGTTCTACACGACCTCTCTTCCTAGGGCAAGAGAATGAGCACGGACAGACAGGGAAACCTCTGTAAGGTAGCTCTGGTGATGGAAGGCTTGGGCAAAAGTGACAAGTACCGGGAAGGCAGAGATGACAGTAAATGAAGATATCCGGAGGATGTTGTGGAGACCTGGTGGCTTCGGGTAAGAGGAAGGACATTCAGAGACAGGTGTAGGGAGATGCTCAGAGGAAAGAATAGTGTCTGAGATGTGTGGAGGAAGCCATTCCACTTACACGGAGCTTTAGGATGCCTACCCGCCTAGAGATATTGAAAAGGAAGAGAAGGTGAGCCCAGAGATGACAGCCTTACATCCAAGCTGAAGGGCTCCAAGGACCAAAAAAATACCTGCTTGGGGCTGGATCACAACAGTCGCCATGGGCTTCAGTGACACCTGATGGAATGAATGAAGAAATATGGCTAAGACAGGAAACCAGCCTGAGAACTCAGTGTAAGGCAATGGGGGCACAAAGTCATGATTGCACTGGGCTGTGTACCCTCACACATATGAAGAGGAGAGAACACACTATGTATAGGGAGACGAGAGAGCTGGGAGAGCAGGGCTGATTGCCAGGTTGGGTGAGATGTCTGTGACCAGAGACCCTGGAAGAGCCAGGCCATTCTTCATGATCCCCAAGGGTGAGGATCCCAAGAAAACCCTTCCCCCACTACTAGAGCAAGGGCCACAGGGTGGCTTTATCTTTCTATATAGGGTTCTAGAATCAGATGGATCAAGTGCAGCTGAGAACTACTGGGGTCCTGCAGTGCAATGGGGCCGGTCTCCACACTGCACAGGTCACAGACGGGTACTGTCCCGTAAGCCTCAAAGTGACTGAGGAACATGGCACCAGGTCACAATAACCCCAATTTCCCTTTTGCATCTCCTTCTGCATGGTATTGTGATGTCTCTTAGAAGTCTCTGCCACCATTGCTTTCGCACCTCTGGAATCCAGCAGCCACTGAACTTCCAGACCTCAGTATCTTCCTAATGGAGTACCTAACTAGCTCCTGCTTGTCCTGCAAAATTAGATGTCTCTTGTGTCAATGACTTTCTCTACATGGGAGAGGCACACAGGTGCTAGTCTCCTGCAGGAACCTCTGAGAGAACTGTCATTCATTTGCAAAGGAAGTTGTCATATGGCTGCTGGTGACTCAAGTAATGGAAGTGTGCCATATCATAGCCTGGATGCTGAAAGTTCAAGGTCCATGGGGCTGGTTCCTCCTGAGACCTCTCTGTCTTCTCCCTGTATTCTTGCATGGCCATCTTTGGGTATGTGTCTGTTCTGTCGGTCTCTGTCTCTCTATCTGTCTCTCCCTATAATATGTGTGCATATGGATGGAGTATTTGTGTATATATGCATATATAAATATATGCACATACGTATATGTAAATGCAGGTATATGTGTGCTGCTGCACACACGTGGGGGTCAGATTAATAAGCTTGGATATTGGTCCTTGTCCTGGATGGTTTTTTGTCCACTTGACACAAGCTAGAGTCACTTGGGAAGAGGCAAGCTCAAATGAGACAATACTTCCACTGGATTGAACTATGGCATATCTGTGGGGGTATTTTCTTGATTAATGATTGATGTAAGATGGCCCATCTCACTGTGGGTGGTACCACCCCTGGGATGTGGTCCTGGAGCATATAAGAAAGTAGGTTGAGCAAGCCATAGGGGGTAAGCCAGGAAACAACATTCCTACGTGGCCTCTGTTTCAGTTCCTGCCTCCAGTTTCCTGCCCTGAGCTCCTGCCCTTACTTCACTTCACAATGGACTGGAAACTGTGAGGTTAAATAAGCCTTTTCCTTCTCATGTTGCTTTTGGTCATTGTCATGGTTGCTTTCCATGGCAATGGACACCTAACCAAGGCAGTCCTTGTCTTCTGCCTTGGTTGTGACAGAGTCTCCTTGTTGATTTCCTGCTGTGTATGCCAGGCTTGCTGATGTGGGGATTCTCCCATGTCTACCTCGCATCTACATACATACAAGAGTGATGGCATTGTAGACACCCTTACTATGCATCCAGATTATATAAGTTCTGGGGGGGGTCTAACACAGGTCTTCACACTTGTGTGGCAGGCAATCTCCCCACCCCGCTATGTGCTCTAGCCTCATCACACCAGCCTTGCTATCTTGGGCCTACCCATATCCCCTCATTATCGCAATCCCTTCTATAGTGAACCCGTGCCCACATGCAGTGGTATGATGAGATTCTGAGGCCGGAGTTCCAGCGTATGGAAGGTAGAAGTGAGCTTACTGGCCTCTTTTTGGCATGGAATAATGGTATGCCTCTTTAGTCCCATCAGCTTCCCTCCTGACTTTTCCATCAGCATTGGAAGGCGATAAGCAGCCTTGGTACAGAGCAAGGCTTGAAGGCTACTTCTGCTCCTCCACGCTCTTTAGCAAAACCCACGGAACACTCAAGCATTTGCTTAAGATGGATTTGCAGCCGTGATGCCCTCAGGGACTCCATTCAGAGGCCATTTCCATCTATGTGTCTTGAGTCCTTGGCTGGTAGAGATGAAGGAGTATGGAGGGGAGAGATGCAGGGGCTGGGGTGGAAGCCAGAAAGCTGAGCCCTACCTCGGAGAGGGCACTGGCCCAGGCCTTCAATCTTTAATTTGCTTTATTAGCTAGTTTCATTAGACAAGCCAGATACATATGTTCCTTCACGCAAGGGGGCAATTCTGCTTCTGGTCCCACGGGAGGAAACACATCCCAGGGCTGAGGAAGACAGTATGTTTTGTGGGAGTCTTTAATGCTTTTCCGTATTAAACTTTTATAGTGTTTTGAAAAATTCAGGAAGGAACTTCAAACCCCATGCATTCTGTGGCCGTGACTTGTCGGGGAGGCAGCACAGAGCAGTGGCGGCTGCTGGGAGGCAGGTTTGGGAGGAAAGGCCTGGATTCAGATTCTACCCTACCTCTGGCAGGCCTCTCACTCCCCCAGCTGGTAATTCCATGCTCTTATGGTGCAGTGAGAGGAGGAGTTTTATAAAGGTGACTGCTGAAGCTCTGATGACTGTGCCCTGGAGGTCTCTGGGCTGAAAATGTAATCCTCGATTTAGAGATGTTGGAGGCAGGGGTCTCACAGAGCAGGAAAGGGCTGGAGGGCTCCACGGGTATGCATTTGGGTCCTTGTCACAAGGATAGGAAGCATCCAGTCCCTTCTTTATAGATGCCCCTTGTACACATGTGCATCCTCTCCTCTCCGTTGAAGCACAATTAATAAAAACCAAAGGTCAGAAATTGGTACTTAATCTGAAGGTCTGGAAAGCAAAACAGCCAGCCCCACTGGCTCTTACCTCGACCTCAGTCTGAAATGACGAACCTACTTCCAGGAATCTCAGAATGAGACTATGTCTGAGAGCTGTCTCCTCCCGCATCTTATAGTCCTCTCTAGGGCTGGGATTAAAGGCAGGGGCCACCCGATTTCTATGGTAACTAAAGGTGTGTGTTACCATAACCTGGTCTGTAAGGCTGACCAGTGAGACTGTTTTACTCTCAGATTTTCAGACGGTTTCTATTTATTGAAATACTATTGGAATGCCACTACACTCCCTCCCCCACTGCCAGAGATGAGGCTGAATGGTCAGATGGAATCACCTGAGCCTGGACCCATCTCCTAGCCACTAGAACCATCAGCATGGAGCCTCTGGACCAAAATACCCAGCCTTAGGTATTCTATGAAGCTGCCCCAAATGTACTGAGAGAGTGTTCAACAAACCAGAATGGGCCCTAGGATTCAGCAGAGTAGCCAAAGCCCCCTATCTATAGATAAGTGGGCCTCTGAGTGAAATAATGTCTGCCCAAATAGAACTGTCTAACAAGGTGAGTTTGCAAACACGTGTGTTTGCCAGGGTTTGGGTTAGTTAGGGTAAAACCCGGACAGTGTGTCCTCTGGGATCTAGTTGGGTGACATAACTACCAACAGAACTGACAAAGGCTCTAGGGAAAGGAAGGAATGAAGGATGAGGAGCCTGGGACTTTAAGACCAGCCATGTGCCTATCAACCTGAGACCTAGGCTTAGCTCTGTGCAATCTCTCTGCAGGAGTTCTGGAGTAGGTTAGGTAGGGGATGAGCAGAGGTGGCAGAGGCAACCCAGGCTGGACCATCTCAGCACAAGCTGAATACTTCCTTGTGGCCCTTGGTACCACACCAATGCTGGGGAAGCCTGGGTGTGGCGGTGCCTAGTCCCAAACTTCCTCTAAAATGAAGCTGTGTTACACTAAGTTCTGGTGGATGGAATGTCAGTAGAGTTATCTCTACCACAATAGGAAATAGATGACAGGCTGAAGAGAAAGACAATGTGAGCTAGCTGCAGAGACAGATGAGATGGGAGAACAAAGGGATGGAGGGAGCATACTCTTGGTCTCTCTGTCCTCTCTTGTCTCTGTCTTTGGGTATTAGGCAAGTTCTTGAAAGGGAATTTACTATGATGGCTTTCAGGGCACATTAGTCCAACAATGGCCATCCGCATACTGGAGAGGTCAAAGACCTGGTAACTGCTCAGGATGTGAGGCTGGGTACCTTGGTAATCCCAGTCAGGTTCTCTGGGCCTGAAAGAATCCCCAAGAGTCTCTAGTCTTCAGTCAATATTAAAAATTCAAAGAGCCTGGGTTCTGATAGCAACAGTGGATGCTGGCACCAAGTTGGAGCACCCAGCAATGGGAAGGGCTGTCAGGAGGCAGAGCAAATTTCCCCTTGGATATTTGCATATCTGGCATGCCCAATGCAAAGTGCTGCCCTCTGGGAAAAGATTGTCTTCCCTCAGTTTGTCCTTCCTGGAAACCCCCTCAGAAAGCCATCTAGATTTTAGTTGATTCCAGAGCCAATGAAGTTGACAACTGGGTTTAATCACCACAGCCCATCTCTGTCTCCTGTTTCTCTCCTCTCATGCTGCCTTCCTAAAAAACCGTAGAAGCTGCTAAATTGGAATTCTAGTCCTATGAAATTCCCAGATTGTGTCCTGAGAGGTCTAGAGAGGGCAAGGCATTACTAGAATTCTGGGAGCCTGGAGCAGTTGAGACGCCTCTCATGATAGAGCCACAGGACAGCTGCTGCAAACCCGAGTGGTCCTTTCCCCCCCTCGAGGTGTGGTCTGTGGATACAGGAAAAAGACAGAGTGTGGGGTCAGAGGAAAAGGCTGCTCACACAAAAGAAGAGCTGGTTTTCCTGGACTGATGGGGTCCTGACATTTGTTATGGCGCTCGGGCTGTCCCCTAGTCTAAGTGAATTCATATTGTGAGCCAGCGGCTTCAGGCTGTGCCTTACCCTGGTAACTCCACTCTAAAAGCAGCGTCTGGCTCCACTATGAGGAAAACGCAGAAGAGGGATGTCCACGGGAGACATCAGTGGCCATTTAGTGCCAACCGCGAGGGACACACTAAACAGTAATAGTCCTGAAAGTTGAAAGCTGCCATCTAGAAACTTAGGTAAGTAGCTTGGGAACATATGAACATATGGGTCTATTAAACCATGTCAGAAAAACCAGCTGAGAACTCACAGAACCCAGTAGACTGAGAAAGGGTCAACTCTCTCACCTGCATGCCACCAGGCAGTAGATGCCTAACACACTATTGACAATAGCGCCAGGAGGACCAACCTACCACAAGGTGTGTGGGGTTATTGTAAAAGCCTGTGATAGTCAGAAGCCAACTAGGAAGAGACATTGGGACTACTTGATAAAGGGCGTCCAGTAACACCAACATAGCTCGTGGTCATAACGTGTGGCCATTCAATACATTCAGATGTTGTGGGACGACACAGACCTATCTGCCCACATTTCTGACAGCGTGCCCATGATGCTTTCAGTTAAAAAGATTGTGGGGGAGGACATAGCAGGTTTAAAAAACAACAGCAATAAAAGTGCTTGGGTGTATTCTGGGTCAGCCCCAGAACGCCAATCATCAAGAAATTCAATCAAAACTTGCTTACTAACTTCACAAGAAGAGGTTTCAAGAATGAGCCAGTTCGAATTACCAGCAAGTTCATAACATCAACCCACATCCCAAAGAAAACAGCCTGAAGCTTCTCAAAGTGTTCTGATTCTATCATTTTAAGCCCAGAACAAAAATTCAAGTAGAAGGAAATAAAGTGATTTTCGTGCATGAGAAACCACAGGAAATCAATTTACCGTCGATGGGTTCTTTGTGAAAGACAGTTCAAAAATATCCTTAAACAAAATAACCATAAATAAAATCAAGAGCACCACAAATGGCATGAAATCATGTGAAAAAAAAAGAAGGTAGACCCTGCCGTTCATCTGAATTAGTGATAGTGACATGGTTGTGACAGGAACAAGACACTAAAACTGGAAGGGAAGACCCTTGCAGGCAAAGGAACAGGGTAGTGGAAAGGGGTGGGAGGGGCACACTCAACACGTCCCTTCCACAGCTGAGGTTAATCTATTTCTATGTCTTATAGAAAATGTTCCCTTGGATCTGTGTGGCTGAATAATCTTAAGCAATTCTTGGTCAACTTGGTTCGTGGTTGAAGGAGAAGTTAAATCTTTAGCCTCTCTGCACTATTAGAAAGCCAGCTCCAGCTAAGATGTTAATCATTTCAACTATAAACGTCAGAGGAAGACAAGAAAATGTCTTCACAGGGTTGGATGGACCAAATTTCAAACAGTGAGTGTGTAGAGTATTTAAAAAAATTGAACAAAGTGGATAGACAGAAATAGTTCAGACTTGAAAACCATATGTGTGTGTGTGTGTGTGTGTGTGTGTGTGCATATACGCACACATCGGCCTTGTCAATACATCATTCAAGGAGGAACAGAGGGGCAAAGGTTACAGAACCCTAGCTTAGCATCAGTGTTCTATTTTAGCAAAAATAGGAAATGGAAAATGCCATGAATGTTCAGCAGAATCAGTTAACAGAGCAAGCCTGAACACAGGGCTATCAACACATTCCAAAACAAAGAATCCTAAAGAAAAGAAATTATAGAATTAAAAGCATACATTAATAAAACACTCAAAAGAATGCGAAAAGCCAGTATGGCTAAGAGCTTGTTTGACAACATTAATGCAATTCACAGAGCTCTGGGGACAGAGTTGAGTAAACAGAGCAATCTCAAGTTGAAACTACGGGGGACGAAGCCTTTCATGATTATAGTGCAGTTTAGAGGGAGAGAGCTTTGTCTTAGAGCCAATTTTGTGCTCATAAATTTGATATTTATAGCGAAATGGAAATTTTATAGAAAAGCATAAAATACCAAAATTTACTATAGGAGAAACTGAACTCCGGGATGGACTCATAACTATCTTACAAACTGCTTGACAATCTTCCCTTCCTTCTCCACCCCAAGTGCCACCATCAAGGAGCTGGGAAGTGGGGGTCAAGGGAGAGTCCCCCAGACCATCAGAGAGTAAGCATTCTCCATTCCCCTCAACATGAAGGACCACTGAGATCAGAGTGACTACCTAAATGCTTTATAAAACTGAAATATTCCTGACACTGGCATTGGACAAGAGCAATAAAAGTAATATAGTATACTAATTTATGCTGCAAGAGCACGGATGCTGGATACAAACCCCACCAAATTAAATGCAGTTGTCCCTAAGAATGTATCTGTTCAGGCAGGGCATGGGACCAGATTTTATTATAGGAATATAAAGATTTTTTTTTACAGTGTGTGTGTGTGTGTGTGTGCGTGTGTGTGTGTGTTGGGACACTAATGCCATCATGAAATCAAAGGAAAAAATGTCCTCAGGATTCACAATGCTAAAATCTATAATAAAAGTTAAGTCCCTAGTTATTTTTAATTAATTTATTTATTAAAGATTTCTGTCTCTTCCCCGCCACCGCCTCCCATTTCCCTACCCCTTCCCCAGTTAAGTCCCCCCCCCGTCAGCCCAAAGAGCGATCAGGGTTCCCTGACCTGTGGGAAGTCCAAGGACCGCCCACCTCCATCCAGGTCTAGTAAGGTGAGCATCCAAACTGCCTAGCCTCCCACAAAGCCAGTACGTGCAGTAGGATCAGAAACCCCTTGCCATTGTTCTTGAGTTCTCTCTCAGTAGTCCTCATTGTCCGCTATGTTCAGCTAGCCATAAATAAAGGACATTGAGCCTATAATTAGTGATTCTAGAGAAGCTAAATAAGAAGGAGAACCCAAAGAAAAACATATAGGCATCCTCCTGAATATTAACCTTCATCAGGCGATGAAAGGAGACAGAGACAGAGACCCACATTGGAGCACCGGACAGACATCTCAAGGTCCAAATCAGGAGCAGAAGGAGAGAGAGCACGAGCAAGGAACTCAGGACCGCGAGGGGTACACCCACACACTGAGACAATGGGGATGTTCTATCGGGAAGTCCCTAGTTTTTAAGTAAACAACAAACCAAACAGATATATAACAACAGCCACATTACAGGAGGAGAGAAAACTCCAAGACTCCAAAAATGTTTTTTTTTATTTTTTTCCATTGAGTGTGTGTGTGTATGTGTGTGTGTGTGTGCGCGCGCATGCGTGCATACACGTATGGAGGTCAGAAGTCACGTCACGTGCCCTCCACTTTATTTTTTGAGAGAGGATTTCTTACTGACCCCGGAACACACTGACTAGCTAGATCAGTCTGCCGATAGTCCCACATGTCTCTTGTCCCTCTCCACCCCCAGCACTGGGCTTCCAGGTACACACCACCACACACGGCTTTTCACATGAATGCTGAGAATGCAAGCTCAAATCCTCAGGCTTGTGGGGCAGGTACTTTACCAAAGGAGTCTCTTCACCAGCCCCTCCCCAAAGGCGTTTTATCCAACCTCCTAACACTACCTCTTTAGCCAAAGTGAGCCCAGTTCCTTTCAAGGTTGGAACAAGGCTCTTAGTGCTCTCCCACAGGGGTGGGATGGGGACAGGAGGGACCCAAGCTGTCAGCACTGGAATATTACATAACTGTAAATAGAATAGATGCATCTGCTTGAACACATTGATGACTTAGAGTCACCAGTAATGCATAGGTATAAAATTAAGGAAAATAAATTAATGCACTTCCCCTGAAGTAGCTTTACCAAGAACAACTGAATTCTCTACTGCTGTCCCCTTTTGTCTTTGTTGTCCCCTGTTTTCTGTTGTATGAGCCTGAATCGGTGCCTGTCTGAATGTTGTATTGTCTGTCCCTGTGTCTGTCTGTCTGTAAGAAAGAGCTTTGCTTTCTCTTTTGCTAAGCAGAATAGCAAGCATCACATGGGGAAGGAATGAGGAATACTTAGCAGAAATCTTTAACAGAGTTTGTACATTGGATTAAGTCACTGATTCCAGCTGACCCCAACTGACCCAGATGACAAGCGAAGCATTGTCAAGTAATATCCGAATGCTGTTTCCAGCATTTATTACCATTGCACACACACACACATGCATGCACATATGCACACACATGCACACGTGCATACATATGCATGCATGCACATTCACTTGTGCACACACATGCACAAGCGTGCACATGCACACACAGATGCACAAGCGTGCACATGCACACACACACACACACACACACACACACACACACACACTGCTCCTGGGTCATGGGCATGGAAGAGTAGATAACTTATGATTACAGCAGCACATTAACTTTGGTTGTAAAGGTTGTTTACCTGGGAAATCCAAGGCAAATAAGATTGACTGTTACATCGTTCTGGTAAAGGCAGGTTAAACAAACGGGCTGAGTACACCCTAGGAGAGCAGTCTTAAGTGACCTCCGGGTGTATTATTAACTCTGGCTGTGAGGTTCAGCAAAAGTTCCAATCTCTTGAATGTAAGAGATTTTCCTAATAATGCAGAGGACAGCCAAGAAGCTGTAGGACAAAGAGAATAGAAGTTCTCGGATTGCTGTGTTTGCTAACCAGCAGCAGTCAATATTCTTGACCAGAAACTATAGCCATAGTCACAGCTGTACGGGCAACCACTAGACCTCCAGAATCAACACAGTCTCGTGAAAGGAAGGAATTTCCATCACAAAATTTTAAGGAGATGGTGTTGTGGTTAAAATGTGAGCCACACTAGCAAAAGGACCAGATTGTGGATCCCTGAGACCCACATAAACACTGGGTGGGCATGGTAGCTTACCGGCTTCTCCAGCCTCTGCAGGTGAATATAGGGGACGCCTGGAGCAAAGTGGCTAATGAGACTAGCTTCATCAGTGAGCTCTGGGATTGACTGATAGAGCCTATCTCAGTGAATTAAGGTAGAAGAATGATCAAGGATGATATCATTTACATCCATTTAAAAAATTATGCATATACATACATATACACACTATATATCTATATATTGATGTGTATGTTTGTGCACAAGTTTGTAAACATGCCAGGAACCAGAGGAGTCCAAAAGATGCATCAGACTCCTGGAACTGGAGTGACAGAGGGTTGTGAACCAGCAGATATAGGTGCTGGGTACTGAACTCAGGTCCTCTGCAAGAGCAATGCACACTCCTGAACTCTCTCTCCATCCTGCATGGACTTGGCCATTTACTCCCTTAACCCAGCACTGTGGGGGATGGAGACAATAAGATTGTTGGGGCTTGCCAGCTAGTCAGCCTAGCAGGAAGGAAAAAAAAAACCCAACAAAAACAAACAAACACGCAAGCAAACAAAAACAACAGCGAGCTTCGGGTTCAGTGAGAGACCCCGTGCTGTGGAAATGAGAGTGTGTGTTTGGATAGATGTGAATAGCTGGGACTGGACGGCTTCACACAGAGTGCATCCACCACACACAAAGCACATGCATGCGCAGTTACATAATACGGGTTTTCTTCAGGGAGAGCAGCAAAGTGTGTTTCACAAATACTTACACAGTCTGACTGAAGGACTACACGCCTTCAGGACTGGGGGATCTTTGGCCAGAAGTGGTTCCCTGATTTCCCCCCTGGGTGCTGTTGCTTAGGCAACCAACACTGTCTCAGCCTGCAGGAGTATGAGTTGGCACTCAGCCAGTTCAGAGCCTATAGGGGCCAGCAAAGCCCTTACCTATGCCCATCCCAAGATAAGTAGGCCATCCACAGGTACAAAAGAAAACAGACGGGTGATCCAGGGGCTCAGCATCATGGCAGACACATTCCTGGCTTAGGTCCATGCTCCTTTGACATATCTCCCATCAGCACCCTGTGTTGATGCTGTGCCTGCCTGACTCCCCTCCTGAGGGACGATGCACCTGGCAATTCCCAGGACTTTCGTACATGTTCCTCCTCAGAGCAAAATTCAAGATAACACCTTGGCCAGAGTGTGCCCTACCCCTGACCTCTCACCCCTGACCTCTCAATCCTGGCCTCTATCTCTGACCTCCTAATTTTGGGTTTCCAAATCCTGACTGGGTTGGGACATTGGCTTCTGCCAACTTAGCAGACACTAGGACATCAGCTTTTTCCTTCTCTCAGATCCAAGTGACTAATAGTCTCTGTGTGGTCAAGTCTTCTCCTGCATGCTAGGACTGACATATGACCTCACATGCTGACCCTCGATCTACATGGTGTGCGTACTGTAATTTTTATCCCACGCCATCCCCAAATTCAAAGCGAATTTTCAGCTACTATATACACATTCATTTCATATAAGGGCCAGGATATCAGGGTTTTAGACCTGTGGGTCTTGTAGGGTCACACATGTCATGGGTAACACAGTTAACCCTGGGCCAGAGCGACATGTGTGCTCCTCACCTGTTCCCCAGGGATGAGGACCTTACATTCACTGAGCTACCAGGCCCTCCTAGCTGCTGGCTGGACCATGACGGCTGCCTGGCACCATGCCCACTGTCTCCTGGGAGTGGCTAGACTCCCAGGCATCGCTGCTGTTGATGGCCAGGTCTCCTGGCTCTTAGGTTACATCACGATCCTAGAACAGCAGTGGCCAGCCTGGCTCACACTGCTGCGGATATGGCTCTGGCCACATGGCACCTGCTGTGATGAGTTCTGTGGCTGGGGTGGTGACAAGCATAAGCCCAGGAAGTACTCAGAGCTTCACAGAGATGCCCTGAGCTGTGCTGCCTCGATACATGAGGCATCCTTTGAGTGTGGACAGATGGGAGTCGACGGACCAGTCAGTCCCAGCCAGACCCAACATTATTCCCATTTCACTTTCCCCTGGACTTTGAGCAGAGTGTTTTCTGTAGAGGGGGTGATATCAGGGTCCCAGAAGCTCCTTCATGGGTGGCCAGGGCTGTCAAGGATCTCCACATGAAGCCCATGAACATTAGCTCCCTAATGGCCTGGGCACAGGTGATAGTATTGACTGATGGCAGGCACAGGGATTAGTAGTGAGTGCTAGCCCCACCTGCCTGGAGGAGACAGGCAAACAGCGGCCCTGCTGTTGGAGTCTGAGGGTCCCAAGACCCCTGCAGGTTGAGTCACAAGGAGCCCTTGTTGAACTCTGTCTTTCCGTCCTCCCTCCCCCTTGTCGTTGCTCCAAGAAACATCTCCACCCCCAAGGGATTTTCTAGCCACCGAATCACAGCATGAATACTACCTCAGGGATGCTGAGAGTGGCATCTTCAGGTGCAAGTACCAGCAGTGATGGAGCAGATCAATGCAGGACCCTACCTCCATGACTAATGGGAGTGTGTGTGTGTGTGTGTGTGTGTGTGTGTGTGTGTGTGTGTGTGTTCTGCTCTGCTGGGTGCCCTGGGTTCATTCATTTTCTGAGCTGCTGTCCTACTTCGCTTTTTATTGTTGCAATAAACACGATGACCAAAAGCAATATGGGGAGGAAAAAATTTATTTTGGCTTAAGTCTTACAATCTGTTATTGAAGGAAGTCAGAGAAGGAACACAAGCAAGACAGGAATCTGGAGGCAGGAACTGAAGCAGAGGCCATGGGGGAACACTGCTTACTGGCTTGTTCCTCTGGCTTGCTTCTCGTGCTTTCTTAGATCCCTGGGACCATCTGCTGAGGGGTGGCACCACCTAGCAGTGGGTTTCACCCTTCCTAACGCTGCGACCCTTTAATACAACTCTTCGTGTTGTAGTGACCCACAGCCATAAAATATTTTCATTGCTACTTCATAATTGTAACTTTGCTTCTGTTATAATTCGTAATGTAAATGTTTTTGGAAATAGAGGCTTCTCAAAGGGGTCGTGACCCACAGGTTGAGAACCATTGACCTGCAGTGTGTTAGACCTGGCCACATCTATCATTGGTCAAGAAAATGTCCTCTAGACTTGCTGGCCAGCCAATCTAATGATAGCATTTTCCCAGTTAAGGGTCCCCCTCCCCAGATAACTCTGGTTTATGTCAAGTTGTCAAAATTCGACCAGCATCTGCCTAGAGTGGCCTCAGCAGCTCCTGGAGGGGTCAACAGAGATAGTAATAAGCAAAGACAGTCTTCACGCTTGGTCACAACTGCTTCCAATAAGGTGGATTAGGTCTCTGGGGCAGTGGAAGAACTTCCTGGTGGAGGTGCATCCATCCAAGGGTGGGGAACTCACAGTAACTGTGGAGGTATAGGACGAATTGGAAAAGAAACCATTGCTTGGAACTGTGCCCGCAGCAACCAGCAGCCCCAAGTATGAGCGTGTGAGCACACAGCTCTAGTGTTCCCACGCAGCGGCTCTCTGTCCAGAACTGTATCCGTACAATGACATAGCACAGTCCTCCAGGGGAGGCTAAGAAGCAGGGAACAAGAGGACTCCACTTTGCAAGGGGCACAGCTCGGGGTGATGTACCGGCAGTCGCCGGGGCCCATCACTCATTGCAAACGGTCCCTGGCCACTGTGTGCTGGGAAGAGAAAGTGTCTTATTATTGCTCTGAGCCCGCGTGTAAGTCACTGCCCAGCTTAGCAGGAGAGGAGAACGGCTAGGATCACGTCGAGCTCAGCTCCCAGGATGCAGGATATTAAATCAATCAAACTAAATTAAAAGCTTTGGTCATCTCTTGAACTCAGGGTTGAGAGGCAGCCCTTTCTTCTCATCGCAACTGTTTCCCTAGAGGGTGCCCAGCCTGTGGGGATCTGTAATGGCTGTGTGCTTTGAATTATTTAAGGACTAAACAGGACTAGGAAACTAAAAAGTATCCAGCCACAGAAAGTTTGCTGGCAGCTTCTCCTGCAAAGAGTCGGCTGTGCTGAAGGAAGGGTACGGATGGCAATCGGGCAGGCATGGCTGTCACCACAGTTATCTCAGATGAGGGGACCCCATTCAGCTGCAAATAGGCTGCTGCCTTTTGGGGATTTTTGTTTTAAGACAAGCTCTCATGTATTCCAGGCTGGCTTTGAATTTGCTTGATACAACAAGGTTGAACTTGAACGTCTGACTGTCCTGCCTCTGCCTGTGGAGTGCTAGGATCACAGGTATATGTGTGTGGGTACAGTTTCCTGCATGAGAATCAAGCGCTCTACCAAGTGAGTAGCAACCCCACTTTTACTCTGAGGAAGGGGGCACCCTGAGAGAAGATGTAAGATACAGTCAGGAACTTTGATCAAACCCCACACAGTGGGTACTGGTACTGAAGTGAACCGAACCTGAGACCTTTGTGTGCCACCCACGCTCACCAGCTCTATGGACTGAGGCACCCTTGACTGTCTTCACACACTCACCTAAGCATGCTCGTTGAATCCTTGTGGTAGTCCTGGGTTACAGCAGCAACACATGATAGATAGCATTCCAGTTTGTGGGAGACTACAGAGAAATCTCAGGTCTGTCCAGCATGCAATAGGGTGCAGGGGGACGTGGGAAGAGCTAGCCAATAAGTAGCAGGGAAGCAGAGACCCGCAGAACAGATGGGCATCTCTGGTTGGGGAAGGACATGTTTGGGTTCAGGGTGGGTTAAAGGAGGAAAGATGAAGCCAGGTACCTGGAAAGAGGCAGGATGGGCTAAAGAAGGTGAGGTGAGTACCACCAGAGGAGGGTAGTTGAACCCAATCGCACAGGCATTAGGGTGAGGCTCGACTATCTTGTATGTCAGTGCAGAGCTGGGGTGGATGTCAATTGTTGAAGTCGGGACATATCTTCATTCTAATCGAAGCTTTGGTGGCCTCTGGTGAAAGCTTTTGTTAGGCTTTGTTCTGTCTTTCTTTCTTAAAAACTGTTTCTTTCTTTTTTTTTTTTCATTGGCTTTATGTTGAGGTCTTTGATCCATTTGGACTTAAATTATGTGCATGGTGATAGATATGGATCTATTTTCATTCTTCTACATGTTGATATCCAGTTATGTTAAATATGCTTTCTTTTTTCCATTTGATTTTTTTTGCTTCTTTGTCAAAAATTAGGTGTTTGAAAGCATGTGGATTAATATCCGAGTCTTCAATTTGGTTCCATTGGTCCTCCTGTCTGTTCTTATGCCAATACCAGGCTGTTTTCAGTATTGTAGCTCTGTAGTAGAGTTTGAAGTCAGGGATTGTGATGCCTCCAGAAGTTCTTTTATTGTACAGGATTATTTTGGCTATCCTAGGTTTTTTGCTTTTCCATATGAAGTTGAGTACCATTCTTTTGAGGTCTGTGAAGAATTTTGCTGGGATTTTGATGGGCATTGCATTGATTCTATAGATTGCTTTGGGTAAGATTGCCATTTTTACTATGTTAATTCTACCTACCCAAGAGCATGGAAGATCTTTCTATTTTCTGGTGTCTTCTTCAATTTCTTTCTTCAAAGATTTAAAGTTCTTGTCATACAAGTCTTCCACTTGTTTGGTTAGAGTTACTCCAAGATATTTTATGCTATTTGTGGCCATTGTGAAGGGTGATATTTCTCTGATTTCCTTCTCAGCCCATTGTGTGTACAGGAGGGCTGTCGATTTTTTCTGAGTTAATCTTGTATCCTGCTATATCACTGAAAGTGTTAATCAGTTGTAGAAGTTCCTGGTAGAATTTCTGGGGTTGCTTATGTAAACTCTCATATCATCAGCAAATAGTGAGAGTTTGACTTCTTTTCCAATTTGTATCCTCTTGATCTTCTTTTGTTGTCTTATTGTTCTAGCTAGGACCTCAAGAACTATATTGAATAGATATGGAGAGAGGGGATAACCTTGCCTTGTTCCTGATTTCAGTGGGATTGCTGTGAGTTTTTCTCCATTTAGCTTGATGTTGGCTGTTGGCTTGCTATATATTGTCTTTATCATGTTTAGGTATGTTCCTTGTACCTCAACTCTCTCCAAAACCTTTATCATGAAAGGATGTTGTATTTTGTCAAATGCTTTTTTAGCATCTTATGAGATGATCATGTGGTTTTTATTTTTCAGTTTGTTTATATGGTGGGTTACGTTGACAGGTTTTTGTATGTTGAACCATCCCTGCATCTCTAGGGTGAAGCTGACTTGATCATGGTGGATGATTTTTCTGATGTGTTCTTGGATTTGATTTGCCAGTATTTTATTTGGCATTTTTGTATCAATGTTTATGAGTGAGATTGGTCTGAAATTCTCTTTTTCAATAATGTTTTTATGTGGTTTGGGGATCAGGGTCTATTTATTTCTTATTATGTGTGTATGCAACTGTTTATGTGTGTGTGTTTGGGTACCTGTGGAGGCTAGAAGAAGGCATTGGCACCCCAGCTTGAGTTACAGGCAGTTATGAGTTGCCTGACCTGGGCACTTGGAACTGAACTTTGGTCCTCTGTAAGAGCAGTATATTTTCTTAGTTGCCACGTCATCTCTCCAGCTCAGACCTTCACCCTTGCTATTCCCTTGACTCCACTAACCATGCCGACAGATGTTTGGTCAGCCTCCTTGAAAGGTCTTTAGGAGATGACTCTCTAAGAGAACATAATATCCTTACCCTGCTTGTGCCTAATAACAAATTTTAAAATACAGAGAAGCCGAGTATGTAAGGAGAGATGTAAGAAGCCACTGTTAGTTAGTTCTGTAATCTTCACACCACTCTTTTATAGGTGAGTAAACCTAGCTGGCAAAAGTGACCAAAGATATAGTTGACATCACCAGCTCCATCAATCCTCTAGATATTGTTCATATTTGTAGACTGCTTTATCTGACAGCATCAGACAACACACTTCTCTTGAGACCATGTGGAACTTTCACCAAAAGAGACTGCACTCTAATTGATAAGATGCCAACTAAAGACTTAAAAGAAGAAGAATTATATACTTCAGGCTCTTAGAAACCAATAACAGACAATGTAAACTCCCCAAGTGCTTAGAGACTAAACAGTAATACTGTAAATAATATTAGAGCCAAAGACAATAATCTCAAGTGAATTAAAAAATTCTGTGCGATAAATTAAAAAAATGAAAATACAACTTGTTAAAATTTGTGGGACACCATAAAAATAATACTGAGATGAAAATTTATAGTGTAGAATGCACACACAGGAGAAATGAGTCACCTAAGCTTTTAGCCTAAGCAGAGAAAAGGAACACAAGCAGCAGAGAAAAGAAAATAATGATTAGAGTAGAAGCCGATAAAGTTGAAAAAAAGCAGTATAGGAAAAAAATCAACAAAATAAGGATCTATTTCTTTGGACGGGCCAATAGGTTAGTAAGTCTCTAACCAGAATAATTAAAAACAGAGAAAACACAAATTACTTGTGTTAGAGATGAAAGCCTGGGCATCGCTACAGGTCTAACACAGTGAGAAGATAATGGGAGGAGACTGTGAACAGCCCTATGATCACAATTTACTTAGTCCCTTCTAAGATGTCACCTGTCAAAAGTCACAAAAGAAGAAACAGAAACGTCAAATAGTCATATGTCCATTTTTAAGAACCAAGAAACACTGGGTCTCTATGGATTCTAAGAGGAAGGTTTGTAGCCTTCGTGTGTGGCTAGTGTTCATGTTCAAGGATACCTTCATAATTAGATCTGAAGCCCCTTTTTGTTCTGACCTGGCCTCTTCCTGGTTTCTGGATGGCTGGAGCTCCTTGCAGGAAGAAGTGTGATTGTGTACCCTGTTTTCAGGCCCTCGATTGAAAGAATATCTCATTCTGCCAGGCCAGCCCTTTGACCTCCTCATTGAATGACTATGTCATCCTCCTGGGGTAGTGGGGCTGGAATGAGATGATCCATAAGTCATTTGTTTCCCTCCAGCCCTTCCAAGGGATGGATAAGGACATGAACTCCCTTCCTGTCTCAGTTTCCTATCAACTACCTCTTCAGCCTCCTATCCTGAAGCCAGGTTATGCTATCCCTTCTTCTGGTGCAGAGCAGACACCACGTATCTGTTCCTCCAGGTAGATATTCAGCCTTCTGGTGAACACTGGGTCTCTTCCATGGACATTAAGTCCAGTCTAGCATTTCAAAAACAGACATGGCTCTTTCCCACTTCTCAGACACCTGGCTTCCAAGCCTGGCTCTCTCTGTCCTGCGCATTCCCTGCAGAGTCATGGATATGATGAGCTCAGAGCCACTGCAGAGACCTGTGCCTGCCCTGCCCTCACCATCTTCAGGAAGGTGGAGAGAGCTGTGAGCTGAGAAGCCTTTTTACAAGAAATTGTAATGCTCTTTCTTTTTCCCCTGATGGCTAAAACCAGGGAATCGAGCATTTTTCAAGGAGAAAAAAAAAAAGAGCATAAATCAGGATGAACAAATGCCCAATTTTTGCTCTCCAAATGGAGGGATAAAGTGATAGATGCTGGGAGCTGAGGACTTTATCCCTGTCTTATCAAAGTGACCTCAAGTAAGGTGACACCCCCTCACCTGCAGTTTCTCAAAGGGTGGGATCAGAGTTTAGGGGGTGTCACAGCAAGCAGGGGCTTACTTTTTTGTCCCCTTTGGCGTGGCTGTTTGCTGACTTCTACTTTCCTGTGCACCTCCCTGCTAGTCTTGGTGGTGTGAGGCCTGGTCCCTCCCCTGGTGACCTGCTTGTGTCCCTGCGTTGTCTGGAATATGGGGAACAAGGAGTCTGTCATCATCTGCCCGCCCCCCCCCCCGCCTCATCGCACCTTTGGTTTCCACCATGTTGAGTGTTTCCTGCACCTTCTTAAAGCTGAGAACACAGCTATCTATTTCTTGTTCTTGTACTGAGATCTGGTAGCCATAGTTCAAGTACAAACTTGGGCCAGATGCTTTGAGAAGCTCCAATACCAACCCTACAGAAAGGGAGGTTCAGGTAAGGAGACCCTACCATGACCAAGTCTGTGATCATGTATTTTTCTTTCCTTTCCCCTGGTTTTTCGAGACTGGGTTTTTCTGTAGCTTTGGAGCCCATTCTTGTAGACCAGGCTGGACTTGAACTCACACAGATCAGCCTGCCTCTGCCTCCAGAGTGCTGGGATTAAAGACGTGCATCACCATTGCCCAAGTCATGCATTTTTCTTAAAGCTCCCTGTTCCCACATGCTTTTTGCATATGTGTGCAAGGATGTGTGTGTCTGAGAGAGAGACACACATACATGCATGGATGCAGTCATGTGCACGTGTGTGAACATAATTTTGGAGGTCAAAGGACAACCTCAGGTGTTCCACCCCAGGAGTCATCAGCATTGTTTTCTAAGACAGACACGGTTTCATGGTCTGGGGCTCACAATTCAGCTAGACTGGCTGCTCATAGAGCCTCAAGGATCCTCCTGTCCTCACTTTCTCAGGGTTGGGATTAAAAGAATCTGCCACCACCTCTAGCTTTTTCTATGGGCTCTGGCTACTGAACTCTGGTCCTTGTGCCTGCATGGCAAACATTTTGCTCACTGAGACATCTCTCAGCGCCCCCCTCATCTCTTTAACTAAACAAGATCATACCAATTCAGAGTGCCGTAACTGGATGTTACAGATGTTTGCACAATGACTCGCATGCATCAGACACGAACCAAACAGCTGCCATTGTTGTCTGTTTGTTACTTCCTGGATATTTATTTCAAAAAAATGGCCTAGTTGTTCACTGCTTTTATTCCTTAAAGGGGAAATGGAGGAAACACAGTGTAACCAAATCTCAAAGGTCCTATACATTCTTGACTGTGCCCACACTGGCTGGACATAATGTATACATTTTCCTGCTCTTTGGAGAAATTGTGTGCTCTAATTAAGAAAAAAGAAAGTTTTCTCTGAGCGTATTAATTATCTCGCTTGTCATAAGAGGTATTTGTTCTGGATGACAGGCCATAATTAGTGCAAGAACAGACTGACGGTCCTGCGAGAAGACAGAACCAGGGGAGGCTGGACCAGTGCCCGCTCGAGAGCGACACTGAGAGTGGGAGGGGCCTCAGGCAGGGCCTCTGGGTTCAGATGGAGGGTTGGGAGAGTAATCTGCCTCTGTGCATTCCCAAGGTGCCCAGGCCACTGGAGTCTTGTGCTTAGCTCCCTGGGGAGGTAGTCACTCTAAGGCTCTCTGCTAGTGTAGGCTTTAACAATGACACTTTCATCCATTCCAGCATGGAACATGGGCGAGGTGCTGATAAGGGGCATGGTTCCCAGGAACTCTGTGCCTTTCCTGCTGTCTTCTAGGGAACTATCAGGGAGGACAATGTGTGAGGAGACACACAGCCTTGGTCACGGGACATGAGCTCATGCATTATGGGTTATGGGGTGGGGTAGACATAAGGGAGTATAGCTCATGTTCTGTGCATTCAGGGAGGGGTCCCAGTTAGTCCAACTGTGTGGAGATCCACCCTGGCACCTGGGGCAAAGCTATGGATGAGAACACCCTACAGAGAGGGCAGAAGACTCGTGGAAACAGCTGTAGGAATACAGTCTCTCACCTCCAAATCCCAGCCCCTCCATCTTTCCTGGACTGTGTCTTTAAGTCTCTCTCACAGACACCCAGACCTATGAATTACGGCTAAGAGCCAAGAGCCAAGATGGGAGCCCCTCTCCCAGCCTCACTCTACCCTCCCAGGGACTCCCGTGTCTGCATCTTTGCCTGCTCTCCAGTTAGTTGCAGAGGGCACAGTAGAGTCTGCTGACGCCGCCAGAGAAAAGACCTGGTGATCGAGGAGCCTCATGAACAAGGTGTAGACACCAGGCAAAAGTGACTTAGCTGCTGTTCTGGAATTCTCTTGCTGTAGCTTCGGGCCCATAGTGATCAATGTGCTTACCATGGAGAAGCCAGGGATAGTCAGGCCCTTCCTTTGACATGTTTGCCACAAAACTGGCAAGGTCTTGGGGGTGGGACTTCCATTTTAGGGACCCCCTACATGTCCAGGGGCTGGCTAAGGCTGCCTAGGATGACCTTACATGTGTTGAGTGCTAAGTCTAGTTGACTCTCTATAGTGTAGAGGTAAGATGGAGACTAACACAGCTCAGTAACGCCTTCTCTAACACTCATGAGACTTGTTTCCAACACAGCGAGGGGAATGCTTGCCCACCAGAGGAGAGAGATGCCCGGCTCATCTCTGAGATTATGTAAAGGCTTGTTTGGAGGTGTTATTACTGGCAGCATGTTGTGGCACTCACAGACACTTCTATTAGACAGATGTTAAGTGTGTTACTGGGTTTAAGATGCTATTATGATAACACAGGGCCTCTGCTTCACCACAGTTCACACAGAAAGGTTTCGATGATTGAGAATATTCCGATTTCAAGGTTAATTAAAAGACGACCACGCTGATTTGCCTTGGGGGAAAAATCTCCATGCACACAGGCCACCACGTGAGTGTCAATTTTTATTATCTATGAGCTTCTTTGCCAACCCTCCCTCCCCCAGGTTGTCCTGTCTCAATGCATTGCAGCAACTCTCCTCCTAAGGAGTTTTGACAAGACATGGGCTCCAATAAATTTTATATAGTCTGTAATGTAGGAAAATCACGGCTTCAGAAAAAAACATCTTTTAAATATCAAAGTACCGAAGAATACATTCAAAATCTACAAGGAGGCCTAAAATAATCATACCCTGGAGATAATATTAGCATTACACGGGCTGAGATTGTACCAGAGAGGAAGCAGGCACCCTCAAAGCCGTGTTCTATGGTCCAGGAACTCCTCTTCCCCTTTAATGCCAAGACCCCTGACTGAATCTTAGAACACTGGTTCTACCCTTTGCCATTTTAAAGGTTTATTTGTTTGCTTATTACGTGAATGAGTGTTTTACCTTCATGAATGTATGGTCACCATGTGCATGCTGTGCCCACAGAGGCCAGAAGAGGGCGTCAGATACCTTAAAAGCCAGACTTCCAGACGGTTGATTGTGAGCTGGCAACTAAGTCCTGGTCTCCTAGAACAGCAACTGCTCTTTACTGCCGAGCCACCCTGCCAGTCCTTGGTTTTCACCCCTTGAAATACAACCTAGGTTTAGACAGAAACAAATCATTGCTGTAGTCCCAGTTGTTCCAGTGGAATTCACTTCCAGGCAGTCACCAGAGAAGTGGATTCCTGGCTGCTGGCCACTGCCTGAGCAGAGCAGCTACAGCCTGTCAGCAGACGAACTCACGAGGAAAACATGATGACTGTCTACGTAAGCCAGACCCTTGGAAGTAGATCAATGGGACTCACACCCAGTCCTGCAAGCCTGGAGCCAGCCCCTGAATACTCACACACTTAAGTGCCTGATAGGACCTTGGGAAAATATCTCGGGTTTGGGAAACAGTCTCTTCCAACTCCAAATACTGTTACTGTTGACTTCTTTGCAGGAGGAGCTCCTGCTGTTTCCACCCATGAGAACGAGGCCTGCTGAGCCACCTTAGCTGAGACATGCTGTGTCTGTATACCCGCAACCCCGCTGCCGTGTCTCACTGCCATTTCCTATGTGATGGTCATGGACCAAATTTCTTCCATCATGAGTGCATCCTATACGTCTTTGTTTTTGCTCCAGAGTATGATGAAGGCCATTGTCTTAGTTAGGGTTTCTATTGTTGTGAAGAGACCGCATGACCTTATAAGTTACTCTTATAAGGAAAACATTTAATTAAGGGGGCAGCTAACAGTTTCAGAGGTTTAGTCTGGCATGGCAGTATTCAGGTAGATATGGTGCTGGCTACATCCTGATCAAAAGGCAACAGGAAGCAGTCTTAGTGTCACACTGAGTGAACCTTGAGCATATATGAGGCCTCAAAGCCCACTGCTACAGAGACACACTTCTTCCAACAAGGCCACACCTACAAGACCACATCTCCTAATGGTGCCACTCCCTATGAGACTATGGGGCCAATTGCATTCAAACCACCATATTCCACTCCCTAGTCCCCAAAGACTTGTAGCCACATCATAATGCAAAATGTATCCAGATCAACTTCAAAAGTCTCTTCTGACACTCATGGCATTCACTGGAATCCCCTGTAAAAAAAAAAAATAAAACAGACCACATACTTTCAATATTTAATGGCACAGGATATATATTACAATTCCAAAACATGGGGAAGGGGGCATGGTGAGGAAATATTGGACCAAAGCAAGACTGAAAACCAGCTGTGCAAACTCCAATCTCTGCATCTCCGTGTTTGATGTCAAAACGCTCTTCAGATCTCCATCTCCGTTTAGCTTTGTTGACTGCAATGCATATCTTTGTCTTGAACTGGCTCCATTTCCTGTTAGTAGTTCTCCTCAGCAAGTATCCCATGGTTCTGGCATCTCCAACATCTTGGGTTCTCCAAGACAACCCACATTTCAATTTTACAGCTTCACAAAATGACCTCTCTGGGTCTGCATTCAGGGTCACTCCTGACACATGCCTGGTTTCTGTGACTTTCTACAGGTGTAGAGACAAATTCCATAGCCCCTCCCTTTTATCCTTAACTCCAGAACCATATGGATGAAGCAAGTTCTGCTACTTGCTGGGGATGAAACATGGATGAAACTTGCTGGGGATTAACTACATCTTCACCAGCTTTCTGTTTTCTTTTGCTGTCTATGCTTGGCTGTTCCTGAACTTGCTCTGTGACCAAGTTGGCCTCAAACTCAGAGATCTGCCAGCCTCTGCATCCCAAGTGCTGAAATTAAAAATGTGTACCACCACACTGGGTTGTAAACTTTTCTTTAATTCTTTTTTCACAAGTTGGAAACTTAGCTGGGTGGCATCTTGCCCTAAGGTCACCACCCCTTTTATTCCATTTCTTAATTCGCTATTTCCTTGAACAGTGACCTCCCAACCTTGGTCTGGATCCACACTGAACTCTGAGCAGATGTGAGATGTAGCCACTGCCACCATTCTGGTTCCGTTGGCCAAAGGGCCCTGAGGAGGCAAGGCAGATGCCCTCTTGGTTTGAGGGTTTTATAGCATTATTGCCCTTGTTTCTTCTCCTGCTGCTGTGATCAAACATGCCTGAGAAAGCAGCTTCAGAGAAAAAAGTCTGGGTTTGGTGCAGTTTAAGGTCCCCTTCTCTCCTAGAGACTGCGTGGAGATGTCAGAGCCTCTCCCCACCTTTGTCCTCTCTGCAAGGCTCCTCAGAAAGACTTCTCAAACATTCTTGCAGTTGCTTGAATCTGTGAAGGACAATGGGACCACAGAGGTTGGAGGCTATGGAAATCCTTGTTAGTTCTTCTATTAGTCGGGGTTCTCTAGAGAAACAGAGCTGAGCAAATGAAATACATATATATATATATATATATATATATGAATATAATTGTATATAGCTGTATTAAATACATAATGAAAATTTATGATTTATTAGTGTGACTTATAGGCTGTGGTTTGACTATTCCAAAAATGACTGTCTCTCAGTGGGAAGTCCAAGAATCTGATAGTGGCTCAGTCCCCCACCCCCCGAGGCTGGATGTCTTGAGTAGCCTCCAGAGTACACCAGAATCCCAATGAAGTAGGAATTTATACAGTGAAGGAATGGATTTACCATTGAGAGTGAAGGCAAGCGAGCAAAGAGCAAGGAATTACTTCTTTCATGTCCTTCATACAGGCTACCGCCAGAAAATGTGGCTAAGATCTAAGGGTGGTTGGGGGCTGAGAATATGTGTCAGTCACTAAGGTACTTCCTGTGCCACCATGAGGACCTGAGTTTGATCCCTAGAACCAATGTAATTCCGACACAGGGTAAGTGGAGACAGAAGGATGGCTAGAACTCGCTGAGTACATACATGTATAAATGCACACATAAAAGAACAGATGGTGTGGCTGTGTGGGAAAATGCAGATATGAGTGAGCAAACCGATGAATGAATGGATGCATCCTACCCTCATGCCAACACAGGCTAGTGAATGGGAAATATGGATATAAGGTCTGCCCCTCAGGCTTCTGATTTATGTGACTGCCCTTGTCCAAAAAGTTTGCCTGAGGCTCAAGTGAAGTTTTGGATTAATTCCATTGGCAGAGGAAATCTTAAAACAGCAGAGTATAGACTGGCGTGTGATTATAGGTATTCATTCTGATGAATATTTATAATAAAACTGAGCAAGCTGAGCAAATAAAAATGCAAAATGTACAGATTGAGAAAAGGGGGACCAGGAAATGGAATAAAGCTAAATCCTACTCTAGTCCACTGTAGACATGAGAGCGCTGTTTCTGACAACCCCTTTTGCAGAAATATGCTCAGCTACATAGGAGCCTAACATTTTACTGTTTCCATGGCAATGGATCTTAATTATATTAAGTGTCTGGACAGCAAGATCACCAGGAATGTCAGCCAGCAGCTTCATCTGCTAATACCAAGTTCCACTGGGTTCTGGCACTATTCCATGGTTGCCGATATGAGTATTTACCATTGGCAACATTTGATCACGTCTCTCTCTGAATAGCCCCACCCTTCTCCCAGCACCTTCCAATTTTTCAAAACCAGACACTGGGCTTGTCCCAGACTTATTGTCTATAGCTCCCATAGTTCGTGGGACCTAATGAGTCCACTGGGGTCAGGACTTGCTTTATGTTGTAGGAAAGCCAGCAAATAGTGCTTCTGTTTTGAGCACAGAACATCACCCTATCCACACATGGAACTATGTTCCGTTTCCTGTTCAAGGTTTGTCACAGTCTAAATGGGAAATGTCCCACAAGGGGGTCCTGTGTTTGGTGACGCAGTCCTCAGCTGCTGGTGTCATTTTGACAAGCTGTGGCATCTTTAGAAAGTGCCAGATTAACTACTACAGTTTGCCCACAAGTCACAGAACAGAATCTTCCGAACCAGTCCAACCACTAAGGGACAGGCTTACATTCTCATTCTCTCTCTCTCTCTCTCCCCTCCCCCTCCCTCTCCCTCTTCCTTTCCCTCTTCTTCTCTCCCTCTCTCCCCCTCTTTCTCTCTTCCTCTCTTTCCTCCCCACTTTGTTTCACACCAGTTAGGACAACCCGTGTGCAAACCCCTCTACACCGCTGCGGATAGGCCCACAAGCCACTCCTACCACAGGCTGTCCCCAGCACGATGGATTTTATCCCCTCAAACTGTGAGCCTAGATAGTGTCTTCCTTCCTCATTTTAGCTGTTTCTAACCATGTATTTGGATACAAGAGAGTTGAGAAAAGCAAGGTCCAAAGAAAACATCTTTCCTTCCAGGAATCCTTACCCAGCAGCTGCTCTGGAAGGCTTCCTTCCAGGCTTTCTACACTCACAGTCTTTAGTTAGATTTAGTGATGCTTGGGCTAGGCAATGTAGCCATCCCCTATCTCCCTACTTCAGATGCTTGTCTGTGCCAGCTCTTATGAGCACAGAAAGAGTGTGTCCATGCCCAGGCTTCTACTCTTTGCATCCAAATGCGGGCTATGACTCTCACTCAACCCAAGTAAGTACCTAAGAAGTTACAGAACTCACTCGGGTGCTCTCTGCTAGTAATGAAGTCAGAATCAGTGGAGTTTATGCAGAGGAAGGAGTTCAGCACACATTGTGATATTAACCTAGATTTCAGCTTAGAGTCTCTGGCTTGCTGGTCACCAATGCACTGTGTGTGTGAAGCTAATTAAAATAGTCACAGTATTGAAGACATTAGCCTGCACTCCAGTTCTTTTGGGACACACACACACACACACACACACACA
>NC_022017.1:24217011-24229126 GCF_000317375.1 Microtus ochrogaster | reverse complement strand
AGAGAGAGAGAGAGAGAGAGAGAGAGAGAGAGAGAGAGAGAGAGAGAGAGAACCATGGGAATGTGGAACTCAGCAGATATCTGCAACATAAATGGCCTCTATAGGTGGTGTGGACACCTCCCCGAGGAGCATCCTAGATGATCAGCCTACTTGAGGCCAGAGCTAAGGTTCTCACAGCCAACTGTCATCAGAAGCTTATATCTGCTCTGAAAGTGGGGCTCCATAGGTACAGAACAAACTTTTTTAGGAAATAGCTATTATGGTGAGATTATATAACGTTTGCACAAAAATTCAACTCTAGAATTGATAATGTTAATCACTCCAGTTTGAAACATGACTTTCTTTCTGCATGGCACCTTCATTTGGGATAGATTGTGAAACTTACCTTAGCATGCCACCTCTCCTGTTATCCCAGGGCTAGGGGACAACTATTCCTTGTAGGCCAAGTAGGTTAGCTGGTGCGCATGTCCTTTCCCGTCCCCGTGTGCACAGCTCATTCATTCAGGGGGGTCAACACTTCATCCGGTTCTTTTCTGACCTGTGAGTGTCCTGATGAGCAGCAGGTCACGTGTCTACCATGGGCTCTGTGTGAGTAGGTCAGCATTTCTCTCTATTATTACAGTTGCTACCTTGTCTTGTCTGCATGGCAACCGGACTCTCATGCATCTCAGAGAGGATCTTTGTTGATTGGCTCTGTGAGGCTCCTGCAGGTTTGAACATGTCTTCCCCAAGATTAGGAAACTTTCCAAAACCACTTCACATACATGGGTCTTTTCTTCCCCATGATACTCTTAAGGACACTCTTTGCTTCTCAAAGATGTCCCGTAGCTTTCAAATGCTTTCTCTTAGTGTGTTGGTGTCAACTTCACACAAGTCAGAGACATCTGAAAAGAGGGAACCTCAATCAAAAATGCCTGCACAAGATTGGCTTATGGGTAAACCCGTGGGGCATTTTCTTGATTGACAACTAATGTGGGAGGGCCCAGCCCACAGTGGGCAGTCCTACCCACTGGGTTGTATAAAAAAGAAGGCAGAAGAAGCCATGGGGTGCAAGCCGGTAAGCAGTGTTCCTCCATGGTCTTGGTTGCAGTTTCTGCCTCCGGGTTCCTGCCTTGAGTTTCCTGCCCTGACTTCCCTTTATAATAGACTGTAATCCAGAAGGGGAAACAAACCCCTTCTGTTCTAAGGTGCTTTGGATCGTGATGTTTTATCACAGCACCAGAAAGCAAATGGAGGCACCACACTTCCTTTTTCATTTATTTTACCTCAGTTAAATATTTCTTTCATCGACATTTTTTTTTTCTTCTACCTGATCAGTTCTCCTGTTGAAGTGGTTGACGTTTTCTTGGCCCCTTAGGCAGTGCATTCTTCAGGGTTCTAGTTGACTTTTTTGTGTCTGATCTCTCTGTGGATTTCCTCACTCTGCTTGTGACTAGGTTCCTGATCCCATTAAGTTATCTGTCTATAACCTCATGTATCTCATTAATTTCTCTTTGAAAACATTCTTTGAAATTCCTCACTAGGCAATATATCAACCTCATTTGCTTAGGGGCCTGTCTTCAGGAATTTTGTGTTTCTTTGGAACTGTCATGCTTTCTCATGCTCCCCACAGCTTTGTGCTGGTGTCTTCCCCTCTAGTGGGTCAGCCAGCTCTGCCAGGGTTACAGGGTATCTGCCGTAGAAAGGGGCTTTCTGCGGATGGTGGGTTGTAGGTTCTGATTGTGCAGGCTGTACTGGTCTCAGTTCCAGGGTTGTGGCATCTGTATGTTCTTCCATGGCAGTAAAGGTTGGTGGTATCTGTCATGTGACTAAGGACTGGGCTGCACAGACTAGAAGGCTGAACTCCCAGCCATAGAAAGTTCTTGGCCATCCTAGATGTGGTGTCCCTGGCTGTAGATGCTGTACATTGGTCACTTCCGGAAGATGGAAAACTGACTGATGGACATAGGTGGCTGGGGCACAGCATTCTTGGTATTGGATGGTCATACCTGGGAACCAACCAGCATCTGAGCCAGGCTGATAGACCCATTCTGGTACCTGTCAGCATTGCAAGGCTGCACAGATGACCTCACAGAGACTGTGTGGCTCAGTGTATTCATAAAGTCCTGTCTAGACACTCAAAGGTCGGTGAATGGACCAACCATCTACCTCCCAGGACGTCACAGGCTGAGATTCTAAAATAGGCAGCTCAACTGCTTCTGGGGCTACAGGAGCCCAGGCAGTACTTCTTAGAGCCATTTAAGAAGTGATGCTGAGTTGAGCTCCAGTGTTACAGGTGGGTGGGGGTCACTCCTCTGAACCCTAGACTTCTGTGAGTCAAGTTACTCAGGACTGTATGTTCAGCTGTTTCCAGGACTGAAAATGTTTAGGTGGGGGCTGCTGGCTTCTTCCTGTCATCGGAAGGGGAACCCCCAGGGGGCTCCTGAGGCAGTAGGCAGGTCTCTCAGCTGTTTCTCCAGGATACCAAAGAGTGAACTACCCAAGATGTCCTGCACAGGTGTTTTTGGGGCCACGGGTAGGTGGACAGAGCCATGCGATTTCTGGGTACTCTGCAGGCTGAGGTCTCACAATGGGCGACTCTGATGCATCCAAGGCTGTGGGAGGGTGAGCATGATCACAGGACAGCTCCCTGCAGCAACAGCTGGGCATGGAAGGCCTGTGAGTACTACACCCTGCTGGGGACAGCACAGCAGTGGAGGCCAGTTCCTCAGTCTGGGTGCAGGCTTGCAAATGTCTCTGGAATTTCCTGCACTGAGGATCCAGGTATCAACGGTGAGGGTGAGTTAGCTGGGGATGGTCTCCTGCTTGCCCTCTGCCCATCATGGCATGGCCTTCTTGGTTCAGGTTACCTCTTTGGTGTTAGAAGCGCAGATACACTGTATTTAGTTTCTTTTTGTGAGGCGGCCATGTGTCTCCCTGCTCTGAAACACCCCTGCCCTTTGCCCTGCTCTCAAGCCTTCTGCCTCAGGCTCTATAGAAATTGCTGTTGTCTTTTCCTTGTTTTTTTTTTTTTCTACATGGGGGAAGTCCACTGGACATATCCAGCCAGCAGCTTTGCTGATGTCTGATCAGCTTTACCTTAGTGTCTCTATCTACCCTGGCATCTGCACTGAGCCATTGATCCCACGAAATGACACTCAGATGAGTCCCTAGCTGGCCACTCTTTGTCCTACCCTCCAATTCTATGCTGTGGCTTTCAGTCTCCTCCCAGCCTGAGGGACTTCCATCCCCCGGGCTGTGTCCTTTGCTGGTCCCAGGTCTCCTACTTCACCCCTCCAGGTAGGACACGGAGCCAGTGCTTCTGAGCAGTTTGTTCAGGGCTGGAAGGAGCCACTCTTCACCTTTGACCCAATAATGAACCAAGCAACTTACTAAGCAGGTGACGGTCCTCATGGCTGTCATGGATCTATAAGCACTCACAGTTTGACATTAGCTTCCAAAGAAGGGCTGTTGGCAGATCTTTCTAAAATTAAAACAAAAAAAATATGACAGTGGAGAAAGGATGCACCCAAGCCTGCTGGCATAGGGGATCTTGGCTCCCCTGTGATTCCTCACAGGCTCATGCATTAGAATGCTTGGTCCATAGCTGGTGGAACTGCTTGAGAAGATCACGCTTGGTGGGGCTCGACACTTTGTAGTTTGGCCTCACTTAATCATTTTTTTTTTTTTTTTTGCTTCCTGAGTGTGGACACAATGTGTTTAGTTGAATGCCTATTCCCACCACCATGTCTTCACTCTATTGCCATGAAAGAGTATATCCCCTGAAACTGTGAGCCAACATAACCTCTTCTTCCCTTAAATGGCTTTTGCCAGGGTATCATTATCACAACAACAAATAAGACTAAGACCCACACACACCATTTTGTTTACATCTACATCCATATTGTTCTCCTAGAAATTAGGAATAAGGTTCAGACACAAACCTATAACCCAAGAACTCAAAAGTAGAGACAGAGAACCATGGGAAATTCAATGTCAGACTCTTCTAGATGGAAAGTTTCAGATCAGCCAGAGCTACGTATGAGAACCTGTCTCAAAAAGGATGAAGAAGAGGAGTGGAGGAGGAGGAGGAAGCATTGTAGAACTGACAGGAATAGTGAAATGTAGAAGATCTCCCATACAGACAGACAGACAGACAGACAGACAGACAGACAGACACACACACACACACACACACACACACACACACACACACACACACAGAGCTCCTGACACAGGGTGGACTTACATACTTGGCAATATCACCACTTAGAGGAATTGGAGCAGAGTGGGTGAGGAGCCTGGGGCTTGAAGCTCTATGAGTGGGTGACTTTGTTTATATCCCGTTTGTATTTCCGTCTTCTAATGGGGCCCACCATATTCACATTTGTTGAATAAATCAACACCTTGGAAGATATGGTTTGGGAGGAAAGTAAGAAACAAAGTGGGAGAAACGGGATGGAGGTGGGGACCCCACAGCTTTGACCACTGAGGTGTCAGGAGCTGCTGAGTTTAGGGAAATCCTTCACTAGGTTAGAAGAAGGGCATGCTGGACTAATTCTCTCATCTGAATGTTTTAGGTTGGACCCTGGCTCTGGATTGACAATGATTAGAGGAGCTGGGGAGCAAAGGGCACAGTAGAACAGTGTAAAGCAAGTCTGTGTGATGTGGGAAAGTTCTGCTACTGAGGAGGCACCAGTTTCTGTTAGTGTATTTCTTGCATGGTGTGTGTGTGTGTGTGTGTGTGTGTGTGTGTTGTATGTGGTTTTGTCATTGTGTTGCTTGTGGCATCCTCAGTATATACAATCATGTGTGTTGTGGGCCCATATATTCTATCTATTCTGTGGGTCTCTCTGTGTCTTATGTGCATGAGCACTGCATGTGATTGTGCTACATGCTGTATGGGTGACATGGGTGTTGTATTCATTTTTTTGGATGCGATGAATGTGTTGTGTGGTGCATTCATGTTGAGTTATACCATGTACATTTCAATGACATGCATGTTGCATATGGTATACGTATTCCATATGTTAGGTACATTGTGTGTACTATGCTCACCTGCCTCCTTCTCTCAATGAATCTCCCATTTCCACACACTAAAAAACATTCCTCCCATGCATCTCTGGTGCCTCAACCTTAGGCATGATCCCCTCTTTCCTCTAGGATTTCACAAGCCTGGGCCACAATCTCCTCTGTTTCTCCCCAGCAACTCCCAGACGACTCCTGCCTGGCTTCATGAGCCCTGTGAGCCTTGATTTGGAGTGAGTGCCCTGTGTGCCTATGGCATGAGTGTGCATACTGCACAGAGGTATGGATCATGACTGCCTTGGTCCCAGAGCCCTTCTGGGTCTGTGTTCACCATGTGCCCACCAGGTGTGGCTTCTACATGCAACCCCCGCTGTCTTTCGCCCATGGGAACCACTCCTTCCTGAAACAGCACTGCCCACTGCACTCTGCTCAGGGTGGTGTGGCCAGAGCAGGCAGCAGTGGCCATGGAGTCAGACGGAAAATGTGTCCTCATCCTGTTTGAGGAATATGGTGACCTGAATATGTCCCAGAAGAGACCTCCAAAACCTTATTCCCAGATCTATGAAGCTGACCTTGTTTGGAAAGGGTCTGCCTGAATGTATTTAAACTAAGAACAGTGAGATAGATTGGGCAAGGCTTAGACTCTGACAGTCTATCCTGAGAGAAGATACCTGGGCATGCAGAGATGGCATAATGCTAGAGATTGAGGCTGCAGTCACAAGCCAATTGATTCCAGAGCCACCAGGGACAGGAAGGCACAGGAGGGATGGTCCTCTAAGGCAGGGGTGGAGTCTGGCCCTCATCACTCATCTGCAGTCATATGAATGAGTGTCCCCCAGAAATGTCAGGCAGTTGGTGACTTGGATCCCAGTTGGTGCCAGTTTGGAATATCTAGGAGATGTGACATTGTTGAAAGACGTATGTCACTGGAGACAGACTTTGAGGTTTTAAAAGAGCCACCACATTTTAGTTAGCTCTCTCTGTTTCCTGCTTGTGGTTGAAGATGTGAGCGTTCAGCTGCTCTTGCCACCTACCACCTCCTACCTCTGCTCGACCAGCAGGGATGCTAACCCTCTGAAACGATAAATCCCCAATAAACTCTTCCTTCTACATGTTGCCTTGGTCATTGCATTTTATCACGTTAATAGGAAGTTAACTAATATACTCCTTGTTTCCATAATGTTAGAGAATCAATTGCTAGTGTCTTAAACCATGTAGCTTGTGCTAATTTGTTCTGGCAGCTACAGAGTGTCCAGTTAGTCAGAGAGGAACAGGCAATCAGACACCCTGTCACTGTCCACACACAGACTGAGTGCATTTGTCCCAAGAAATACAGATCTTAGAATGCCAAGTCTACCCTGAATGAGTAAGTGTCCCCAGACACACCATGAGACATTTAATACTAGCAACCCAGCTTCTACTTATGCCAGGACTCTGAGCAGGCCCTTCATTAATGCATCTGGTTGCCATAGCAACTCCAGACATCTGTTTCTCCTTATGAGCAGCCGAGTCATGGTCATTTAAGTAGAATCTGAAGCCAGTTGTAGCTTAGAGGAGTGAGACTCATGGGGCAGAAAGGTCCCTTGCAAACTTGTAGCATTTAATCTAAGCCTGTGGAGTGGGTGGGAAAGCAGTTGCCACAATGGCGGGAAGGGCACCAAAGCCAGGAAGCCACGGGGCCCTCAAGGAAGGAGAGCACAGGTGTTGTGATGTGGGAGGGGACCACAATTCTGGGCACAGCCTGGGACTCTGGGCAGATGCTCTGGGAAATGGTACCTCTTCCCTCTGGGGTGGAGAGGGCAGACATAGTGGAAGATAGCACCAGCTAGGCAAGAGAGGAGTGCCCTGACATCCAGAGGCAGTGTGGCCTGCAGGGGAGACAGGAGGCAGAAGAAGGGAGGCAGAGAGACCCTTGTTCATCAGGATTAAGGGCCTGTGCTGCCACATTGGAGTGATATGAGATGACTCTGCCAGGCCCAGCTGGTCTGAAGGACTCGGGTGACTTAAAATTGTGCAGAAACATTCTCTGCCAGGAAGTCTGATGCCACTGCTCTCGTGGTAGGTTAGAGGAGCTGGGAAAGGAACTAACTGGTCCTCGGCCTTACCATTCTACTAGTCATTGTCAGGATGCTCTCGGGGAGTGACACAGTAAGGTTGGACCGATGGGGTGGGCACAGGGAGGACATGTAGACTCTAGGACAAGACTCCACACACAGTGGGGGTGTGAATCTGTACCCATGAGCTATTCTGTCTTAGGTCACCAAGGGGGATGAGAAAGTGTCAGTGATATCCACCAGCATTCTCTGCCATCCTTATTTTTTCCTTAGAAAGAAAATTCAAGTGTGTGTGTGTGTGTGTGTGTATCTATGTGTGTGTGTCTGTGTGTGTCTGTGTGTGTGTATGGGTATACTCACCCATGTGTACATGCATGTGGAAGTTGGAAGTTAAAATGACTGTCTGGTATGGTGCTGTCTAGTTTTATGTCACCTTGATACAAGTAGGAATCATCTGGGAAGGGAGAGCCTCAACTGAGAAAACCCACTGACAAGAAGGGCCTGTGAGGAAGCCCGCCGTGGATGTGAAAGGGCTCGATTCACTGTGGGTGATACTGCCCCTGATCTGGTGGCCTTTGGTGCTAAAAGAAAGCTAAGCAAGCCATGAAGAACGAACCAGTGAGCATCACAGCTCCATGGCCTCTGTCAGTTCCTGCTTGAACTCTTTCCCTGACCACACTAAGATGTAGAACTGCAAGATGGAACCCTTTGTTCCCTAACTTGCTTCTGGTCATTGTGTTTTATCACAGCAGTGGAAACACTAACCAAGACAGCTTCTTTTTCTATAACTCTCCACCTTACTTACAGAATAACCTTTATTGAATTTGTTGGCAATTTCATGCATGTATATGTTGCATTCTGATACTGCAACCCCACCTATTCCCATCTCCTCTTGTGGGATTCCTAACAGTGGGATCAGGGGCTGTCTCCAACTCTTTTACAGGCTTTTGGGACCCTACTCCTTATACTGGGTCACATTGCCCAGCCTTAATACATGGAGAAGTGCTTGGTCTTACTATATCTTGATAAGTCATGCTTTGTTGATACTCTTGGGAGACCTGCCCTTTCCTAAACAGAAATGAAGGAGTAGATGGGGGTGGGGGGAAACAGGGGGATGAGGAAGAGGTACTGAGAGGAGAGAAAAGAGGGGAACCTATGGCCAGGATGTAAAATAAATAAATAAATTTTTGACAGATTATATATATGTATATATATGAAAGGGAAGAATGGGGATGAAGACAGAGAGAGAGAGAGAGAGAGAGAGAGAGAGAGAGAGAGAATATGCCTCAGCAGCATGCCCACAGGTCAGTCTGATGGAGGCAATTCTTCAGCTGAGGTTTCTTCTTTCTGAGTTTGTGTCAAAGTTGACAGACAAGCAAAGTGTGACACCACCCAGCAGCAGCATAGCTGTAGAGAGGGCAGCAGGGCTCCGGCGTGGGGAACCCATCACAGAACTTGGCTTCCTGGGCTAAGAAAGAGCAGGCCCTGCCCTGGCTCCTGAAGTGACCAGCTAGACTAACTGGCTCTCAGCAAGTTCCAGGTACCCTCCTACCTCAACCCCTCCAGAGCTGGGACTGAAGGCCTGTGCTGCCATCCCTGGCTTTCATTGGCTTCTGGAGGTCCAACTCAAGCCCTCGAGAAGCGAGTGCTTTCCTCACGGAGACTCTTCTCCATCCTGATGCTCTTTTTTCATGTTCTAAAAGAGACACTGGCATGGAGTCCATGCGGAAGAAGTAGCTGTTGATGGATTGAAAGACTCTAGGGCCCAGAGACCGACGGAAGGTCCTTTTCAACTTGCTTTACCAAATAAAAATGGAATATGAGTGACTAACTTAATTTCAGGCAACACATATAGTTTTTCAGTATAAATTCTTCTGAAGTCGTGTGTGTGAGGAACTCATTCTGAAGAAGTATTTGTTGGTCTGAAATTTAAATTCAACTAAAATCTGGGCATCCCGAATCACAGTTGGAACCCAGCACCCAGGAAGCTGAAAGAGGAAGACAGTTGCAAGTTCCAGGCCAGGCTGGGATTAATGATGAGTCCTGGATACCAAGTCTCTAAAAGAAAAAGAAGAAAGAACAAAAGACCAGGAGCCTTGGGAGATGGATTAGTACTTACAGGGCTTGCTGAACACTCATGGAGACTGGATTTCAGGACCGCAGAACCCACGTAAACAATGGGTGGGTGTGGTGACTTGAACCATGTAATTGTGGCTGGAATGTGGGACAGGGGATTCCCCAGGCAAGCTGGCTTGTGAGATTAACCATATTGGTGGCCTCCAGATTTGACTGAGAAACCCTGTCTCAAAGAATAAGGTAGAGCACACACACTGGAGAGTAAGGGGGGTACCTGGAGACTCTTGCTTACGTGCAAACATGTAAGCACACACCACACACACACACAGGAAAAGGAGGGGGGAAACCCTTCAGTTGGGGAGTCTGAATTTTATCTGGTGATTCAACTCTAAGAGGGAAAACATTTATTGTTATTTTAAGAAGCTACTTTGGCATTTGGACAGTGGACAGAGGCACAGAAGTGGCTGGAGGCAAACCCTTCACTGTTCCTACCCCTTCCTTCCTGCTTTTACAGGGTCCCATGAACTATGTACCTTACACCTCTTTACTTTTCAGATGACCAGACACCTCCCTACCTAGTGTTGAAGCCTCACTCAGAGGCAGAGTGGGAGAAGGCTCATCTCGGCTGCAACCCAAAATGCTGGTTTGTTAAGGCCTCCTTCTGAGACCTTGGGGACAGGCAGCATGCTGAGTGCAACCTGCCTGCTTGCTCCAGTTGTTCTGACTAATTTAATGACAGAAATGGGGCTGATTAATCCCAGATACTCGGCTGGCATTTAATCTCACTGAATGTTAGACAACAATCTCATTATGTGTTTATGTCTTCAACATGATAGGCAAGGAATGAAATCAAGCCATAAAATCAATTATTTCAGCAGAAATTGTCATAGAAGACAAAACATCATCAGGAGACAAAAGCAGTTATGATTAGGGCTTAATTTGCCCTGTGCTGGTTGTGAACCCTGTGTGATGCCCTACAAGGCTCACCCAGGCAGGCTATTGCAAGCCCTGCCACTGGTAACAAAGGGGGCCTTGGTGTGAGTCTTCCTCCTCTGTTTCCCACACTCTGAATCTACCTAAGAACTGGAGAAAATGCTGGAAGATGGCCCTGAGTTTGATCCCCAGGAACCCAGTAAACAAAAAAAAACCAAAAAGCCAAGTATGGTGTCAAGTGCTTGTAAACTCAATGCTGAGGAAGTAGAGGAGACAAGAGTGTTCCCAGGGCTTGTTAGGTGGCCAGTCTAACTGAATCACTGAGTTCAAGGTTCAGTGTGAGATACTTTCTCAAAAAAATGAGATGAAAAGATACTGAAATGAAAAACCACATGGTACCAACCTCTGGCTTATGTGCATACATGCATGCACATGCATGCTCATATGCCCCACACCATATATACATGCATACACATATACATGGACATGCACAATCCCCCACACCATCTATACATGCTTATACACATACATGAACACGCACACACACCATATAAACATGCATACACACATACATAGACATGTACAACACATACACATACACCATATATAAACACATGTATACACATATATACATGAACACACACACTACAAGTCACATACCATACATACATGTATACACCCCCCAGATATATATACATACACATACCTGGACATGCACACTACACACACACACCATATATACATATATACATGGACATGCACACCATACAACACACCCCATATATAAATACACATACACACACATACATGGATATGTACACCACATACACATACCATGTATACACACATACATACATGGACATGCACACCACAGACAGACAGACAGACACACACACACACACAAGAACTCTCAATAGGTAGAACTAGATTTGAAGGATCATAACTGAACTGCAGAAAGGCCACTTCTTGCTCATTGCCTCATCTCCCTCAGTCAAGGGTCACATACGGACTGCGATACATACAACATACAATCATATATCCTTGAGCTACTAGGAAGCAGAGAGGGGAAAAACCCAACTGCAAGTCAGAAGACAGATCATTTGACTAAAACCTGCTACTTTCCACTTCAGGAGGTTTCTGATAAAACCTCAGTTTCCCCATTTGCAAAGCATGGGGTTAGTGAGACATGGCTTTCTCATGACTGGTGTGACCTTCCTTCAGAGAAGATGCCTATACTGGGCTTGTGTTCCTTTGCATGGCATCCAGGCTGCCCGCCAGCAGCACATTGTGGGTATTTGTCATTTGAACAACCCATTGGCTTCAGAGCAATCACCCAGAGGAGCTGCGGCACAAAGACAGATAGGCCAGGAACGACCTGTGCCTGCTCATGGGGAGACAGGGGGAGCAGGATCCATCAGGCAAATGGCACCAACACCTGCTTGCTCATAGCACTTCTAGATTAAAAACATAATTTCCCTGATGTCTCCAACCCTGATGTATGAGATACTTCTAGAGACAGCAGAGAGCTGAGAGGGCCTGGGGGCACATCTGTGACCTCCATGGTTGGACTGGTGACAGCGAGGAGTCTTTGGTTGTTTGCTTCTGTAATTCAAACTCAAGCACAAGTGTTTAAAACACTGTGATGTGCAGTCACCTGTTTGGCCATCTACACAGGCCTGTGAGTGAAGGCGTGAATGGGAGACCATTGTGTTGGGTATAAAACAAGGCCATTAAAGGCAGAACAGGTCTGCTGACTTAGACACGCCCACTGGGTGAGGAAACCAAGGCAGAAGTCTCACTCCATGCTTATTCTTGGCACCTGCATTAGATACTGTGCTGTTGCTGTGAGCTAATGCTCAGAGAGAAAGCAGCTTAGGGAAGGAAGGGCCTGTGTTGATTTAGTTCTGGAGGGATTGAGTCCGCCATGGCAGGAAAAGCATAGTGGTTTGAGCAGCAAGCTGGTCACATTTTATCACATAGGAGGCAGAGAGAGAGAGAGAGAGAGAGAGAGAGAGAGAGAGAGAGAGAGAGAACAGGAAGTGGGG
>NC_022017.1:24215014-24216885 GCF_000317375.1 Microtus ochrogaster | reverse complement strand
TTACAGATGGTTGCGAGCCACCATGTGGTTGCTGGGAATTGAACTCAGGACCTTTGGAAGAGCAGGCAATGCTCCTAACCTTTGAGCCATCTCTCCAGCCCCCGAGCCTATAAACTCTTAAAGCTTACCCTCAGTGGTATACTTCCTCCACCCCAATATTGCATTTATCTCCTCCAAACAATACCACCAACTGGGGACTAAGTGATCAAATCCATGGGCCTGTAGGGGACATTTCTCATTCAGACCACCATAGTGCCATTTGCCTGACAAAGATCATTCGATTCTATTACCAGAGAAGCAAGTGAAGCATTGGGATGTAATGTGACTTTGAAATCACAGAGTTAGAAATTGAAGGCCCTGAGGCTGGTCCCAGATTAAAGGCAATAGGTGGGGACTTCCCTCCCTTTCCTAGCTCTGCCACACAGGGTCCTGAGGCTAGGCATTTTCCTTTCCTTAGGCCTGGTAAGGGAGGGGGAAGGCTGGACCTGGAGCTTTCTCTGGCAAACCTGATCCTATCTGCCTATACTGATGTTCGTTCGGTTCTGGGAAACACCAGGATGAGCAGTAAGGATATTAGCAGAAAGCTGATCTGATCTCCTCCCTTTCCCTTCACAGCCACCCTGGGCACAGGGCTGTGGGATTCCTTGGGAACTGTGTCATTTATGCCTCACCTCTGTCTCTCTCTCCTGAGGCTCACATTTGTCATCTTCCCTGAGCTTCCATCCTGGAAGCAACTTGAAGTAGTTGGTAAAGATTAGAGAGTTTGCAAACCTTCCAAGCGTCGGGATTTTCCTGCCAATGGCAGGGCTCACAGTGTGATCATCACCTATACACAGTGACTCCATATTTAAGGGAGCTAATAGCCAGGCGTGATATTTCTCTTGCTGGGTCTGAGACTTTCAGGGTATCTACAGAGGGCTGGGACCCTCACTTTGGCTACGGCTACACCAGGACCAGCTACCCTCAGCCTCTGCTGTTGTGACTTCCGACCACAGTGGACCTTGAATCATGACTCAAAATAAATTCTGATTCCTTAAGCTGTTTTTGTCACACCGACAGGAAAGAGAACCAGTACAATTGGGATGCTCCAGGAAGCTGAGTTCTGCTCTGGTTCTGTTCATGTTATGGTCTCACCCCTTCTGGGTCAGGTGACATTTCTACTGAGTTTCTAGGGCAAGAAAGAAGGGTTTTAGGGGTGCATGAGAATTCAAGCATACACACAGGCATGTGCATTGTCTGAACATGCTCCAGAGCCCCTTCATGAAGATCAAAGGGCAGAGATAAAGACGGCTGGGGGAGTGATGGACAGCCTAGGAAGCAGAGCATCACAGATGCACGGGGACTTATGCTGGCCTTCCCGCAAGCACAAAGGGAAGCCAGGCCATGAAGCTTTTGTGCTGGAAATACAGAGCATATGGTGCTGTATCGTATATTTATTACCTCATTTGTGTATTTTAACATTTATTGAGTACCTACTATTTGTTGGGGGCTATGCCTCAGCCACTGGAGAAAGAAAAATAAGGAAGTCTATTAGGAAAAAGGGAACGTGGATCATTAGCTCACAATTATCATTACAGTGACAGAGAGGCTCACACAGCATGCTCTGGTAAACAGGAGGGAGGCTCAATCCAGGAGGGAAAGCAAGCATGAGAGTTGATTCAAAGCATTTTGGCTTTTTGGGGATGGAGTATGGCTCACACACCAGCCCTCACTTAGTGACTGGGTGACCAGACAATGTGGTACAGCCTTTCGAGGTCTCTGTTTCTATGTTACCACACCTACTGGCAGGGATGCTAGGAACAATTGATGTGGGTTGTCCTTCTGGATATGTGTTGCTTTTATTGGTTGATAAATAGAGCTGTTTCAGCCAA
>NC_022017.1:24167650-24214642 GCF_000317375.1 Microtus ochrogaster | reverse complement strand
CATAACAATAACAGCAACAACACACACAGGCATGCACACACATACTAAGACTAAAGAAAAGGGAAGGAAGAAAGAAAATGAGAGAAGGTAGAGAAAAGGGAAAAGGACAAAAGAGGAAAAACAAAAGGAGGGGTTAGAGAAATGGCTCAGCGGTTGAGACCACTGGCTATCCTTACAGAGGACCCAGCTTTAATTTCTAGCACCCACATGATGACTCACAACCACCTGTAATTCCAGCAACATCCAGAGGGCTGTGATGCCCTCTTCTGACTGCACATATGTGGTGCACTGACATTTATGCAGGCACAATACCCATACACATATGAGTAAAAAATGAAAGAAATCAAAGAGAAAAAAAAGACATCTAGCTCTCTGAACAGAGGAACGGGCTAGCTTGGTTTCAGTGATCATTTCACAATGCGTGTGTCTGTCAAAGCTTCGAGTTGATCAAGTTCTACACTTTTGACATGTGTAATTTCTAATTTTTAATTATATCCTGATAAAGCTGAAAATTAAGTAAGATAAAATGAGACTGTTTTGATGGATTATGTTAAGCGGGGCAAGCTGGGGTTCACAGCGCTCTTAAAATAACTGTGTGCTCCTGACACCAATGCACGCATTGACAGATATCAAATGTATGTTCCCAGAAGCAGTGGGACTGAATCATAGGGTCCGCCTACCACTACCTTGTGCCAGGTTATGTCAGTAGGAGGAGCTCTTGGGGTCTTCAGCTTTCGAAGGTATACTGGCTAGTTTCATGTCAACTTGACACAAGCTAGAGTTATCAGAGAGGAAGGACCCTCAATTGAGAAAATGCCTCCATAAGACCAGGCTGTGGGCAGATATGTAGGGATTTTCTTAACTTGTGATTGATGGGGGAGGGCCCAGCCCATTGTGGGTGGTGCCATTCTTGGGCAGGTGGTCCTGGGTTCTGTACAAAAGCACAAAAGTGGGCTGAGCAAGCCACGAGGAGCAAGCCACTAAGCAGCACTCCTCCATGGCCTCTGCATCATCAGCTCCTACTTACAGGTCCCTACCCTTCTAGAGTTCCTATACTGACTGCCTTTGATGATGAATTGTGATGTGGATGTATAAGCCAAATAAATCATTTCCTCTTTAGCTTCCTTTTGATTATGGTGTTTCATCACAGCAATAATAGCCCTAAATATGACAGGAGGTATAAAAGTTGAGCCAGGACGGAGTTGCTGTGGAATAATGCTCTTGTACGTTGTAAATATTTGTTACTTGTATTATTTTAATAAAATGCTGATTGGCCAGTATCCATGCAGGAAGTATAGGTGGGATGACCAGACTAGGAGAATTCTGGGAAGAGGAAAAGCAGAGATGCAGTTGCAAGCCAGACACAGAGGAAGCAAGATGAGAATGCCTTACTGAGGAAAGGTACCAAACCACCTAAACATAGATAAGAATTTTGGCTTAAATTTAGTTGTAAGAGCTAGTTAGTAATAAGCCTGAGCAATAGGCTAAACAGTTTATAATTAATAAAAGCCTCTGTGTGTTTGTTTGGGACTAAACATCTGTGGCACATGGTGGGACAGAAGCTTCCATTTATACTGAGTTTTGAGTAACTTTTCCCTTCCTTCTGAAGCAGCTGCCTGGACCTTTAGGAATCCATTTCTATGTGACCCCACCTTCCCTCCCCCCCTCAGTAGAAAACTCCACAACAGGCCATTGTTTTTTGATTTAGGTAGGCTCTACCATCAGAGGTACCACCTGTGTGGATTGGAATATAACCTGTACTCCCTTTGTATTTGGCTTTGTATACCCATAAGTGTTCAGCTTGTTGCTTGTTGGGTGTACTACTTGAAAGGTTTCTTGGCTTCATAGGACTTGGAGGGTGATGTACTGTCTTTGTATGTTTTTTAAAACACAGGGCATATTGCATGGTAATTTGAATCTTTCTTTTTCATAGAAAAACAAGTAGATAAGAAATGTTTGGGAATTTAAGATGGGTAACACATACCACCTTACTATAGGGATCTTAGCTTAGGGTTCAAAATGCATTCTAGTGTCTAGGCAGCCTCGTGTGAGCTCCTCAAGCCACGTGTTTAGGTGTCTCCTAGTTCTGTAAACTTCAAGCAGTTCTCACAGGAGACATGGGACAGCATGTGTGGAATACTGAGGGACTGCTGACGTTTCTCAGTTGCTCACAAATCATTCAGGAGCCTAGTGGTTTAAATGGGAGCGAATACATTGTGAAGGGCTGTGACTGCGACCATTACAGTCCCTCTCCTTCGTTCTAGAACAGAGCAGGGGATGAGAGAGCAAGAGCTGCAAGGCTTACTATGCTGAATGACGTATAGGGCAGACATTTGAAGAGATGATTTCTGCAGGGTTGGGAGCTAGGGACAGGACTGGCAAGAACAATTTCCAAAAATCCCAAATCTGGTATCTGGAGAGTTAGCTGAAAGAAAACAAAAACCAAGAAAATAGAAAAAGAAGTTTCTTTGATTTTTAAAACATCACTCTGGGATAGAAGGAGACCTCTGTGTACTAATCAGCTTTGTGGTCATAGGTGACAGAAAAGAGACATCTTGATAGGACCTACAGGCCATTCATTTCCATCCAGTGGGAAGAGTCTACTGAGAACCTATGAAGTCCTGGCTTACCCCAACTGTGGCACAGACCAATTTGTCAATGCCAGGCTGTCTCCTGGGATCTGGTGTAAGCAGAGCACAGACTCCAGAGATGACTCAGCTACCCCTGTGTTCTTACGCTCTGCCCCTGTGTATGTAAACCATGGCAAATAGAAAATACGTGAAGAAAGGAATATGTCCTGGGAATTATGTCTGTAGAATTGTGTCACACTGAATGAGCTCTCTAATGCCCTCTGCTGGCCTCCTGGGGCACCTGCCCGCATGTGCACAAACCCACACACAATCGCAAAATGAAAAATAACATAAGCCTTTTAAAATCTTGAGAAGATGTGTATTTGTTCTTCAGGGGATACCTTTAGACACGGGTCAAATGTTTGTAGACTGTTGTGGTTTCAAAATAATCCCATGTCCGGGGGAAATGATGGGTGCCGAGGGGTGACGATTTTTATTAACTTTGGTCTCTTCCCCTCCTCTTTTTCTCTTCCTTCTTCTTTCCTCATCATCTTCCTCCCCTCCTCTCATTCATCTCCAAAATAAAATTCAAAACACATGAAGAAGAAAGAAAAATGTGACCTATTTATTTCTAAAGAAAATCTGCGGCTGACACGAAATGCGGAGAAGAAGCAGCTATTTCCTGGCTCAAGATATGAATACTCTGAGGTCATTTGTTACACAGTGTGACTGGCTGGAGCTGACTGATGCAATGGCTGGATGACCTGGATACTGAATGCTCTGGGTTTTCATTCCTGTAACTCTGTAATCCCCCTGGTCTTCCTCACCCCCTGGTTAAACTTTATATACAGAGGGCTCTATATTCTTCTGGAACAAATCTTTGGCTAGAGACATGGCCTCCTCTAATCACTCAATTGGGTAACATGGTGGGTGATGCATGATCATGGGAAGAATCCCTACACATAAGTGGATGAAATAAAACTACTTACACAGCAGGGGGTTGGGACTGGGGCGACGGCTGATTCTGTAAATTGTTTTCCATGTAACACGAGGACCTGCATTTAGTGCCTGAACCCACATAATAAAAAAGCCCAGCATAGCCACATACATTTGTAACCCCAATAATGGGGAGATGGCAGATCCCTGGGGATGGTTGGCCAGGTAACCTAGACTAGTTGGTGAATTTCAAGCCAATGAGAGACTCTATCTCAAAAAACAAGGTGGACAAGAGAGGATATCTCTGGAGTCCACATGCACATACATACTTGGAATTGTACCTGTACATACATGTGGACCCACTCGAACATGTCCTGTCTGACCCCATTCACAAAGGACACTCATTTCTTCGGGTGTATGCATGATCTACATTTTAGGAAAACTAGACATAGGATTTATATTTGCTTTATGATGATGTGAAAGCAATATGTACCAGAAAGAGACCATGTTGTAAACGTTGTTCAACTTTTCCCAGACTCGCAATGTTGAGCAAGCAGCATCCTCACCTGCAACTCTCATTGACACTGACAAGGTGAGGGTCACAGCCAGCCAGCATGCACAGTGTACTGTGTTGCCAGCCACAACGCTTACTTAGCATGCCAGTCCTAGTCGATCACATTTGACTTGCATCCTAAGTGCAGGAGCATCTGTACCAACACCAAAGATGCACACAGTTATCACAGGGCATCAGAAGTTAATTCAGTCCATTTAGTAGGTGACATAACTTGGTAAGTATGAAGCAAGTGAACGAGATTCCCAGATGCAATCAGGGAAGAGAAACCATGGGTGTTATAAGGCAAGCCATTTTAAATGCCAGTGAGCATTCCCCAACTGGTTCTGAGGGCATCCCCCACCTGTGAGGTTTGCTATGCGAGCTGTAGGAGATGAGAGATGAAGCCCTGCTGGGATTGATCCTGTCTACTGTTCTTGGCATATGATCTGCAATGCAGGCTCCCAGTGTTCCTGGCTCCTGAAGGACTGGCCACTTTCATCAGCAAACTTGGATCCCATTCTCTTCATCCTTTTCTGTGAATGCTCCCAGGATGCGTATTGTTTTCCAAAAACAGAATCCGAGATTCACTCCACTCCTCTCTCCCACAGATAATTGCCATTATAACAAATCACAGGCATCTAGGGTCTCAGAAGACATGCAATGCTTGGGCAACACTGGAGGCAGAAGTCTGGAATGCCTTTCAGCTGTTGTCAGGGCTGCATCCATTCTGGAGGGTCTAGAAGAAGGGTGGCGGACAAGTGACTATGGGAGGCTCAGTCCCAAACAGGACAGCTGTGTCATACCTGCTCCCCAAAGGCTTTGGGGACTGTCTCTGAAGAGGGGTCTGAAAAACTAAGAAATTAGGGCGAACAGGGACAGAGAGGTGTCTTCTGTATACGACAGGGCCAATGCATTCATACACTCAGAGCAGCTGTGGCTGCTTTCACAAGACATGCAGAAGGTCACACCTACTGTGGAATATTCCGTTACAGTATGTGAATATATGTTGCTGTGGTTGGTTTAATAAGCAAGCTGACTGTCCAGTAGCCAAGCAAGATACTGTTATGCAGAAAAGCCCAACTGTAAACAATGAGAAGAAAATGGCAGAGTCAGAAGAGTCACCAGCTAGACACAGAGGGAGCCGGAGATGAATGCACCATGTTTATCAAGGTACTGCCATGTAGCAGAGTGTAAATAAGGAATACGGGTTAATTTAAAATGTAAGAGCTAGTTAGAAATAAGCCTGAGCTATTAGTTGAGCATTTACAATTAATATAAGCCTCAGAGTGGTTATTTGAAAGCAGCTTCTGGGACAGGAAAACTCCACCTACACAAGCCTGTTGACATTTCAGCATAGAATGGGGGACGGTCAAGAGCCCCAATCCTGAACTGATGCTCTATGGACAGTTTATGGCTTCCAGGGAGTAAAAGTCAATTTTCTTTAAGCATGTGGCACCTGGCAGGTCAACCATGCTCTAGCGGATGTTCTAATACCCACAGATACTTGAGCAGGGCAAAATGGATTCACTGGGTTATTGCAAAAAGGACAGAAAGTTGAGATGAGGTAAGGATGTACGCAGTGGACATGGGAGAAGTTATGGGAAGGAGTACCAGTTGAAGCTGATAAAAATATATTGCATGCATGCATGAAATTCTCAGAGAATTAATACAAGTATCACATTTGAAAAAGGAAGCCTGTCCAAATATAGAAGAGGTATGGATTTAAAAAAAAAACAAATGACCATTTTGACAGCCTCAGGAGCTAAGTGGCATGAGGATCAAAGGACAGGTTTCTTCCATGATTTAGATTGAAATCTACAAACAGAGAGATCATATTGTCAACACCTATGTCCACCACTAGATTATAGCATCCCTAAAGATAGACAGCCATCAGGTGTGTTCACAAGGGTTCACATAGCTCTATTTATAAAGTTGGGGAAAGAGTCATATTATGAAGAAACTCAATCTTCTATCTTCCATTTGGTGAAGGTTCACCCAGATAACATGAAACAAGCTTGAACACTTGGCTTTCTAGGAAAGCCAAGGAAAAAAATGAATCTCTTATCTAGATTCCCGTGAAAACCAAACCACTATATAAAGTCACCCACGAGGACCGAGGAGGTGGCCCAGTGAGTGAAGGATTGCTGCTCAAGCGTGAGGAACAGTGTTTGAATCCTCAGAACTCAGGCAAACATCTGGTGGGTTGCAGCAGCCACCTGCCAGCCCAGAACATGGGAGGCAGAGGGGAGAAGTCCTTGGAGCAAGCTGGCTGATGGAAGCACCTGGCCTTGGTGAACTCTGGGTTCAGAAAGAGACCCTACCTTACTAAATAAAACAGATTGCAATTGAGGAAGGCACCAAGGTCCACTCTGGGCTCCCACAGGCATGCAAACATATGTGCTTTTGTACCTGCACAATGCGTACACCCATGCATTTAAACACATTTGCATCCATACATCCACAAGGAATAAAATAAAACTGAAGGATCTAGGAATATATCCATTCATGTGCAGCCAAAGGTCCCCAGCACTAGATATTAGCTAAGTGTTAGATGTGATTGTGGGTTATAAGTTAATGTAACTGTCCTGCTTACTTTTCTATTACTGTAATAAAGCGCCGTGACCAAGGTAACTTATAGAAGATAGAGTTAATTTTTGGCTCACAGTTCCACACAGTTGGAGTCCATGATGACAGATTAAAGGCAGCAGGCAGTGAACGGACATGAAAAACTTACATGCGCTATCCTCAGGTGTGTAGGAGATGTTATATCATTTCTAAAAAAAACCGGAAATCCGTGATTGTGTGTCTAGAGTGGCTGCCATTAGCAGATAAGATTGCTTTCTCCCCACCAGGCAGCAAATCTTCTCACCAGGAAATGGGAAAACCAAACCTGAAAAGCTGGGTATGTTTTCCAACCCGCCTCCCCAGACTTACATAATAACCCACCTTCACCTTCATTATATACCTGAGAGGTTGCACAGCTGTGTGCTGTTCAGAAGCTGTGGGAAACCCTGCTTCTGGTCCCAAGCAGCAGGCGAGCATCTTTCTCCTCTACCCACCACAATACCTGCCATGTCCCTTCTTTTACAATAGATATTCAATACCCAGTCTAGGCATGAATGAAGGGATGGATGGCTGGGTCTTTGTACAGCTGCGATACCGTAGCTTATGAATGAATGGATGAGGTTAATAAAAAAAGACCATGTTTTGCCCCAAAATTGCTTCATGGTCCTTCTGGGTCCAGAGGCTCCTTATCTATGGACATTGCGTCTATAAATCCATATCTACTGAGCCAGGCTCTTCTGTGAATGACTAACCAACTTCCCACTGCAGCTCCCAGGATTCAAAAAGACCTGGAGAGCATTTAGAATCAAAGGGAAGGTTATTTCTCATTGAGAGCTGCGTACAGCGACAAACAGGGAAGCAGGGATAAGCAAAGGAAAACCACTTCCACTGGGACTAGAGCAGTCCAAATTCATGAATTTCCAAGTTGCTCCACCAGTCTGTTTTCTGTGTAAATAAATAAAAAAAACACACACACAGGCATGGACTGGGTGTATCTATAGGGTACGTCAGGAGAGGTTTACTGAGGAGACAAGATGTACCCCATACATGGGTGGCATTATCCAGTGGGCTGGGCCCCAGGATGAATAAGACAGAAAGTGATCTGTGAAGTAATTTCACCTTCCTCTACTTCATAACTTCATAATGTGATCAATTGCCTGCTGCCTCGACCATCATACCTTCCTTGCCATGATGACTATACCCTCACACTATGAGCCCAAGGATGCCCTTCCTTCCTGAAGATGTTCCTGTTAGGCATTGATTTAGTGATGAGAAAGGTAACTGATACAAAAGGTTCACTCAGACCTGGGCAGTGGTGGCACACACCTCTAATCCCAGCAATCAGGAGGCAGAAGCAGGTGGATCTCTGTGAGTTTGAGGCCACCTGGTCTAGAGAATGAGTTCCAAGACAATCAGCGCTACACAGAAAAAAAAAAGGCTCATCCAGGCTTCTGTAGGGAAGCAAGAAAGAAGTGGGTCCAAGGGGACAGAGGACAGCAGATTAGACAAGTTGCAGATGTTAAAATCAGTGAATCCTGCTAATGCAGGATCTATGAGCCATGAAGACAAGAGCCTCAGAAAGTGCTCCCATGCTTCTCATCTGAGCAATGGGGAGGGTCGAGTTTCCTTACATGTGGGCTGCAGAGGCTTCCTGGCTGTAAGTCTCCCTCACCATGGCTCCTGGTAAAATGCAATGCATAGGGAATGTCTGTTAACGAGAACAGAATCCTGGGCTTGGCTGTATAAACTAGAAATTAGAACTGTGGTTCTCAACACGTGGATTGCAATCCCTTTGGCAAACCTCCATCTCCAAAAAATACTTACATTACAGTTCATAACAGTAGCAGAATTGCAGTTATGAAGTAGCAGCAAAAATACTTTTATGGTTGGGGGTCTCCACGACATCAGGGACAGTATTAAAGGGTCACGGCGTTTGGAAGGTTGAGAAGCACTGATTTAGAAAACACTGGGAACAAAGGAAAGCCACAGCACAAAATCATTCAGATCTGTGCTGGGACAAAGAGATCTTTAACATGGAGAAGGATGTGCATAAAGAATCAATGCGTGCATGAAGGTTTCAGTTACTTTTAGTTGCTAAAATTCCCAACACATGCAACTTAAGGAAGGAAGGGTTTGCTCAGGCTTGCATTTTGAGAGTGCCATCATCTATCATGGTGGGCAAGGACTGGCTACGGGAGCGTGAGGCAGCTGCTCATGCTGCCTCTGATGTCAGGAAGCAGAGAACGATGACAGCTGGGGCTCAGCTCAGCATCTTGTCCTTCAGTCCAGGACCACAGCCTCTTGAATGGTACCACCGGCATCTAGAGTAGGTCTTCCCGCAATAATCCAAATGAGAAACTCATTCGCAGACATGCTCAGAGATGCTTCTCCTAGGTGATGCTAGATCCCTTTAAGTTGACGATCAATGCTTACCTGCACAGTGAAGCTCATAAAAAATTACTTTTCTTTTCAATTTGCTAAAGTTTCTGCATGGTTCCCCCAACTGGGTACCAAACATTCAAACACATGAGTCTATGGAGACCATTATCAGTCAAACCACAGGTGGACTGCCAAGTTAATGATGCTGAGCCATGGGAAAGAGGTAAAAAGAAGCAAGCAAACAAAACAAACACAACAAAACAACAGACATCTAAAGCCACCCTGGAGCCACAGGTAATTCAGTACTCCAGAGCTGTTTGGGCCTTCTGCAGCTGCCCTCCAGTGTTTCTCATTCTCCTCTCCCAGCTTCGTCAGATGGGCATCATTTTACGACTGGGTGCTGGGTGCAGCCCCTCTCCTAGCTAGCCTCGAATTTCCTTGCACAGGGCAGGGTGGGAGAAGTAGGCACTTAGCATTTATTTATTACCAAGCAATGTCGGGACTTAATGACACATAAATCACAAACCATGAAGTCACAGCTCTCCTTGTTCCTGGTTGCAAGTGCTGTTGAGGATCAAATATCCCAAGAAGCAGGGCAGCTGTTCCTGCTAGTGTCCAGGCTTGTGCCGGGATGAGGCAAGGAGCTTTAATGATTGATTTATGCAAATGAAAACAATGACCAGTAGAGTGGACAGTCCTGGTCTTGCTAACACACTTTGTAGGCAACATCTTGGTTTTAAAAGAAAACTAATACATTTTAAAAGTAAGATCAATGCAGCCTTCCACTTTAGTGTCAAAAAGTATTTACATTAGGTGGAAGTTTCCTTGCAGGTGCACGGCTCAATCTCAAGAACCTGTTCTTGAATGTAGGAAGGAAGGAAGGAAGGAAGGAAGAAAGGAAGGAAGGAAGGAAGGAAGGAAGGAAGGAAGGAAGGAAGGAAGATTGTGTGACAATGAATCCTGTGTTGACAGAAGGAAGAGGCTCTGAAAATCAGTGCCTCTGAGCTGTGATGGGGGCACCTGAGTGGCTCCTGAACAAATGGTCTGGGAACACAGCAGAGACAAGGCAAAGTTGCAGAGAAGTTTGTGGGCCTTCCCCCATTCCTTGCTTCAGGCTCTTGGTGTCTTGGAGATACAATACAAACATCCCCTTCCATTTTCTGCCCCTCCCTGAGTATCCTGATTTCTCCACATCGTGTTCACCTCCAGCTACAGGGCTGGGGCTGAGTCACCTCTCTCTTCCAGAGAGCCAGCTTTGTCCTTGCTCTCCGCTGTATCTCTTCTCTCCCATCATTAATGATCTGCCATGAAGAAAGGCTCCACAGGGCCTTGTTCTCCTTAAATGATGATGGTTCAGGGTGTGCGCTGCTTGCTTCCTGGTGCTTGAGTATGAGTTCCAGAAATGTCCTCTCTCTCCTACTCTCAAACAGGCAGTACATCAATTGCGCTCCTTCTGACCATGACCTCCAGGAGGGAGAAACACAAGGAAAGAGAATTGCAAAGTGCAGCTGCCATGGTGGTTGTTAGCAGCAGGAAGTACTCTGTAGATAGGAAAGGGGCCAGGGACATCAGCTGTATCATTGAGGCTTTCAAAAACCCTCCTTTTCCCCTTCTGTGACTTCATGCTCATAAAAGTTTGGTCCTTTAAGTTGCACAAGAGAGGGAATTTGTGATTTATCTGAGCAGGTTTTCTGAGAAATCTCTTTCACAGGTAGCCAGGAGCTGACCTGTTAGGAAGATAGATGAACTGTAAGAGTCATAAAGATTCCTAAGTGACACTCTTGCGAGAGTTATTTTCAGGGGGGGGACGGTCACTGCTGCTGAGCTGTGATTGCAAGCTCTTCCGGGCACCTCCAAGGAAAACAGCTGCAGAGGACCCAGCCAGCGGCTGTGAGCAATGAAGATTTTCTTCTCTGCAGGTCATTGCAAGACAGACACATCAGTCTGAGTTCTCGGTCTCCTAAGTGACCCAGGCAGGAAGGACAGAACACTAGATGGCCTCAGGGAAAGCTTGGTGCACAGTTCTCTGGGAGGGTTGCACAGCCCTCTGATCACTTAGAGTGTTTGCTTGTAGAGACAACTTCAATCTGACATAGCTTCCATATGTGCAGCAAGACGATAAACTTGTGACAGTGCTGGCTCGTTTTTATCAGCTAGACACAAACTAGAGTCACCTCAATGAAGGAACCTCGGTTGATCAATAGCGTTCATCAGATTAGCCTGCAGGCTATTGTGTGGGCCATTTTCTTGATTAACGATTATGTGGGAGGGCTTATACTGCTGTGGTGATGCCACCCCTGGGCTGGTGGCCCTCGGTTGTATAAGAAAGTAGGCTGAAGCTGGGTAGTGGTGGCACATGCCTTTATTTCCAGCCCTTGGGAGGCAGAGACAGGCCGATCTCTGTGAGTTTGAGGCCAGCCTGGTCTACAGAGCGAGTACCAGGATAGGCTCCAAAGCTACACAGAGAAACCCTGTCTCAGAAAACCTAGGCGGGGTGGGGGTGGGGTGGCGGGCGGGGAGTTCAAAGTTATCCTTGGCTACATTGTGATTTTGAGCAGTGCGGGTAGGGTATCTCCTCTCCGTGGGACAATATTTGGGGACTACAGAGCTCAGATGGAGACAAGTGCTGAAATTGATGACTTGTCCCATGTCAGCACTCCATTTCCTGTCCAAGATCAGCTTCCTTGTCCGTCATGCTCTCGTCCTTGACTCTCCTGCTCCTTCTTTCAGCTGTGTAATAACACATGATAACTGTGTGATAATACATGATAACCTATATGGCATAGCCAGTGCCCGGAGGACCTTGGTTGTCTTTAGGCTTGTTAATGTTTGGCTCTGCAGTGTTCCACATTGGAAGTATTGTGGCTGGAAACTGGTAATTTGTAGACAGGAAAAGTGTTCAGGATCTGTCTGTTTGTCTGTCTGTCCATCCATCTGCCTGCCCCTCTATCCATACATCTATCCATCCATCTATCCATCTATCCCTCTATCCATCCATCCATCCATCCGTCCATCTGTCCATCTGTCCTTTATCCATCCATTATCTATCTATCTATCTATCTATCTATCTATCTATCTATCTATCTATCTATCATCTATCTGTCATCTATCACCCTGCCCATTCTTTGTGAATGCCCTTCCTGGAAAAGGGCTACATGGGTCATGGAGAGACACCTGGGTTAAATAAATCGAGCATCTTGCCTTCATCGACAGCATCCACTCTGGTCTGAGGAGAACTAAGAACAAAAGGGAAGGTGACAGAAAACGAACCACAAGCAGGGACTTCATCTCGGGATAGCATATTGACTCTAACTTCTTTTGTTTTTGGAATTTCATTTCAGAGAGCCATCCAAGGCATCAATGGAAGAAGTCACTTGCATTTCCAAGGGGGTGCTGACCTTCAGAGTTCCCTTTCCAGGAGGAAGAGATTTAATTTCATCTTGTCTTCCCATATTTGTCCACGTTAGACTGCATTAAATGAGTTATTTTTAATCATTGTTCATAAATCACAGCAAGGGTACGCCCCGAGGCGCAAAACATTTGCATAAAAATATTAATTGCCTCCATCTCTTCCTGTGGGCTCATGGGAAGTGAGATGAATGTACAGCAGGGGATGGCAGACATGGGGTGTGCAGAGGACAGAGGGAGGGTGGCTGAAGGAAATAGCCTTGTCCCAGTTCCTAGTCCTCATGTAGGCTCACTTCCATCCTCAGCGTGCTTTTGGAGCTTCAGGAGCCTCCTCAGATGCAGCCTCCACCAAGAAGCCCACTGTGGTTCTCCCAGGTCACATAGTCTCTCCACTGTCACTACCTGTGAGTTATAAGCCGTTCTCTTGGGAAACATGAGTGTTCCTCCTGACTCAGGCAGCTGCAGACTGAGAACTCCTGCCCACCTCACATGGAGTGCACAGCTCCTGCCAGGAGACCAAATATCAGAAGGACCCAGGGGATCCTCCTAGCCTTCCCCCACAGCCCACTTTACCCCTGTCCCAGTCAGCAAGCCCTGAACAAGTGTACAGACCACAGCTACAAGCTATAAAATCACTTTCCCCAGTCCAACTCTGGTTCCTTCTCTCCCGTGAGACCTGTGACCTTGATCATGGCCTCTGGCTCATCCCTCTGGCCCTGTGCTTTTACTCTGCCCTCCTGGTGATACAGACTCATGTTCTGCTCCACCCCCAGGTCTCAGCTGCACCTGGATGCCATGGGTTAATATAAGTTATAAGAGCTAATACGAAGCCTGAGCTAATGGGCCAATCAGTTTATCATTAATATAGATTCTCTGTGTGATTTTCTTCGGGGCTTATTGGCTGTGAGAACTGAGCAGGACATAAACCCCAACAAGCAACCCACATGTTACAGACAGACATTCCTGGCCTGCCTCCCCTGAGTATCATCCACTGCTGACCCTGAGCTCCAGAACAGCATTGCTCAACTCTGCAGCAGGCTGAGCTGGTGTGTGACAGGCCTTCAGCTTGCTGCCAGATTCTGCATCACAAGGGAGCTGTTCCAGCTCCTTGCTTTCCTCTTGTTCTCTTTATTCACGTCTATACTTTTGTGAAAAAGAGAGACCCAGCTCTGAAGTGACAGCCATCGTGTGGCCATCAAGATTCCAGTGTCAAGGCAAAGGCAGCTTCAGAGTATAAGTGTTGTTTCATATTTATTTCCGGTCTTGCAAAACAGCTCAAGAGCTTGACCCACATTATGGGAGTTTTTGTGCCTGTGTGCAAAAGGTATCACTGAAGACAAATTCAATACCTATGTAACTGGAAGGGCTTGGTTGGGGCAGATTCACAGTGGCTCTGTGGGCATTTGTGTAGGCAATAGAGTGGTCAAGACCCTGTGTTTCAAACCAGTGGGGACACCGCCACCTCCTCCTGAGTTTTGTGCTTTTGTAAGTCCACTCATCTGTGCTGTTGGGTACCTGTTGCTTACCAGGCACCACAGTGCATGTGGTGACTTTCAGGCATAGGAAGGAAAGCCCACCCTTTCTTTGCTGAGCTTTGCTGAGGTACCCTTAGATCCTTCACCCAGAAATACATTAGTGAAGGGTTCCATATCCAGGTCCCTTGAGTCGGGGCACTTGTACATACACAGACAACCAACACCAGCAAGACTCTGAATCACTGTGCCTCTTGACCATATATTACCCTAGACTCTTATTGTTTGAGTTTTATACTGTTCCTGTAGGCCTTTTGATTCAGACAGGAGTTCTTCCTTCTGTCAGCCCCTGCTCAGTTCCATATAGGTTGACTGTCAAAGTCAGCATTTGACAGCACACTCCAGAGATGGACTGGGCACGGCTTCCTGAGATGCTGGATGCTACTAGTCCAATTGTCCCAGGAAAGAGGGTGGTGTGTGTTGGCATCAATGGATTATTTTATGGAAATTGAGTAGACCCAGGTTCAGTTTCAGGGAACAGAGTGGCTGACCAAACTGATGTCTACATAGAAAAGAAACAGGAAGGACAAAAGTCACTGATATACTCTAACCTCAGAGAGCGAGGTGAGGTTGAGCCCACTGAGCAGTTCCAGAGGGGAGAGGATAGAGAAAGCCCAAATTGGCATTCAGAACCAGTCATTCTCCCTGGGCACAACATAGAACTACATATACATGGTCTCTGGGATATAGGAGATCCCAGATGTAAGATCAACCTTACAGAGAAGTTGAGTGGACAGAGATGTCCATAGAATGGGAGACTAACTTCACCCCAAGTCCTCTGGGCTTAATTCTGCATTGTGACAGCATAAGGAAGAAGAGGTGATTCCTGCCCAGAGAGCCACTCTCTTGCTCCATGGAGTGTGGCAGTGTCTGTTTCAAGACCTGACTGCATCCCGAGAGCAAAGCCTCATCCCTCGGACTCCGAATGGGGATTCTCTTTGATGGACATTTAGTGAGCTGAGACAGCAACTCAGTGTAGTTAAAGGAATCGGTGTGAGAGACGAGGTGCAGCTGGGCAACCACCTTGATTGCTCTAAAGCCTTGAGAATCTTACTACCATATCCATGTAACCCTGTCTACCTGGGCAACCAAGATGTGCCCTGGTTTCCCTATAGCCACAGGGCCAAGGCAGAGAGTTCTCGCACACTTGAAGCAAACCCTCATGGGCTAGGGTGGCTGCCAGGACACAATAAATGAAGGTGACTTACTTTGCTCTTTTGACCCTCTCTCTACAGCATCTGAGAGGTCCAGAGAAATGGATGTGGCAGAAAGCAGCATTGGGAGCAGGTAGCTAGAGGGTTTTGCTTTGAGTAATCTGCAAAACACGGCAGGCACCCTGTCTCCACGCTCAGTTGAGGATCTGGGATCAAAGGTCCCCACTCTAGCCACTGATTCACTCTCTGGGGACGTCATTACCAGGGATACAGTCATTTGTTTGCTTCAGTTCTGTGCTGCTGCATATAACGACTGTGTTCGGAGCCCTCCATTTCATCCCATGAAGTAGTGTTTGCTTTGCTAGTCAGACAGCCCCAAAATCTTACAGGGAAATAATCTCCGCCATCATTAACCCACTTGTGGGGAGAGTGAAGAATGCAATAGGGTCAAATTAACAGCAATGATCAGGAACCCCAGAATCCACTGATGCACCAAGCAGGCCTGAGGACTAGGGGACCCTTTGGGCTTGATGCTGTGTGGGGCTGAAATCCTTTGGGCGGCAGCTTTCAGGTGTTAATAGGCACTGCTCCAGCAGATGCCAGCTAAGCCTAGCTAAGGCTTCCTCTCAAATTATGGCTATCTTTTCTGCTCTCTTCCTGGTAGATGTTATTGCATTTGCGATGATTCAAATAGGTTTTCTGCAGGCATTAAATTTTTAGTAAACAGACCCAAATTAACGGCAATTCATGACATCTCACTCCAGGGATCAAATCAAAAGCATTCATTTTCTATATAAATATCTCTTCGTCTCTTTTTTAATGAGTGGGTATGCTTGTTGCTGTGCAAAGCAAAATTAGACATATGTCGTCCTCCCTCCTCCGCCTCTCCACTCCCGTGCTCTCTGTCCCTCCAGGAGAGCCAGCCTGATCACCTTTGGAAGCAGAGGCGGGGTGTGTTAATTTTCCATAATTCAGGAAAACAAGGCTGATATCTGAACTCCCCCTCCACAGAGCTCTTGGCTCATCTACTGTAACGGGCTGCGGGCTAATGAGCACAGCAGCCTGCTCTTATGGCATCCACAGCCAGGGCCTTCCCAGAACTTGATTTGGGAAGATGATTTTGTTTTTCACCTCTCTTTGTGGTCTGCAGACATAGAAGGAACTCTATGAATGACCTTGCTGGTGGCAGTGCTGCTTTTAGTGCTGATGCAGATGGCTTCATGGTCCAGGGATGACTGGGCAGGTGGAGGGCTGCGGGAAACTGTGAGCACACATCATTTCTGTGCTAAGCCAATTGCAAAGATGAAATGTGCACTGTCAGATCTCAGGACAGCCAACTGTCCATCATCCGGGAGATGGACTTTCAGCTTCCAGCGTGTTTGGAAGAATTCCATATGACAGGCGGAACTACGTACTTCCCTGGAAAGAAAGGTTTTCAAGTTTCTGCAGCATCTTCATGCCTCCATTCCTGGCTTTGTGGATGGCCAGGTAGCTGGCCAGGACTCCACAAGGATTGGAAAATAACTTATGGAAGACTTAACCTGCTCCTTCAGCTCCATTCCCAATCACAGCCTCGTTGACCTGGTAATGAAAGTATTGTCACACGAAAGACCAGAGCTGGGCCACAGGACTTTGGAATGAGAAAGGAAAGGTTCACTGGTCTTCCTTCTTTGACTCAGAGTAGTGGGATCCAGACATCTCTGCCCCTGTCAGAACTTCTAAGGGCTCAGGGGTCTTCTGAAGTGGCTTTATGCCCCCCCTCCCAACACACTCTCATTCTCCTCTTGCTGGATGTACCAGTTTCTCTGTTTCTCTCATACACCTGAAGCATCTTTACCTTCAAGCTTTCTAAGGACCATGTGTCCCCTCCCACTAATACACTGAAGCTTCAGTCTTCACCATGATGATGTTAAGTGAGTTCATGGGCATGGAACCTCTTGAGCGATATATGACCTTGAAAGGACAAAAAGTTCACCTTCCGGTTTACCCACATCAGGACCCAGCGACAGGACTGGAGAGGTGGCTCAGTAGTTAAGAGTACTGGAGCTCTTGTCGAGGACCCAGGTTCAGTTCCCAGCACCCACATGGCGCTCACAATTGTACCTTAATCCTAGGTGGAGCTGATACTATCTATCCTCTGGCCCTTACAGTTACTGCGAACATGGCGAACTTAGAAAAATGCAGACTAACACTCGTAAACACAAAATAAAAATACTAAACAATTTTAAGAAGACCCTGGTGATCTGGCCACCACCAGGAGTGTGCGAATCTTCACCTGAAAACGAACATTGTTTGCACCTTGATACTGGGCTCTAGCACCTTGATACTGGGCTCTAGCACCTTGATACTGGGCTCTAGCACCTTGATACTGGGCTCTAGCACCTTGATACTGGGCTCTAGCCTCCTGCACAGTGGGAATCTCACTCCCATCTCTGCTGTTTTGTTACTATAACATAAGTGGGCTGGTACCTGCCTCTCTGCTCTCTCTGGCGAGAACATTACAATTCCTGGTTTTTCTTACCCTCTTGCTTCATTTTACAGGGTAGCCTCTCCTTACTCCTATGTCTGGTGTCTTCCATTGTTTTCCAATCACAGAGCCCACCAACCTTTAACTTACAGAGCTGTTTCCTTGTATGTTGTCTTTCCTACTTTGTTTCTTCATTTCACTTCAAAGCAGATGCTTGAGAGAAATGTTCTGCTTTTATTCCAGGACCTAGAAAGAGCTTGGTACTTAATACATCCTAGGTAAACCTGGATGGCATCAATTAACAGAGGACATCCCAGTCTACCTGGTGTGACTGACTGTGCACACTTTAACCTATCACACCCAACTTCAAAGTTGCAAGCAGGAAACACTTTTGAGGAAAAAAAAATTGGGTCTCCTTATAACTTGAGGAAATCTGAATAGCACTACCCTCTCTACAGCAACTCTGGAAGCAGATGATAAACATGCCTCAACATGTCTAGGGGAAATTCTTCTTGCTTAATGTTTTATACCCAGACCAACTTTCACTCATATGCCAAGGGAGAACACAGGTATTTTTATGCATGAAGATCAGAGCACATATTATCTGTCAACTTTTCTAAAATATTTGTTGGAAGAAGATTCAATAATACACTGGTCAAGAAAATACACCTTTAAGTCACTGTGCTTCAGGAAAGGGTGACGTCATCTAGAAAGTCTCTGTGAGATGAGGGTGGTGACAAAGTGTATCCTTCATGAAGGAGCTCACTTGGGCTGAATATGCAGACAAGGGTGTGAGAGCAAACCCAGGAGAAAATGCAGCAGATACCCTGCCCTGTGAGGGAGAAGAGGTTCTGCGGGGGCATCTTGGGGTCTATGAGTCCTGAGCCCATATATGCGTAATAAAGACTAAAAGACAAACTTAAAGGAAGCCATGAATAAGCCGGAGGAAAATGAACAGGAGTTCATCACAGGAAGGTGATCACGGTGCATTCCATATTCAGAGCAGGAAGGCTATTTACATATTCATGACAATGTAAAGATGAAATACTCATCTGCCACAAAATAAGATGTAACTATGCTAGGAGGAGGGGTGGGTGGAGAAAAGCAAAGATAAAGGAAGGGGAGGGAGGGAGAGATGAAGGCAGGAGGAAAGTGAGAAGGGGATATCCTAAAGAAAATTAACCCTTCTGGTTTAGGGGTTGTTTGTGTTGTAGGTTTTTGTTTGTTTGTTTGTTTGGTTTTTGTGTTTTTTTCAAGATAGGGTTTCTCTGTGTAATAGTCCAGGCTGTCTTGAACTCACTTTGTAGATCAGGCTAGCCTTGAACTCACAGAAGTTCACCTGCCTCTGCTTCTCAAGTGTTGGAATTAAAGATGTGTGCCACCACCGCCGGGCTTGTGCTGTAGGTTTACCGTGGAAAGTTCCCCTATAGATACGGCTTGAACACTTGCTCCCAGGTGGTGGCTTTGTTTGGAAAAGTTTTGAAACCTTGTTGGAGAAAGTGGGTCACTGGAGGCAGGCTTTGAGGGTTTCTAGCCTGGCCCGACTTCCTGTTTTCTCTTTCTTTCTCTCCCTCTTTTTCTCTCCCCCTCTCCCTCTCTCTGTCTCCTCCCTCCCTATCTCTTTTCTCCCTCTCTCTCCCTCCTTCTCTCCCCCTGCCCTGTTCCTGTGTGGGGATGAAAAGTTAGTTCTCCACTTCCTGGCTGCTATGCACACCCTGTCTACTGCCATGCCTTCTCCATCAAGAGAAGCATGAGCCTCTCCGGAAGCGTGAGCCTCTCCGGAAGCGTGAGCCAAACTCGACTCTTTCTTCACCAATTTGCTTTTTTCCAGGGCATTTTATCACAGCTACAGAGAAGTCACCCTTTTAGCTTGCTTTTGGTCAAGGGGTTCGCAACTTGATAGTCCACACATCCAATGCCTTTCTTCCTGTTTTCAAACAGCCATTATCCCGCAGGTCACCTGGGGCAAGAAATCCCTGAGCTGTCATTGTTACTGAATCCAACAGGAGCTGACTTAAATCTTCACATTTCTTTCAGTCTTTCTGTAGCTCTGGAGATCAGGCCCAGGCCTTGCCACGCTAGGCAAGAGATCTACCGCTGAGCTGTACCCTCGTCATCTAAGATTTCTACAATTTCTGCACATCAGAGTCCAATTTTGTCTTTCAAATCCAACCTAAACATTTCCTCTGTCCCCTCACACACAGCTCATCTCTCTACTTTCCCTTAAACTGACATTGACTTTGTTCCCTGTATCTTAAGGTCTTGACATTTTTTTTTGAAAGAACAGTTACAATTACTGCGTTACAATGTGTCTTCACTGACCGCAGTAACTAAGTTCCTAAAGTCAGCTTGAAATCCAAAATGTGCATTGTATGCAGGACTTTGGTGACCTACTTGCCTCCAAATTCCTATGTAGGAAAAACAATCCTAAATGCAACATGGGAGGGACATTGGAGAATGTTTAGGTTAGGAGGCCCCCATCCACGTGGTGTCATAAAAAGGCATGATGGAATGAGGGAGGGGCCCTGCCTTTTACGTCTTCCAGTGGTATTCTCTATATGGGGACACAGAAGTCCTCCTCTCTAGACAACGCAGCATCCAAAAACCATCTTGGAAGTGGAGATCAGTTCTCTCCAAATACGAAACTCGTAGCCCCTTATCTTGATCTCCCCAGCCTCCAGAATCATAAGGGAAGAATTCCAGTCCTTTCTAGATGAGGGAGTCTAAGCCGTCTATGTTACAGAAGTCCTCCAAATATTGCTCCCATTTAATAACTCACTTGTCTGGTTTGCTGGTTATTAGGAGGTTATAGCTCAGCCTAGGCTTTGGCATAGATGAATTTTTCCCCCTGTAGTTTTGGCTTTTATATTCTAGGTGTGCTTACTAAGTACAGACAAGTAAAATGTTATATTAGTCTCATAAATTAAATCTTTTATGGTTTTGTCTACTTTAACATCTAACAGTTATACACTGTAACTTCCAATGTCTACGGACTTGACCGTGTGCCTTTAACGGCTCCATTTGCCCTTTCCTCTGGTTCACATCACTTAGTAAGCTGCTTTCCTCTGTATTAGCTACCCATCACAGCGTAACAAATAGCCTAATAGTCCAAGGTGCTGAAGCACACATTATGATTTTATCTTCGGAATTCTTTGGGTTGGGAACCGGATGGGGTACAATACCTTGCTTCTGGCTCAGGGAGCCTCACAAGGCTGTGGTCAAAGGACAAAATGTCCTCATCTTAAAGCTTCACTGAGCAAAACATTTATTTGGCTCATTCTGGGGACTGTTGGCAGGATTCTGCCCTGGGAGATTGCCTTTGGTAGGGTTCTTATTGCATTGAAGAGACACCACAATCCCAGCAACTATTATAAAGGAAAAATAATTGTGGTGGAGGCTTACAGTTTCAGAGGTCCAGTCTGTTATCGTCATGCTGGGGAGAATGGTGGCATGCAGACAAATATGGTGCTGGCTACATCTTGATCAAAAGGCAATAGGAAAGTGGACTTGGTGTCACACTGAGGGAAGCTTGAGCAAGAGAGACCTCAAAGCCCGACCCCACAGAGACACACTTCCTCCAACAAGCCCACACCTACTTCAACAAGACCATACCTCCTGATAGTGCCATTCCCTCTGAGGGCCATTTCCTTTCATATCATCACAGAGATGTTCACCAGTTCCCTCTCACTTCTTAGAAACTGGTTCTCTCTGCAGAGAAATCTCTAAAGATGGTACCTGACTTACTCAGAATGAGCAATGGGAAACAGGAGCATGAGGAGGATAGGACCTGCCTCACCTCCCAAGTGAGATATTGCCTGTTTTGCTAACTGATGGGTACTGAGATGCCTGGAGCAAACCAAACTAAAGGAACATATTGGATCAAAGATGAGGACCTCCCTGCCCTTCCTTTTCAATGCTCCGTCTCTTTATGCTTTGAGAGACAGGTACAGCTACAGGAGTTTGTGTAGCACTGTCTTTTCCAAACTGCTACATGTTTATTTAATGCAGTCCTAATTAGCCTTATTAAATAAAAACCCAGAGTCAGATAGTGGAGTAAATGCTGAAAAATCAGAGAAGTAAGGAACCAGCAACTAGAGAGGTTTCTTACCTCTACCAAATCCTCAAACTAACCGGGTGATTATATCTTTACAAATCCTCAGACTGAATACCCTGAACTCCTGTCTCCTCCTGCCTTGTATTCCTCTCTTTGCCTAGCCATATCTCTTCCTGTCTCTACCTCCTTAGTGCTGGGATTAAAGACTTGTGACTTCCAAGTCCCGGGATTAAAAGCGTGAGCCACCACTGTCCAACTCTGGCTCTGTTTCTCTTTTAGACTGGATCAATCTGATGTATCTCAAGGTGGCCTTGAACTCACAGAGATCTGTCTACTCTGCCCCCTGCCATACCGAGTGCTGGGATTAAAGGTGTATGCCACCACTGCCTGGCCTCTATAGCTAACTAGTGGCTTAACTCCACACTCTGACCTTCGTTTGTTACAGTACAAACAAAATATCACTATAGGTTTGTGTTGTGGTTTAATATTTTTTTCATTTTGCCAGTTTCATACATTGATATGATGCATTAAGTTCATAAGTTGCTCTGTCTCTTCTCAGCCTCTCCCAGCACAATCTCTTTCTCTCAACCAGTAACCTCATACTTGTCTGTTTTGGTGCCTGCCTTGTGCACTTCTAAGAAGCTGTGCTATATCATCAGTGCAGTGACCACATTGTATCCAGAAGACAGGGTTTCACACACCCCTCCCCATCCTCTGGCTCTTACAACCTTTCTGGCCCCCTTTCCTTTAATGCTTCTTGAGCCTCAGAGGGGATGGCACAGGTGCACACCATTTATGGCTAATCACTCAATCGCAACACTTTGGCCTGTTATGATTTTTTTGAACTGACCTCATTTTAATCTAAACTATGATGTTGTTTTTGAACATGTCTTTTCACTACGGAACATCTCAGAGCTATCCCTTTGTTGTAGTTCTGCTTCCCTTGTCTTCCAGGAATGACTGGAAGTAAGACATCAGATGTGATTTATCCATTTCTCTACAATTAAGGGCAACATGCTCTTCCCAGGTTTTGCATGGTCTCTAGAAGGGAAAGTCTGTTGGTCTGCTCCATTATGCCACTGACTCCAGCTATGAACAGTAACTACCCATACTCAGGTTTAAATCAGTCCTCAGTTCTTATACGCTTCTGGGTTTTGGCCAAACAATGGGGAGATGGGCCAGTCAGAGAAGGTGTTGCAGTGTGGGTGTTGCCTCAGCAACAATGATGGTCCCTGGGCCTCTCAGGTGGTGTGCACAGCTTCCTTTTCTATTTGACTTGTTGGAGAAAAATGCAAAGTCTTACTCTTAGCCAATTCAGCTACAGCATCTGTATTAGTTTGTTTTTTATTCTTGGATAGACACCAGGACCAAAAGAAACTTGGGGAGGAAAGGGTTTATTTTATCTTACAGCTCACAGCAAGAGCAGTCAGGTCAGGAACTCAAGGCAGGAACCTGGAAACAGGAATAGAAGCAGAAGCCATAGAGGAACAATGATTACTGGCTTGCTTGGTTTACTTTCTTCTACAACCCAGACCAACTTGCCCAAGAACTGTACTGCCCATGGTAGGCTAGGCTACATCAGTCAGCAATCCAGAAAACATTCACAGACCAATCTGAGGGAGACATTTCTTTGTTTCCCTTCCTAGTTCTGTCAAGTTGACAAACAAGATTAGCCTTTATAGCCACTTGCCTGTTTGTCAGTGGGAATGTTGTGAGGTGATGTCCAATCTAATGAGTTCAGATTGACTCTGCTTTGAGAACCTGCCCACAAAGCTGGGCCAGCTGCTACTGCCCTATTGTGGTACACTCACTTCTAGTTCTATGTTTCTGACCCTATAACCCAGACATAGATTAGCCAACCATGGTGGTGTTTGGGCCCCCAGGGATTAGATTAGCATTCTCCATATACGATCTTGTAAGACCGGGAAAGGGGAGGAGTCTCCTTCTTAAATGTCACCCACTAAATGACCATACTGCTCTCCAGAAGGCTTGGGGAACAATTTAAAGCATTCTGTGTGTGTGTTTTGTAGATTATACCCCAAAGGGATCAGAATGGCTCACCAAAGCTTCAGTTGTGGAAATAGTTTCAATGAGGACAGTGATCCTCATAACAGAGACAGAACTAGGATTTTGCCCCCAGCACTAGAAGTAGTTCCCAGATATAGCCAGGGAGCCAGGTGTCTGTGGGTCATCCCTATAGTCTCCTTTTACTAAACACTAAGGAATCTCTCCATGCCCTAGTGTTGTGAACAGCCACACAAAGCCAAGGACCACCTCAAGTCTGCCCTCAGACTCCCCAGAGGGTGAACACAGTGTTTCAATGATTCCTTAATCCTTAGTGAAGAATGTGATCCCTACATCTTTAGTGGTGAAGCATAGAGGATTGCACATGAAATACTTTTCTTGGTTCCTCATCTTCCTGAGTGCTCACATCATGGGAACCAACTACCCAGTGTGACCTTGGACTAAGCAGTCTCCGAATGGAGGGCTAGGGATGTTACAAATGAACACACTGTCCCAGAGTGACCACGCCCCTTCAGAATCTTTCCTCTAAAGGATTCAAGCAAAGGTTCGTGTCTGCCTCCCCAAAGGGACACCGTTGCTGATTGCAAACCACACAGGTGCTCAGAGCTCTATCCAAATGTCCATGGCACACATCTAGACAGAGGTGGATGAAATGCTACAACGTTATTTCTCCTGGTCAAGCAGCCCAGAATCCACCCTTCAGCCGGCCTCAAAGATCTGACGCAAACAGGCCAGATCTCTCAGTCCCTCTGTGGTCTCAGCATGGACCCCACGGTCCCATCATTGTACTGAGCAGCATAATACAGGCTTGGAGAGGTCAAGGAGCCTTGGGAAACAGGAGCATTCCTTTAGAAAATACCTAGCAAAGGTCTCTACGCCACAGGATATGAATTTGCTGGCTGTGGGACCCAGGGACAACTTGCACTCAAAGGAGGTCTTCATGATGAGTTTCACATTCAAGGATCCTGGTCCCCCTGTGGCTTCCCAGATATCTAAAGTTCCATTTTTCTTTACATCAGCAACATATGTAGGTCAAGATGCTTATCATAACTTGTCCAGGAAGTTATATCTCCCGAGAAGGGACCAGAAACCAAACTCCTGCTAATTACAGTCATGACTGACATGACCATGATTCTCAGAGCCCACAGTCAGAGATGTATTGGCTACAGCCCCTTTATGCCATGTTGAGATTCTGGGTTGGGGTTCATTTGGAGTCTCAACACTAAAATCAGAAGGGATTTGAGCAGATAAAATTCACACCGAGACATCTTAGTGAGGAGACCTCAGTGAATACACTCCTGAAGATGTGAAGATGGTACTAAAGAGGGATGGGAGGCAGCCTAGGAAGAGAAACCCTGGGGTGGGGGTGGGGGGCTGCAGACAATTGAGAGCCAAAGGCCAAGAAGACAAGTCAGTAGCAGCAGGTCCTGTATAACCTGCTGGCTGAAAGAGGGGAAGCCAGGCAGGGTGAGGCTTCCGCTGATACAATATTAGGGGGAGGAAGAGAACTCCTCTATGGTTTATCCCCTGCTGGAAGCTCTTACTGGCCAAGCCCTGCAGTAGCCGGCATGTGGAAGGCTGGTTATTCAGTCATAGGCATCTGGGCAGTGGAAGCGAGTGGTCACCAGGGAGCATCGCTAATAAGTCATTTAGTTCACCTTCCGCATTTTGGATGGTTCTGCCATGCTGTTACTTGGAGATGGACCATAGTTTCCTGTGGTTTTTATCTTGGCTTAGGTGCATAGTACTTCCTACTGAGGTAGATGTGGACCTTTTAATGTTATGCAAATTATCTCTTCAGGTGTGTCTAGTTCTTGATTGTCTTTTTCTTCTTTATGGAAGTTTGAAATGACAGCAGATTTCCTCATTGTGTCGCCCAGGGCCGGCTTTGGATGGGGGCAGCAGATGATGTCCACAGCAGTGATTCTCACCCTGCAGGTCACACATCAGATACCTACCCCACATATCAGAAATGTATGTTACAATGCACAACAGTATCAAAATTATAGTTATAAAGTATCAATGAAATAATTTTATAATTGGGGAGGGGTCATCATACACAAGGAGCTGTATTAAAGTGTCACAGATTTAGAACCACTGCTCTATAAGGGCTTGGACTCTATCCCTGGCACCATTTAAAACATGGCAATGGGGTTTTTGATCCTACTGCATGTACTGGCTTTGGGGGAGTCTAGGCAGTTTGGATGCTCACCTTACTAGACCTGGATGGAGGTGGGCGGTCCTTGGACTTCCCACAGGGCAGGGAATCCTGACAGCTCTTCGAGCTGATGAGGGAGGGGGACTTGATCGGGGGAGGGGGAGGGAAATGGGAGGCGGTGGCGAGGAGGAGGCAGAAATTCTTAATAAATAGATAAATTTAAAAAAAAAAAAGTGTTGGAAGAGCATTGCCTGAGTGTGTTCATCACCCTTCTGCTGTCGTGATAAAATACCATGACTGAGGTAACTTAAAAGCAATGCATTTATTCTGGCTCACAATTCCAGAGGGATACAAATCCATGATGGTGGGGCAGAGGCATGGCAGCAGGACCAGGATGCTGGAAGTTTATCTTAACCATGAGGAGGAAATAGAGAGAGCAAGCTAGTAGTAGATGAGGGGTTTTACTCTCAGAGCCTGCCCCCGGTGGCCATACTTCCTCCAACAAAGCTGCACCTTCTAAGGCTCCTCAAGCAGAATCACCAGATGGGTACCAGATGTTCAAATGCCTGAGCCGATGGGGGACAGTTCTCCTTTAAGCTATCATAGAGGGTTTAGATCCTATTGCCCAAAGTTTTTAGCTGTGTGACCTTGTGCAACTTACCTATAGGCTATGACCCTTGTAATAAGACCTTGCAATAGGTCAGCTGGGAGACTGTGGTTGTTATATGAGGATTGCAGGGATGAGAACGGATGGTAGAGAAGCTCTAACTCAGCATAAAATCACTTCTTCTCCACTGTGAATGCTTACTATCAATGCTGATTTTCTTTCTCTATTGTTACAACAAGTTATTTTTTTATTTATTTATTATTTATTTATTTTGGTTTTTCGAGACAGGGTTTCTCTGTGGTTTTGGAGCCTGTCCTGGAACCAACTCTTGTAGACCAGGCTGGTCTCGAACCCACAGAGATCCGCCTGCTTCTGCCTCCCGAGTGCTGGGATTAAAGGCATGCACCACCACCGCCCGCCCGTTACAACAAGTTCTTAAGAGCACTTGCCATCTTTGACCTGCTAGCGTCTTGCATATCAGGTCACCATAATAGATATAGCCTTGTAACAACTCTTCTTCTTGCAGGGTGAATACTCTCATTTCTTTTTCCTCTGTCCCTGGCCACATTATTCTGCCCTCTGTTTCTCTGAGTGTGACTGGGTAACCTGTATGGATGGACTCACGCTGTCCTTGTCATGTGAGAGACTCCCATCACACAGCTCAGTGAGACCTCATGAGTGGTGGCCTTTATCCCGTCTTAAAGTTTAGTCACACCCCATTGTGGAAGTTGCCTTTTGACTCTTCTTAGAAACTCCCTATTTTCTTAACTTTGAAAGCTGTGAGGGTTGTGGCTCTCAGGTTCGTGTTCCTCTTCAGAGCACACATCTCCCTTTCTTGATGTTTTTGCTTTTTCTATTTCCTGGAATGCATATTAACTTTTATGCTGGAAACATAGATTTGTTTTCTTTTTTTAAAAAAAAATGTAGATATGCTTGGATGAATTTTTAGTAAACATGAATCTAGTAAAAATGCAGAAAGGTTAACATTATAGCTTAAGGATTAATATAATTTTTAAAAAGTATGAATGGAGCCACAGTATAGATCAAGAGATGGGTTACTGCTGGCATAGCAAGAGGTTCCTGTCGTCTCTACATCCATTAAGCCCCTGAAAATGAGGAGCTCCCACTCTCCATCATCAGGGCAGGAAGAGGAAAAGGACCACATTGTGACCCAAGTTGATGGTTCCCAGTTTTGGAAGACAACCTTTAAAGCACCCCCCCACCCTTGACATACCATCTTTTCACTAGAAGTTTTACATGGACAGGCGTTTTCATTCTAAGTGGAAAAGGCAGGCAATCGGGTAGAAACGCCTTTAAACACGAGCGAACTCTCTTCCACAGTAGCAGTTGTATTGGGGATAGCTTCACTTTAAATACACAGAAGATGCCACTGTTCTGAATCCTTACAGATCTTTGGTGTTGCGCGTAGTTTTAATCATAGCTGTTCTTACACATATAAAGTGGCTTTCATTTATTTAAAGTTGCATTTACATGTATATTTTCCCTCAGAGGCTGGGAGTTTCTGAGCATTTTGAGTGAATGTTGAATGTAGCCAAGTGTCTTTTCTCTATCTCTTCCGATTAGCACAACGTAGTCCCCTTTATTCTCGGTGTTAAACTGACCTTACATTCCTGTGCGTTCTATAGCAGAGTTCATAGTTAGAAATTGCTAGGTTCAACTTAATGCTCAATTATTCAGGATTATTGATTTTCTATGTTCGATAAGGACATTAGCTAACATTTTCTGGTTTCTAATTTTGTTTTGCTTTTCTTCCCTTCTTTAATTTTTTTGGAGAGCTTCTCTAAGAGATTTGTCTGTTTGACTGAAGTCATTGGGATAAAGTTGTGGTCATACATATAATTTACGTATGAGATGACATACCTTTTACCATTTATAGTGCGTGCAGCTAACTCTAATTTTGTGTTCTTTACATTAGCACCACTTGTGTTTTTATTTATTATTTATTTTTAATCAGTCTTACCAAACATTTAAATCTTTACCAACTTTGGAAAAGAAATTCGAGGGCCAGGGATGTAACTCAGATGGCGGGATGCTTTCCTAGTGGCTCCTACATAGACCCTAAATTTGATACCCGGAACCACATAAGCCAGGCATGGTGGTGCGTGCTTGGAATTCCAACAGTAACAGGAGCATCACGACAATTTTAAAAAGCTTTAATATGTATGGATGTTTTGCCTGTGGGTTTGTGTGTGCACCATGTTTTCCTGGGAAGGCTGAGGCCAGAAGAGGGCATTGTTAGGACTGGAGTTAAAAGTGCTTCAACCGGGTGGTAGTGGCGCACGCCTTTAATCCCAGCACTCGGGAGGCAGAGGCAGGCGGATCTCTGTGAGTTCGAGGCCAGCCTGGTCTACAAGAGCTAGTTCCGGGACAGGCACCAAAGCTACAGAGACACCCTGTCTCGAAAAAACCAAAAAAATAAAAAAATAAAAAAAAATAAAAGTGCTTGTGAGCTTCCCCATGGGTGCTGAGAATTGAACCTAGGTCTTCTGGAAGAATACCCAGTGCTGAGCCATCTCTCCATTCCCCAGGATCACTAGTTTAAAGCCATCTACGTCTTTCCAAGCAGTTGGAGGGCAGCCCAGGGTACACGAATTCTGCCTCAATTACAGAAAATAAACCTAGCTTGTAATTTCCCTATTGCCCTTAGAGTTTGTTTTTTACATTCACAGCCTATTATTTGCTCTCTCCTGCTTGTGTTAGGTTAAATTGTCTCTTTATTTTCTAGTTTCTTAAGGTTGAATTTAGAAGCTTAAGCCTTTGCTGAGTAGCAGTAGGCAGTCTTCCTCCGGGGCTAGGATCTGCCCAATCACAGGTTCAGGTCCTTGACGATGTTGCCGTAGATCATCAGTGCATCATCTGAGAAGCTTCTTTTTCCAGGAAGTGGAGATAAACAGAGACCCACAACTGGTCAGGGAATTAAAGGTGTGTGGAACGCTCAGCTGTAAGTGGGACATTTATACCACACACACACACACACCCCTTCCTAAAGCTCAACTCAGGGATTGTTGCAGAAAAAGGACTGGAAGACTGCAATCGCTGCAGTGCTAAGTGACCACAGTAGCGTTTGCCAGCTGTAACCAGGCAGCTCTACACGTGAAAAGCGCAAGGCCAGGAGAGGCTCAGGCCAGAAAACATCCAAGCGTGGAGGAGGAAACCAAGCACAGAGTTCTAGCCTTAGCTGAGGAGCTATTGGCAACCAAAAGCTGGTGGGCAAGGGAGATTAGGTTTTCTTTAAGCGTGTGATCCGGTCGGGCAACCATTTTTCCAGTGGACCTCGTATCCCAGAGTAAACCGACGGCAGAAACGAACTTGACAGATTTATGATGAAGACTCAAATCAGGTGGGTAGGGAAGGAAGAGTGTTTCTGGGGGTTGCTGGGGGAAGGGGGTGTAATGACTAAGCCACACAGTATGAAAATTTCCAAGAACCGATAAAAACAATGGAAAATACTGTTAGTATTAGCATTTAAAATCGTCAATTTTCTAAAAGCGCCGTTTACTCTTGCTTTCCCAGCACCGGATTTGTTGCGTTTTAATTATTATGACAGTGTGAAAAATGTTTTAATTCCTCTGTAATTTTTTTCCTTGCTCATGTTTTATTCAAGAGTTCAGAGGATCTAAGATAAACATACAAAAACAATTTTATTTTTGGTAACTAGCAACAAATAAACCAAGAATAAAATTAACCAAACAATTTCATATATACTTAGATCCTAATGATAGGTCCTGACTCTTAATGAAACCAAAAAGGACTTATTGTCTGTGTTCTGGAATTTATAAAGTAATTATTTAAGATTTATTTTAGTTTTTTTAAAAAAACTATTTCATGTGTTTGTGTGTGCACGTGTACACATATGTATGTGTCAATATGAGTACAGCTCCCCTTGGAGGCCAGACAGGGGTGGTATTTGATACCCTGGATCTGGAGTTGTAAGCCGCAGTGAGCTGCCTGGGATGGGTGCTGGGAACTGATCTTAGCTCCTCTGGAAAAGCTGTCTCTCCAGTTCCTATAAAGTATGTCTGAGAGAAACGCTGACCTAACAAAATGAGGAACAGCCCACGCCCGTGGATCTGATGATTAAGCGCGAAGCTTGTACTTCATTCCCTCAAATCCATCTGCAGAGTTCAATTCACAAGTCACCATATGGCTTTCTAGGACACCTGAACACACAGGTCTTCAGCAAGTGCTCTAGCCCTGAGCTGCACACCAGTTGGTCAACTGCCCTCTGAAGTGAAGCTAATTCAAACAAGGAAAAATGAGTCTTTTAGCTATTTTGTGTTTGGATGATTGGATATTAGTAGGCATAAAATTAGTGAATTTGGAGCTTTATCTTATATTGCACCCCCAAATTAACTCAAAGTTGATTGTAGTTTAAGTAGGGGCACAAAACCTTTTGTAAAACTTAGTGAGAATCTTTGTAACATTGTGTTGGATAAGGAACTGTTAGATACAGCAGGTAAAATACGATCTGAAGAAGAAAAAACCAACAAACTGAAAGTTTTGGTGTTTAGGAGGTTGGATAGATATTTTAGTTGAGTTTCCAGAACTCACAGGAAAAGCTGGTCATGGTCACAGTGTCATGTGATCATAACCCAGTGATGGGGAGGAAGAGACAAGCAGATCCCCTGGACCTGGCCAGCTACCTTAGCCTAGCGGGTGAGTTCCAGGCTAGTGAGAGATGGTTGTCTCCAAACCAAACAAAACCCAAAACGAAACCTAAAGTCAAGAGGTGCCTGAAGAATAAGGACAGGGGATTTTGACTTCCACGAGAACAGACACCCCCCAAAATTGGATGTACATACAAGCCCACATATATAGAAACAAACACAAATCTCCCCTTTAAAAAGCCACACACACACACACACACGCACATGCACACGCACACAAACATACAAATACAAACATGCACACACACATATGTAAGCACGCACACAAAAACACATACACAAATCTTTGGCCTTTGAAAGACTCCAACGTAAGTAAAAGTAAGTAAATAAATGAAGAAATAATTAAATAAATGTCTCCAGAATGAAAAGGGTAGCTACAGAGGATGAAAATGTAGTCACCACTCATGTAGTTGATGAAGGGTTTGTATACAAAACTTGAGCTAGTAATAACAAGATTAATGGTCCAATTAAATGCCGGACAAAGGCTTAGAATGGACAGTTCTCCAAGGAAGATAATCACAGAGCCGAAAAAGCACATAGAGAGGCTCCCAGCGTCATTAGTCATTGAGGAAATGCAAATTAAATCCAAGAAGGGAAGTGCTTTCTGTGCACTAGAGGGTACTGAGGGCAGTACTGCCAAGGATGTGTGAGGCTGGACACTCAGGACACAGCAGCTACTCTGAGCAGCTTTTTAAAAAGTTAGTTATAGAGAGGACCAACAAGATGGCAGGGGTAAAGGCATTTGCCACCAGGCTTGGGGACTTGAGTTCCATGGTGGAAAAAGAGAACTGATACCCGCCAGCTGTTCTTAGACTTCCACATGTATGCCATGGCATGCTGGTACCCACCCTTTCACAAATAGTTCCTGCAATAATGTTTTAAAGCAGTGGTTCTCAATTCTCCTAATGCTGTGACCCTTGAACACAGTTCCTCATGTTGTGGTGACGCCCATCATAAAATAAATTTGTTTGATACTTCATAACCTCAATTTTCCAACTGTATGAATTGCAATGTAAATATCTGTTTTCTGATGGGCTCAGGTGACCCCCTGTGAAATGGTCATTCGACTCCTAAAGGGGTCTCAACCCACAGGTTGGGAACTACTGTTTTAAAGAGTTATATATAGGGCCAGACAATTCTATTCCTCAAGAATAGAAAATACCCACATCCATACAGATAAGTATGCAGAAGAGCACGGAAGTATTACGTGAAGGGGTGATTCAGTCTGCTTGTTGCGATTATAGCAAAAATACCCAAGGCTTAATACTTTACAAGGAAGAGTGATATCTTACAGTTTAGAGGCTGCAAGCCCAGCATTCAGCTTCCTCATCTGCCTTACCTCTGGTGAGAGCTTCTATTATGGTAGAAACATGGAGGGGAATTGTGAACAGGCCCTTGGAGAGGATGCACTGAGACCAACATGAATTCCTCCCAAGGCAGTTCCTCACTAGGATCTTTAGGTCCTGCCACCTCAGAAGCATCATATGAAGATCAAAATTCCAGCAAATAAACTTTGTGGGCACATCCTCAAATCATACAAAACTAAAACAGGTCCCATGAGTGGAAACATTAAATATGCATCTGAGTGTGTGGATGAGCAGACGTGATGTTAACTCACACCGCTGAACATGGTAGCCCCTGCTCTAAAACTCAAGGTGGAAGGAGCTAAAAGTCACTAGAAGGAGCCAAATGCCATAGGGCACATATGTGTGGCCGTCTTAATTCATGACATGCAGAAAATGCAGGTTTATGTAGACAAAAAGCAGATGGATGTTTACAAACAGCATATAACGGGTGGGCGTTGAGTTCAAACAGTCTTGATGAATGCATGGAGTTTTAAAGGGGCCGCGTTCCCATGCTTGCACAACTCTGCAGGTAGTGAGAGAAAGAGATGGGCTGGAGCGAAGGCTCTGTGGTTAAGAGCACTAGCTGCTCTTGCAGAGGACCTGGGTTCAATTCCCAGACCCACGCAGTAGCTCACAATCTTAGTTCTAGGAGATTCAACACTTTCTTATGACCTTTATGGACACCAAGCATGCCAAGGTGAGCAGACATACATGGAGGCAAAATACTCACATATATATAAAATCAAAATAATAAACAAATCTTTAATGTGGAGGGAGAAAGAGGCTGTTTAATAGCTAATCATTTAGGACATTTAAATTCTAATTTAATCTTTTTCTATTTAGGTATCTCCCAAATGCAGGGTTTCTATGTCATAAGATATACTGAGATCTTTTACAGCACAGGGAATCATTTATGTTGCTCACTATTCCATGTGCTCTGAGAAGGATGTGTACAGTGACTATCCCTTTCTCTAGATACCAGATTACATCCCTATGATTGACGGTGCTAATCAAATCATTCCTGTATTAGTGGGGTCTTCTAATTGATTTATTTTTAAAGATTTACTTATCTGTGGGTAAGTGCATGTAGATACCCCTTTCTGTGTTAATGTATGTACATGTGTGTATTGCACACACTCAGAGGCCAGAAGAGGGTGGTGAGTGTCCTCCTCCATCACAGCCTGTCTACTTCTTCATGGCAGTCTGTCCTTGAACCTGAGATTGGGTTTCCTCCACTGGGCTGGAAATCAGCAAGCCCTAGCTATTCTCCTCTGTTCTTCCGTCTGGGAGCTAGAATTAAAACCACGTGCAGGATGTCCGACTTGTTACATGGTCAGTGGGATCTGAATTCTGGTCCTCACGATTGCACAGTAAGGTCTCTTAACCTCTGAGCCATTGCTCCAGCCCCCTGAGTTTGGTTCTCTTATATATTCTATCAACTAAGAGACAATTTCTAACAGTTCTGCTTCCAGGGGTGCCTTTTTCTTTGTGTGCTGTCAAGTGTTACAGGATGGCTACTGGGGACACTTGTGTGTGCTGTGACGTCTTTGTAAACCATTGTGGCTCTTGTCCTGAAGATAGTTCCCTATATCTTTAGCTGAAATCTTGCCTCTGATTTTATTCTTTCATAGGCACACGAGAGCTACTCTGTTTATAGCTTTTATGCTGTATTATCCATACTATATTATCCTTACTTTTTCACCCTTCACTTCTTTGTTTTTATGTTTTAATATATCCTCTTATGAGTAGTCAGTGAAGCCTTGATTTTTTTTTTTTACTTGCATGGATTCTAGTTGTTTCTGTCTTTTACAAGTTCTTGCTTGTAGTTTGCATAATCATCAATATAATTCAGTTTGATGTTTCCTTTTGGTTTTATCTGGGTCCATTCCTTTATATCTATTCCCCCATCTTCCTTCGTCCAATCTATTTTAAATTTTCATTTTATTTCTTTGGCTGGCATTTTGTTCTTCTTTTGTGTGGGCATGGGTTTATAAGAACTTTGGGCAACAATGTGTACCCTGGACTTTCTAGTCGTGGAGCGTTCTTGTCAACCCGTTCCATGGTGTCTTAGAGCCTTGTTGCTGATGTCCTCTGAGGGCATCTCCCTGTGCCTGCTGTGGTTCCTGGAATAAATTTCACACCACAGTACCTTATCAGACCCACAGTACAAAGTCCATTCAGGAGTTTCTTCCTGCAGTCTCAGACTCCCTGCGCTGCTCCTTTGGTGAGTTTCACTCTGTCTACTTGGAGGCTTGCTTTAGCACTGCCCTAGCTCCTGGGTGTTCAGGACAGTTAAGTCCATCACCTTTCATGTGCCCACACTCATCTGGCTTTCACTTTCCCTGTTAAGAATTTCTCTGTTCCCCCACAGCGCTGCACTTTAGAGATGCCACTCAGCTGGCCTCTGGCCTTTGTGCTTCTGAGCAGAGGTAACATGGTCCTTCATAGCTTTCCCTCCAATCACTTCAGATGTCCTCACCCGTGTTGATTTGACATGCTGATGTGTGATATGCATGGGGTTGACTCTGTCTGCAGTCATCCTATTGCGATTCATTGACAAGTGTGAGTTTCATCCCTACCAAATTCAGAAAAATTTCACCCATTATGGTGTGTGTTTGTGTGTGTGTGCGCGCACACATGCACAAGATCATTGCACCTATGAATGGAGACCTGTCATTCCTCAGGGGTGTCTATCTTGCTTTTTGAGGCACAGACACATGCCTGGCACAAGCTGGCTTGTCTCCCCCTTCTTTATCCCTGGGATTACAGTTGTACCCCAATGATTTGCTAGATTTCCGTGGAGGACTGGGGATCAAACTTGGACTCTTACACTTTCAAAGCAAGAACTCCACCAACTGAGCTGTATCCCCAGCCCCTCAGCCATCACTTTGCATGATGTCTCTGCTTCCCGTTTTCTCTCTCCTCCCTTTGAAGGATCACCTACTGCAGATCTCAGGCCACTCAAGGACTCAAGTTAGCCTTCCCATCTTGACTCCTTATCTTCTAGTTATCATCTTGTCTTCTGGATCCTTCTCCCCTCTGCAACGACCCCTTCCAGGAGTTTCAAAGATTCCGATACCACACAGTTCCCTAAGAGTTTCTATTGGGGGTATCTTCCTTCGCAGTTTCTATTTCTTCTCTGAGATACCTGTTTACTCCCTCACCATGACCACCCTGTACTTTAAATCATGCTGCACACTGGACAGAGCTATGCAGAAGCCCTGCTTTGTTGTCCCACATCCAGGCCACTCAGCATCATTTCTCCTACCGATATTTATCTGCTGCCTGGGGTGAGTTCTGCCCCATTCCTGCTCCTGCCTGTATCACAGCAGCACCCTGAACAATGTGGGGCTGGGGTGTATTTCAGGGGGATATTAACCCTTCCAAGGGTGGTGACTTATTATCTGTTAATTTTGTTTTTCTGTTTGTGTGTGTGTTCATGCATGTGTGTGCATGTGTGTTTGGAGGCCAGAGGTGGATGTCACATAAGTTCTTTAACCACTTCCCACTTTACTTTGGAGACAGGATCTCTCACTGACTCCAAAGTTCACCAATCCTCCTGTCTCCACTTCCCTTGGCCCATGATTGCAGGTGTGAGCCTCAGTGCCCAGGTTTTTATGTGCATGCTAAAGAGCTGAACTCAGGTCCTTGTGTAGCCAGTGTCCCCCAATCAGCCTTTATAATCATGTCTTTGTTGTGCACAGCATTGGGCTCCAGGTGATGTGTTTTGCTCCCATTCTTCTGCACACCCTTGCCTGCCTTCTTGGTGCTTTCTGCCTCATTCCTTCCCTTTGTTATTGACCTTCCATATGATCTGCTTTCACACTGTCCACTTCCATGTAGTCTACTTACATTTGGTCCTTGGTCCTGGCATATAGGACTGTGTTGAGTTGCCCCTGTTCTCATTGGTTCTGTGAGGTTTCTGTGCTGGCCAATTTCTCCAGCTTTGGGTTCCCGGGTTTTCAATCACCTTGTAGTCCTATGGATTCTGTCAGCCCTGAAGATTCCCATGCCTGGCAGTTGCAGCCTAGTTCTGGACCAATGAATGACCAGTGGGTCATTGCTCACACCTCCTTACCCTCTGTCTCTTTATCAGAGCCAGGCTCGGTTTGCGGTGGGCTAACCTCACCATCCTTTTATCAGACCTTGGCCTGAGGCAAAGCTGGATCCAGGCTGTACCAACCACTGCTCTTGCCCTCCCCAGAAGTAGGCTGCCTGTGCAGCCTCTTGTCTACCTAAAGCCTGGCGAAGATGGTGCTGAGTAAAAGCAGCTTCTGTCCGATCACTGCTTGACCACCTGAAGTGGAAGCTGACACTGGAAGTGATATTGAAGGGCTTTCTGTTCCAAGGAGTCCAGCAGAACTCTAGCATATTCGGAAGGTTCCATTGCTATTGCTAAGCCTAAGCCCGTCGACCTCGCTTTCTCCCGGTGACGTTTGTCCATGTTTGTTCTTCCATATCCATGCTCCCCTTGCACGGTTCAGAAGGGCAGGGTGTAAGACCCCTTCAGAAGCCTCTAGAAAACACCACCTGTCTCTAACTCAGGAGGACAGGGTCTTGTACTTTTCTTCTGGATCTCTGTTTGCTTATTTACTTATGTTTATTTCAGCCACAGACATCTGTGGCACATCTGGAAATATTGCTGGGTAGTGTGTAGCGTGGAGGGATGAGTGTATCTGAAACTGAATGGCGGGCTGTAGAACGTTAGACAGGTTTAGCTTAGTGAGTCAGTGAGTTCGGATGAGGAGTTATGTCTAGAATTGTGGATAGGGGGATAGCTATAAGAGCATGGGTACTCAAACACATCTGTATTCCTACAAAACCTACCCCAGCCAGAAGACCACTCATGGAAGCTGCATCCCTGGAGCATCTTACAAAACACGGAGGTTATTCTGCAGATCAGAGTACCCCCTCCCTAGCAACTGTTACTCCTTGCATAACCTGGGAGAGGGACTTTTTTAATCTTGTAAATTTGGGGAGCTTCCTGGGTTTGTATATTTCATTTATTTGCTGAATATTCAGAAACTCTCTTCAACTTAAAGGAAATAGACACACAACACTAGCTAGGATAAGGGTCACTTTGAATTCTGATTACTTTTTCCCTTTGAGATCTCTAGTATAACAGCCCCTTTCCCCCCTCCAGCTGCATGGCTGGAAGCTCAGTGTCTCTATTCCTGCTCCTTTCGTTCCGATTTGAACCTCTGCGAGTCCTCCAGCTGTGGTTATGTAACGTGTCTTGTTATCGGCTGGGGTCAGGTTTTCAGTTCTGTTCATGTTCTTAGTGATTTCCTTGGCTATTTTTGGCCTTTTGTATTTTCACATACCCTTCAGAAGAATCTTGTCAATTTTCATAGAAAAATCGCTAGTGACTCACGGTGGGATTGTGTTGAATATATGCATCAGTCTGGGAAGAGATGACACTTCCTGGTGAGTCAGCCAGAGCCTTAGGGGGGCATCTTCCCATTTACAGACATTGTCTTTATTTTCTGTGACTAAATTCCATATGGGGCCGTCTTTGCCTTTCTTTTAGATTTGTTTCTAGTTCGTCGCCTTTTGGTACTGCTGGTGGTAGACCAAAGAGCCAGCACCAAACTGTCTTCCATTTGGTGGGTGCTGGAAGAGGGAGCTGCAGGATTTTTTCTTTGGGCTACTGTTTTGGTTTTATGCCCTACGTCAAATAACTCAGCCCAACCTAGCAATACATTCTAGCTCTTCTGTAGAACCTTGGATTTCCTATGTCTACAGATTTGTCCTTTCCTTCCTACCTTTATCCTTCCGATTCCTTTCCTTGCCTCCTTCACCAGCCAATATCTTCAGCACCACGTTTAAGAGAAGTGAGAACAGCGATAGAAGGGTCTCTTGGTGCTTAATGCTGAGATTTTTTTTGGCAATTCCCATTCGATGAGAGATGTTTCTTGGGGATTTTGCAGACAGAATTGGAATAATGATGATATAACAACCATCTAATACTTGTTTGTAGAGAGTGGTCAGTCTGGAAAGATGTTAAACACTTGTGTATGTGTGGGCACGAGTGTTTGTGTGTGTCTGTGTGTATGTGTGCACATGAGTGTTTGTGTGTGTCTGTGTGTATGTGTGGGTGGCACAACTCCACATAGTTATGTAATCTGGCCACTTATTTCTTTTATTTTATGAGTGCATTGATTGATTTATTTGCCAACATTTATCTGCTCTGCACCCAGGAGCACCTGCCTGTGCTGTGTTTTGTTTACCACTGTCTTCTTCCTTCCAATCCTCTGGTTAGTGTCTTCACACCTATATTGAGAGATGGAATTCCATTATTTCCTTGCAATATTTTGTTTTCGGATCTGTATGACAGTAATAAGCTGGACTTCGATTGTATGGCAGCTTAAGGTCCTTCTCCAACGGCTTTAGAAGATGCTGTGTGGCGGGGACTCCACTTCCTCTATTTGGAGAAATTTTAATGTGAATTGCTTTTTTGTCAACATTTTTGTTTTGTTGGTCTGGACAGGCACCCAGGCAGTTGTTATGTAACAGACATGATTTGCTCAATAGATCTGGGGCTACTAAGATTTTAAAAATCGGTTCTTGGCAATGTTTAGAAGATACATCTTAAAGGTATTTTCCCATTTCACTGAAGTTTTCTAATTTATTATCTCAAAGTTGTACCTGTTAGTCCTCTCATTTTAGGAACTAAAGAAGCTGTAATGAATTACCTTTTATCACACCTAAGACTGATACATTTTTTTCTTCCCAAGGCTTGCTTAGTTAGACACATCTCCTGCCTTTTCTGTTGACCCTTAATTTTTTCTTTTCTTCTGTTCCACTTTGAGCCATGCCTTCATTCGTTGACTTCTTTCTACTCTCTGACAGTGATTTGATCTTCATTTGCAAGATTCGTAAGAGGTTAGGCGAGGTCACCGGTTCTGTTTATTTTTCTTTGTGCTTGCATTTAAGACTGTTAATTTTCCTCTCTTATTTTGATAATGACACATTCTGTAACAATTCTTGTGGTCATGAAGACCTAACCGAGCATAAGATGTACTTTGAAACTTTATAGTCTAATAAAAGTATTTTCCCTAAATGAATATAATTCTAACTGTAATTCTAAATACTCACCCTTATGCCCACAGAGAGGCATAGTTTTCACCTCTCATCAAAGATATTTCTTTTGGCAGCAGATAGAGACTGTTACATATATAGACTACTGGGCAAAATTTATTGGGTACCCAGCCCCCCCCCTCATACATATACAGCACAGTCTCTACACTGAAAGCTCAGGGAACATCTCGAGAGAGGGGACAGGACTATTTTAAGAGCCAGAAGACTATGACATTTGATGCTAGGTAGTACTTTTAACATATGACAGGGGAGTTATAGTCATGAACTCTCAAGAACATGGCTGCCTAAACAGAGCTGCCTCACAGCACCTGTGAACATGTCAATGTAGATGGGGGAAGTCTCTCAAAGCCCCAGCCCTACATGAAAAACTTTAGGCAACTATTGGCTGCTGATAGACGGAGAACCGTTGTTCTCTAACTCCTGATATGTTAGTCAGTCCCAAGTGGTCAACTCTAAACACATATACACAGCAGCAACACTAAAGAAACTCAGTAGGTTGCGTGTATGTATGTGTGTTACATATATACATACTTATACATATATGTACAAGTACATACACATAATAAACAATAACTAATAAAGAAGAGGTCAATTACTTGAGAGGGAGGTAGAGAACAAGGGAGGGGCTAGAGGGGGGAATGTTGTGTATGTTAGTGATGTAAATAGTATTCATGTGAAATTCAAAATTATTTAAAATTTAAATAAAAACAAATCTATTTCTTATACTCAGTAAACTTAGCAATTCTTGGACCAGTTTTGAACCAGTGACCTTTGTGTGGTTGTGGCATACACTTGAGTTATATAAATCACATGTATAGTTATTATGATTATTGAGGGCCATTGCTGCATCTTCCTAAAGTTCAGTGGGTACCATGGTAGATCCCGTCCCCTTTCACCTTGCCTTCTTCCTTCTGCACTTTGTTTTCATTTTCTTTGTCTTTTCTGTAAGCTGCTGCAGTCTATCAAGTGTATCACCGCTGCAGGCTGTGGGCTGAAAGTCATATCTCTGCTGGGGGATGCTGTAACGCACATGCATTCCTCAAGTTCTGCAGGTTAGATCTCCAGACAGAGACATCAACAGGTCTGGGCTCTTCCACGGCCTCTGAGAACAATTCTTCCCAGGCCACTGGCCAGCTCTGCTGGTCTCTTGGTGCTATCTTCTCCCTGCATCTTTTTACATCACCCTCTTACACCTACCTGGGTAGGTCAGTCTAAATGTCCCCTCATCCTAAGCACACTGGCCATACCCCATGAGAGCTCACCCTAAACAATTCCCCAGATGTCAATCAGTCCTAAAAGGCCTTATTATAGTCCAGAACGTGCCTACAGATACTAAGGTTTGAAGCTTAAGGAGCACAGTGTATCCTATGACATCAATTCCTTCAGCCTGACGTTCTTCACACACTCTTCCTACCTTGAGAACTGTCCCAATGCCTGTGATCAGCCTCTACCTGGTTTGTTGCCTTCCTATACAGACTGGCACTCAGGTTGTCCTTCCAGTGGGAAAGTCACTTGGCCTCACCTCCCTGCTCTAAGCTGAACCATGATGCTCTTTGTCTTCACACCTCACCCCCTCTATTCACATCATGGTCTCTCCATTCATGTCAAGCTCCCTCCGTTCACAATAAACCTCCCCTGTGACATCACATCTCTTGACTTTCCCAGCCCGCCCTGCTGACATTTATAGCAGTTTTTTTTTTTTTTTGGAGACATCTCTCTGCTTGGCAGCATGGTTCCCTTGCTGTCTTCTGAGGTCGAGTTTCCTAGGTGCTTCTTTGATGGTTGTTTCTATAAAAAATGGAATCTTGCACGCTAGTGTTCTTGGTCTAGGGCAGTAGCTGTGAGATGCTTTGATGAGTCACCAAGTAAAACTAGGTCAGTCCCTCTGTGGGGATCAGAGGAGCCGTGGTTCCTGGTGCTCGGAATGGTGTGGCATAAGTAAAGCTTGATCCAGGGTCAGCATCCACGTGACTGTCTAGTGTCTAAGGAATCACTGCAGTGGCATCTTCTCCCTGATGATCCAAGGAGTCAATCAGCCTTTTCCAATCACTGGCGGAGATTTTCCTGGCGACGTCTCAGTGAAATGCTCTTGTTTCCTTATGCCAGAGGAGCCGGAGCGAGCTGGCGCCAGTCCCTGCCTTATTTCCCTCAGGGAAGATGCGTGACATATTGAGGCAACAGGAAGGATGCAGCTGATAAGGACAAGGGCGGGCTGCTGTCAGGGAGAAGTGCTGTGTGTCGAGGCAGGCACAACCAGGACACATCGGGTGAAATCCCAGTAAGCAGCTGAGGCTGTAGGGAGGGACATTATGGGAAACCCATCAGAGCAACCTGCTGCCCAAAGTAAGGGCACCAAATTCAGGAGCTAGTCAAGATAGTGAATACAGGGAAGAGCAGAAATTGGTGCAAACGTGTCACTGTAGGACTGTTGAGCAAAATCCCGCTGAGGAAGGACACTTTCATCTGTGAACAATCAGTGAGACTGGACATGGGGTATTGCAATGCTGCAGATGAATATGGTTTGTGAGGTCAAGGTTTCTCAGATGGCCTGTTCTGTGTGCACCAAGATCTCCATGTCCTCACTCTGTGCATGCATGCACACTCTTTTCTGCCTGGGGCCGAGAAGAGATAGTGACTCCAGAGTCTCATTGACCTTTCTGACTGACCTTTTCAGTGACTGCTGAAGGCTGCCTTCCTTGCCTGCCCTGCGCTGGGACACAGGCTGCACCATGAATCTCCTTGTCATTTCAGGCAATAAATGACACCAGATTCTGTTATTAGTATATCAGCCCAGTGTAACAACCAAAACTATCAAACTATTCGCGGAATTTAAAGAGGGCTTCTAGCACTCTTTGCTCCCTCTGCTTTGCTCTAGGCAGCATGTTGGCAGGAGGGGCTTGGGGCTGTGTCCAGCACCTGCCTCCATTGTGCATGCTCCCTCCTCCAGCTGCTTACTAGCAGAGTTTGGCCTCATTCCAGATTCTTCTTTCAGGGACACCCCAAGTGGCATGTCTGATAGGACTCACTGATGCCTTCCTTGAGCCTTTTTCAGCAGATGGAGTCCTTGAATTCAGCTCCCTAAAAAGCTATCCAAGTTCATCTATTGCAGTGTGTAGTTCGCTTATTTTCCACTCAAGCCCCCCCCCCTCCCTAGAAGCTTCTAGGTTCTTTGTGTTTAGATGAGTTTGACCTTCCACAGGAAACTATCTGAGGTTAGCTCTTAAGTCCCATCTCTCTTTGCATATTTGTGTTCACTGCATACCTGTGCCCAGTAAGTTTTCATGGGCCCTCGACACTCAAAATTTCTGTATAAACAAAGCTGATCCAGGGACTGGGATGTCACAGGCTCTTTACTGGCTGGAAGATGGCCACCTCTCTCCAACTTGATCTAAGCTTTCATTATCTTTCAGGAAGATAGTATATTGGCAAGGGAGTCCACACAGAGCTAGAGCCCAATGGAATTCTGCTGTTTGAGGTTTTCTTTGCCATCTTAGGACCTAAGACACCTTTCAGAATCTGTAATGAAAGGTGGAGGTAGGATCTGGGAGAAGTGGAAGTGAATAGCATACAAATGCATTATATAAAATTCTAAAGACTTAATAAAATAGTAGATTATAAAGGCCGTAAAAAGAAAGAATATCTATGAAAACCCACATTGCCAAAGTTAGCATGGAGAGTTCTCATGTAGACCGTGTCTAGGTCTCCCTCCCTCCCATCTTTTATCCAAGGATGCCATGGTCCATGAAGGAGATAGACAGGATGTATTCTCACTAATGGAGTCATGTGGTAATTTTGGTTATTCTAGGGTTGCCTAGACCTCCGTTCTGAGATGTCATAGACCTTCTCTTTGTCTCATCCCCTCACCAGCTTCCTGCTCCCAACTCCTAGCCCTGAGGAAGGACTTATCAGACTTGCCTTGGTGTTGGTACCTTGAAAAGTCTGAGGGAGACCTGGTCGGGTATGACAGAGAAAGCCCCTCAAACATCTTTTTTCTTACTCATTTGGGGTGCAGTTTGGACAAGAAGGAAAATGTCCTTTCTTTAACAGGGGGCTATCACCAGCTGTCAAGGTGACTCATCTTTGTTTGGCTGACTTAAGTCATCCAGCAACCATTTCCTGATTTACTTAGCTTGTTCTGCTCCATGTTAATTTACATTGTTACTTTTTTCCCACCTTCCTTTATCAACTTGTTGAATTGAGTCCATGAGGCCTTTTGAAAATATTTTGCTCACTGCTGACATGGGGTCATTTGCTGGCAGTACCTGGCTGTGTTTTGTCTGGTGTGAGATCCTTCCCACAGGCAGGGTCGGGAAGGTCTCCTTTGCTGGGAGTTCTTGCTGGCTGCCGCTGCCTGAGCTCCGCAGCCTCCTCATACGTCTGTTTCCTGCCTGAGAACCACACCATCTCCCCCATGTTCTCACTGCCAGAGGAAGCCTTTGTTTGTGTTTGCCCTCACTCTCTAGCCGGTGGAAGGTCCTGAATTCTCTCTTATGATCCTTGTATTTACTTTCTGCAGGGTCAAATAGGACTGTGTTAAGCCCTCATGGGTATCTGTCTGAATTGGCTTTCTCTGGTTTTTAGAAGTCTTACCTGTAATTCATCTTAGGATATCTGGAGATGGAAACCTTTACCTTCTGTCATAGATGTGTCTTCCCCACGTGATCTACCTTATCCTTGTGGGGTCATAGGTCAGGTCAGGGCCTCTTCATGTTCAGTCCTGACACTGTAATTGCAAGTGCCTGTCAACAGTGATGAGTTCAGGGGCTTTCCAGGGCTGACAACAGAAATCAGAGAGGCTGAGCAAGCTCTCCAAGAGTCCTGCTCTAAGGAAGGGAAGAAGTTCAGGCATCTGATGTGCGATTGAAAATCTGTGGAATCAGAAATTTGCATCCATAGGAGTCTGAGTGAAATACAGGTTTTGTTGGCTCCTTGGAGGAAGTACTTTGTGACCTGAGACCAAGTCAGGTACAGAATCCACCCTTGAAATCATGAAAGGGGTGGCATTTAGGCAAAGATATTGATTTTGACCAAGATGTGAATCTGTGAATCAAAAATCTCCACAACGGCCTATGAGCTTAGCTCTATTGTGAGTGGGTTGAGGGGTAGGAAGCCGATTGGCAGGTGACAATGTCTTTAGAAGAGATTAATGTAGTTCCCATGTAGCCGCAGTTGGTTCTTATAAAAGTAGGCCATGACTGAAAAGTATGATCCCACGCTTTGGCCTCTTGTCTCACCGTGTGGTTCCACCTTTGGCATTGGGCTCTCCTGTGATGTCATCTGCTGAATCACACTGTAGCTGAGGCACCTCACCAAAGCCAAGCAGACTTTAGCATCAAGTCTCTGCAACTGTGTACTTTACCAACGTCTCTGCCTTACAAATCGCCCACACTTGCTGATTTTCCTTATAGTCACAGAAAATAGCCTTATCCGGGTCTCTCTCTGGAAAGTGTCTCAAGAGCACAACAGACTTGAAATAAGAATCAGGATGCTGCAAACTGGAAGCGATGTGTGTATAATTGGGACACAGGATTTCCCACCAAAGTGATAGCTCTGATAGCCAAGTAGGAAAACATGATCATATCATCATAGCTTGCGTGGACTGGGGGCATGATTGACTTTGTTCTTGAGTCCAGTGCTGGAGATGACTGGGGCCCAGATTTGGGTGGTGAGTGCTAGTAAAATAAACACTAGTATGGAGAGAAGTGACTCACAGTCGCTCGCTGCTGGTGCTCATGATGCTGCATACTGCCTCTGAGCTTCCCATTCTCCCCTCGCTCTGACCCTTATGTGTGGGCTCCAGATGCCCAGTCCTGCTGCTCTGGTCCTCACAGGGCTGCTCCACTCCACAGCTCCACAGAATTAACTATTTTACTTGACATTTGGGAGTCGAGGCGCAGAGAAAGCAGATCTGCGTATCAGGCCAGCTCTCCACATCTATGGGGCTTCTTGGCACCTGAGAATCAAGACAGTCACCTCTGCCTTCTGTGAGGGTCTCTGCCTCTACTCAGTGTCCCTCAGATCTCAAGGACATTCTCTGAGGCCATCTCAGCATGACATCTGCGGATAACAAGTCTCTGGCAAACATTAACCCCAAACATGCACAGTTCTCTTGAGCTTCCTTTTCTATTGAGTGGAATTTAAAATGTGTTTGCTTAAGGAGCCTCTGCTTACAGATCAGAAGTGAGGCAGAACCCACGCTGTTTTAAATGTCAACTTGCTATAAGCAGAATCACCTGAGAAGACATTTTCAGGTATAAAAATTGCCTAGAGCAACTTGGTCCATGGGCATGTCTGTGGGAGACTGTCTTGATTGTGAACTGAGGTAGCAGGGAGGGCCCAGCCCACTGAGGACAGCACCATCTCCTAGTCAAGTAGTAAGGAACAATATAAGAAAGCTAGCTGAACTTAAGCCTGGCAGCTAGCCAGCAAACAGCATCCTCCATGACTCCTGCTGCTTTGACTATGAAGTGAGTTCCTTGGTCAGAGGTAATCGCTGTGTGGAACAGCAAAAAGGCCCACTTTCCAGTTCCTGACCTGATTTCACAATGTCGGACATAACCTGGAATTGTAAGTTGAATACGCTTCTCTCGCCCTCCCCACATCGAATACAGCTTTGGTCAGAGTGTTTTATCACGGCAAGTGAGATAGACCTAGGTGCCCAGAAGTACACCAGGAATGAACAGATCCAAGATCTTCTTGAGTAACTGTGGGGACTCTCAGTGTCCAAGTCAAATCATGTGACCCTCTCGAGGCAGATCAGGCCATCCCTAGGTCATATGCAGAAGGACTCTTCAGTCTAAATCTTGGGGTGGCTTGAGGGAAAATCAGGAGTAAGTGGAGTAGCTCTGTCAATCCCAACTACTAGAGAGGTCAAGGCAGGAAGCTTGGAAGGTCAATCTAGGATTCTAAGACAGTCTGTGTAACTTAGTGAGGCTTTGTCTAAAAGAGAAAGTCAAAGAGGATTGAGAATGTAACTCAGGGATGGAGGGCTTGAGCTAGTCTCAGCTGCTGTAATAAACCCCCCTAGACTGTGTACCTGATAAAACAGCCCTTGAGGCTTATGGTTCCGAAGGCAGAAAGAAAGCCCATGATAAGATGTCAATCTTTCTTGCAGATGGGTCCTCATCATCTTCAAGGGAAAGGGGACAAGCGGGTTCCCTCTTCTGTAGGGCACCAACCCTACCTGTGCTAACTCTCCTCTCATGGCTTACTCACTTCTCCAAGGCCGCATCTCCTAACAAAGTTGCTTGGAGGGTTCAGATTTCAAACTGTGCAGAGGCAGAGCTTCTCAGAGGTGCCCGGCAGATCACGCATCCCCTGCACAGAAACCAAGAGGAGCTGCCGTTGACCACCTTGGTTCAGCCAGGATCATCATCTTCTTCTTCTTCTTCTTCTTCTTCTTCTTCTTCTTCTTCTTCTTCTTCTTCTTCTTCTTCTTCTTCTTCTTCT